>NC_091751.1:70837664-71125164 GCF_043380555.1 Nothobranchius furzeri | reverse complement strand
GGGGGTTGGATGAGGAAGATGAAGAAAGAAAGAAAGAAAGAAAGAAAGAAAGAAAGAAAATCAATGTTTTATCAGTTTAATTTGACATAAACACAGCAAACACACTTTTTGACAATCCTTGTTATTGTGTGCAAAAAAATTGCTGCCCCCTCAGCAAAAGCCTGTGTTAATAAATCATATTAATGTTCACTGAAACCCTAAATTGATCTTATTTATTCAAGACATGATTGCAAAACTAAATAAAAATAATACAATTAACGAGTAAAGAAATATTCAGAATTTAAAAAATGTATATGTTTCTGCTGCTCACCATTTTACAAAAGTTTTTATCTTCATAGTTGTTTGTGAACACAACAGGTGAATTAAACAAACAAACAAACAAAAGAATTTCAAAATAAATTTAGAAATAACATTTTAAATTACTGAAATGTATTTTTCTGAAATGTTTGTTTTTGTACATTTTAAGTGAAATGTTTTGGATATGTACAGTTTTTTTTTATTCTTTTTAATATTTTTTAATGAAAATGAATAAAGGAGCAATGCAATTCACCACCACAGGCCAAACTCTCCCAGAGTTACCGCAAGGACCAATTTGGTGTGCCACCCCCAAACTTTCTTTGGACTGGTCTGGCCACCCCTATCCAAATTTTCTGGAGGCGCCCCTGTCTAGAACCCAAGGTCTTCATTCTTAATTTGTGTTTTTTCGCAGTCAAAGGTTATAATAACAGCTTATGGTTATGTGTACATGTACCTTTGTTATTATTTTCCTCAAATTATTGACTCTGATTATTGTGTCCATACAAATACAAGAAAACCTCTGTGAAAATTATTTTGATTATGTAGCTCTCAAATCATAAACACTGATCTGGAGTCTGTTAGGAAACAGTGCTAATTCGAGTACGTTAAAATTGTGTGCGTTCGTTTTGTAACATCAGTACCACACGTTTTTCCATCTCGGCTTTTTGACACCGCAGTCAGGAAGCTCCGCCCCAGCGTCACACGCGGGGCTGTGGCCTGCCTCTCGGACGGAGACGTGACGCCATTCTCTTTCGCTTGCTGTTGCTGTCCGTCTCGGTGTTATTCTGTTGACTATCACAGAACAAATAGCGTTTTAACTCATGTCATTTTAATCTCCGGCACTGAAGCAAAGCGGTAAGTAGTAACGCTGGTTACAGCTCTGCTATGCTAGTCTCCTGCTGCCCACTGTACACCTTTTATCTGAACCCTGCTATGCAGCTGGACCTGTTAGCGAGAGAATTGTAAATTAATTAGCAAGGTGCTAACGTATAAACAGAGCTAACATGGCGTCTCACTTGGGTTCATTAATTACACCGAGGCAGCGTGCAGTCATGTCGGTGTTGTGTAAGTTAAGGTTAAAGAAGGTGCCCTGCTATCGTCATTTGGAATCGTAGGATGTCCAAGGAAGGTCCCGCCTTTCTCGCCTCTGATTGGCTGGAAGGGCTCTCCCACGATTTAATTTAGCAGCATCCCGTTTTCCTCCAGACTGGCCTTGTTTTGTTAAGAAAGTGTGAATTTAGCGCTATAAAAAGTTTAGTTAAAAAAACCGAGTACAAAAAGGCTGAGTTCCTAGGATAAACATAAAATAAATAAGGTGTAGATACGTTGTTTACCTACATTAGTAAAACCATAACCTGACAACTAACCATCTGTTCACCACAAACCTCTAGCTGTGTAATGCATAAAATACTAAAACAAACCTGAAACTTCTAATGAAATGTGTGTTTATTCTTGTTGGCAGAGCTGTAGAAAGAGAGTTGCGACACGCTTTGAACTCGCCGACTCGTGGTCACGTGGTTCATGGAGCGCTCAATAGTTCCTAACATCCCAGCGCCTTAAGTCAGTTTGAACGGCGTGGAACAAATCACAAAAATTGAATATTGTCACATTTCCCCTGGCTATTTTTGGTAATTATTGAATAATATTATATTATTTATTATGTCCTAACTCCTTCACAAAGTAACCTATTTATATTTTTCCGAGCATTTGTAGGAAGACAGACACCTGTGACTGTTCTACATTACAGGAACACGACCGTCCTAACACACTGTAGAACACATTTAGACCACATACATTACTATAATATATTATAGCAATAAATTTGATGTAGTAATGCAACACACTGCTCTAATATATGCACTTTAAGTCCTACAAGAATCCCTAAACTCGAGTTGTAACATCCTTTTTAAAGTGTTTATTGAAAGCTAGAATTCTGCTCCAGCTTACCTTGAAGAAAATATGTTGCTGTGATGATGATCTATTATGTTCAGTAGAATACATTTTACAATCATTACTTTATATTTTTATGTGAAGACAGTGCATGCATCTATAACCCAGTTTATCTGGCTTCTATAGCCTGACTAATGGCAACTAATTAAAAAGAAAGTTTCAATAAAACTGTATGGTCAAACACAGTAGATAAAAAGTGTTATTTGTGAAAAAATGAACACCAAACTTGTACAACATGTATAATAGCATGTTCAATAAAGCATTTTACCAACATTATGTTTAATCATTACATATGCACAAAAAAGCTGAATCATTAATTATGAGCAATGTACTCAAGACCTAATGAAACCCTTTTGAATAACTTTATTTTGATTATTATTAAAATAACATTTGTCTGTGGGTTAAAATTTGAAATGACTAATTTTAGGGTTGGATAAAAATTTTAAAATGTAATTTTACATCTCTATATTTTTGGTTCAGTTCAATATTTCTATATGTACAAAAATAGTATTTTAATTAAAGCTGCAAGCAGCGTCGTTCGGCCCTCGCAGCTCCGCGCCGCTCCGGTCTGGACGGCAGCCCGGGGCACCAGTGCACGTCTGACAGAACAGAAACGTCAACCACCCCGACACCAGAAACCGCGAATGGCCTCCTAGTCTGCACCTCACCCTGACTCAGCATCCCCTCTGAGCTCACCATTAAATTGAATATTAAGATTACGGCGTTACGCCAGAATTCGCCATGGCATCAAAGCCCCTCCCTTTCTGGAAAGCTATCAGATCTGAATGGTCATTACAGCATCATGAAGACAGTGCATGACCTTAGGGTCATGTTGACTAAATTAGAGGGGACAAATATGGGCATTTCAGCATAAAAAATAAATTCCTGTAGTCAGGGGGCGGGGCTTAGGTGATGTCAGCTGTCCACATTGTCATTGTTTACAGATATGGTCAATGATCACACAGACAAAGTTCGAAAAAGATCTGATCATGCACATGGGAGTTATTAAGTCAAGTAAAGTAATGGCGAAAGGTCAACGTTTGAGGCTTAGCCACGCCCACACCTTTCAACTTTTGAAAAATCCGACGGTTGAAATTTTTCCCCTATGTCTTAAGAGTGTATTGCAGAAGTTTGAAGGTGATTGGTGAAAAGGGCGACGGAGCATCACTCTCCAAACAATGTGTGCGAAAACCACTAAATCACGTACTTGCACCAAAATGGCCGACTTCCTGTGCGACTTTACGCTTGGCTCCAAGAGACTTTTTTGTAGGTCCTGAGACCCCACATTAGTGTACCAAATTTCGTAATCCTCAGTCAAAGCATGGCTTGGGGCTGAAAGTTTTAATGGCTCTAGGGGGCGCTATTTAAGAATATAGGCCACGCCCACAAACTTCAGCTGTCTATTTCTCTTGGAGCTCAGACTAGGATCACTCACCAGAAGTTTCGTAGCAATATCACGATAACTGAAGAAATGAGACAAACGTATTTCCATGGCGTGATGGCGATTTTCGCCATGGTCCCAAAGCCCCGCCTTTTTTCAAAACCTGCCAGTACTGGAGACCAAGTAACCTCAACTTGTCTACTGCTGTTTGCCACAGAATCCTGGTGATTGGGTAAAAGGAGTCCAGTAGGGAGCTGTGAAAAAAAGAGTAGCGTGGCGACAGGTCAAAGTTTGAGGCTTAGCCACGCCCACACCTTTCAACTTTTGAAAAATCCGACGGTTAAATTTTTTCCCCTATGTCTTAAGGGTATATAGCAGAAGTTTGAAGGAGATTGGTGAAAAGGGCGACGGAGCATCACTCTCCAAACAACGTGTGCGAAAACCACTAAATCGCGTACTTGATCCAAAATGGCCGACTTCCTGTGCGACTTTGAACTTGACTCCAAGAGACTTTTTTGTAGGTCCTGAGACACCACATTAGTGTACCAAATTTCGTAATCCTCAGTCAAAGCATGGCTTGGGGCTAATAGTTTAAATGGTCCTAGGGGGCGCTATTTCAAAACATAGGCCACGCCCACAAAATTCAGCTGTCTATTTCTCTTGGAGCTCAGACTAGGATCACTCACCAGAAGTTTCGTAGCAATATCACGATAACTGAAGAAATGAGAGACAAACGTATTTCCATGGCGTGATGGCGATTTTCGCCATGGTCCCAAAGCCCCGCCTTTTTTCAAAACCTGCCAGTACTGGAGACCAAGTAACCTCAACTTGTCTACTGCTGTTTGCCACAGAATCCTGGTGATTGGGTAAAAGGAGTCCAGTAGGGAGCTGTGAAAAAAAGAGTAGCGTGGCGACAGGTCAAAGTTTGAGGCTTAGCCACGCCCACACCTTTCAACTTTTGAAAAATCCGACGGTTGAATTTTTTCCCCTATGTCTTAAGGGTATATAGCAGAAGTTTGAAGGAGATTGGTGAAAAGGGCGACGGAGCATCACTCTCCAAACAACGTGTGCGAAAACCACTAAATCGCGTACTTGATCCAAAATGGCCGACTTCCTGTGCGACTTTGAACTTGACTCCAAGAGACTTTTTTGTAGGTCCTGAGACACCACATTAGTGTACCAAATTTCGTAATCCTCAGTCAAAGCATGGCTTGGGGCTAATAGTTTTAATGGTCCTAGGGGGCGCTATTTCAGAAAATAGGCCACGCCCACCAGATGTTCACATCAGATCTTTTGGGGGGCCGGACTAGGATCACTCACAAGAAGTTTCGTGACGATATCTTTGGAAATGACGAAATGGGAGGCAAACGTAAGGCCAAGGCGGTACGCCTGAATTCGCCGCGCCACCACAGCCCCGCCCTCTGCCGAAAACTCCCATAAAGTGACGCCAAGCAACCCCCACTTGTCTTGAGTTACCAGCTACAAATTTGTGGTGATTAAGTGAAATGGGGCAATTTGGGACCTTTCACAGTAAAACTTGATCTTTTTGGTCCTGAGGGGGCGGGGCTTGTGTGATGTCATCATCCGACCTTTCAATTTACTTTGTGGGTGGATGACGAATGACCACAGAAAGTTTGGTAACTCTATTCCATTCAGTTATGAAGTTATAGCAATTTAAATATTTTTGGCGAGTAGTCAAACTTCGAGGCCTGGCTCCGCCCCTTCAACATATACGAAAACTCAGAATCCTTATCTCATTTTGTTCGCCCATCCCTTCTGAGCAATTTTACACAATTTTTGAGACGATCGTGCGAAAAATGATCGAGCAATCCAATCAGAAACGGACCCTAAAAACGGCAAAAACGGCAAAAAATCGCCATTTCAACCCAAAATGGCCGACTTCCTGTTTGATATTGACCATGGTTGCAAGAGACTTTTCTGTGCGGACTGTTGAGTACTACAAGTGTACCAAATTTCATAACTGTACGATAAACTAAGCTTTATGGAGAGGGGTTTTTTTCACTTTGTAGGGGGCGCTGTTCAGCCATTTTCTTTGCGATTATTTTTGGGACCTTTAAAATATCAAATTTTTCACCAGGCCTGACAAGTGTGCAAAATATTGTGAGTTTTGGGGTATGTTAAGGTCCCCAAAAAGCTGTTCAAAGGGGGCACGGAATAACAAAAAATAATAATAATTAAAGCTGCAAGCAGCGTCGTTCGGCCCTCGCAGCTCCGCGCCGCTCCGGTCTGCCGTCGCACCAGTGCACGTCTGACAGAACAGAAACGTCAACCACCCCGACACCAGAAACCGCGAATGGCCTCCTAGTCTGCACCTCACCCTGACTCAGCATCCCCTCTGAGCTCACCATTAAATTGAATATTAAGATTACGGCGTTACGCCAGAATTCGCCATGGCATCAAAGCCCCTCCCTTTCTGGAAAGCTATCAGATCTGAATGGTCATTACAGCATCATGAAGACAGTGCATGACCTTAGGGTCATGTTGACTAAATTAGAGGGGACAAATATGGGCATTTCAGCATAAAAAATAAATTCCTGTAGTCAGGGGGCGGGGCTTAGGTGATGTCAGCTGTCCACATTGTCATTGTTTACAGATATGGTCAATGATCACACAGACAAAGTTCGAAAAAGATCTGATCATGCACATGGGAGTTATTAAGTCAAGTAAAGTAATGGCGAAAGGTCAACGTTTGAGGCTTAGCCACGCCCACACCTTTCAACTTTTGAAAAATCCGACGGTTGAATTTTTTCCCCTATGTCTTAAGAGTGTATTGCAGAAGTTTGAAGGTGATTGGTGAAAAGGGCGACGGAGCATCACTCTCCAAACAATGTGTGCGAAAACCACTAAATCACGTACTTGCACCAAAATGGCCGACTTCCTGTGCGACTTTACGCTTGGCTCCAAGAGACTTTTTTGTAGGTCCTGAGACCCCACATTAGTGTACCAAATTTCGTAATCCTCAGTCAAAGCATGGCTTGGGGCTGAAAGTTTTAATGGCTCTAGGGGGCGCTATTTAAGAATATAGGCCACGCCCACAAACTTCAGCTGTCTATTTCTCTTGGAGCTCAGACTAGGATCACTCACCAGAAGTTTCGTAGCAATATCACGATAACTGAAGAAATGAGACAAACGTATTTCCATGGCGTGATGGCGATTTTCGCCATGGTCCCAAAGCCCCGCCTTTTTTCAAAACCTGCCAGTACTGGAGACCAAGTAACCTCAACTTGTCTACTGCTGTTTGCCACAGAATCCTGGTGATTGGGTAAAAGGAGTCCAGTAGGGAGCTGTGAAAAAAAGAGTAGCGTGGCGACAGGTCAAAGTTTGAGGCTTAGCCACGCCCACACCTTTCAACTTTTGAAAAATCCGACGGTTAAATTTTTTCCCCTATGTCTTAAGGGTATATAGCAGAAGTTTGAAGGAGATTGGTGAAAAGGGCGACGGAGCATCACTCTCCAAACAACGTGTGCGAAAACCACTAAATCGCGTACTTGATCCAAAATGGCCGACTTCCTGTGCGACTTTGAACTTGACTCCAAGAGACTTTTTTGTAGGTCCTGAGACACCACATTAGTGTACCAAATTTCGTAATCCTCAGTCAAAGCATGGCTTGGGGCTAATAGTTTAAATGGTCCTAGGGGGCGCTATTTCAAAACATAGGCCACGCCCACAAAATTCAGCTGTCTATTTCTCTTGGAGCTCAGACTAGGATCACTCACCAGAAGTTTCGTAGCAATATCACGATAACTGAAGAAATGAGAGACAAACGTATTTCCATGGCGTGATGGCGATTTTCGCCATGGTCCCAAAGCCCCGCCTTTTTTCAAAACCTGCCAGTACTGGAGACCAAGTAACCTCAACTTGTCTACTGCTGTTTGCCACAGAATCCTGGTGATTGGGTAAAAGGAGTCCAGTAGGGAGCTGTGAAAAAAAGAGTAGCGTGGCGACAGGTCAAAGTTTGAGGCTTAGCCACGCCCACACCTTTCAACTTTTGAAAAATCCGACGGTTGAATTTTTTCCCCTATGTCTTAAGGGTATATAGCAGAAGTTTGAAGGAGATTGGTGAAAAGGGCGACGGAGCATCACTCTCCAAACAACGTGTGCGAAAACCACTAAATCGCGTACTTGATCCAAAATGGCCGACTTCCTGTGCGACTTTGAACTTGACTCCAAGAGACTTTTTTGTAGGTCCTGAGACACCACATTAGTGTACCAAATTTCGTAATCCTCAGTCAAAGCATGGCTTGGGGCTAATAGTTTTAATGGTCCTAGGGGGCGCTATTTCAGAAAATAGGCCACGCCCACCAGATGTTCACATCAGATCTTTTGGGGGGCCGGACTAGGATCACTCACAAGAAGTTTCGTGACGATATCTTTGGAAATGACGAAATGGGAGGCAAACGTAAGGCCAAGGCGGTACGCCTGAATTCGCCGCGCCACCACAGCCCCGCCCTCTGCCGAAAACTCCCATAAAGTGACGCCAAGCAACCCCCACTTGTCTTGAGTTACCAGCTACAAATTTGTGGTGATTAAGTGAAATGGGGCAATTTGGGACCTTTCACAGTAAAACTTGATCTTTTTGGTCCTGAGGGGGCGGGGCTTGTGTGATGTCATCATCCGACCTTTCAATTTACTTTGTGGGTGGATGACGAATGACCACAGAAAGTTTGGTAACTCTATTCCATTCAGTTATGAAGTTATAGCAATTTAAATATTTTTGGCGAGTAGTCAAACTTCGAGGCCTGGCTCCGCCCCTTCAACATATACGAAAACTCAGAATCCTTATCTCATTTTGTTCGCCCATCCCTTCTGAGCAATTTTACACAATTTTTGAGACGATCGTGCGAAAAATGATCGAGCAATCCAATCAGAAACGGACCCTAAAAACGGCAAAAACGGCAAAAAATCGCCATTTCAACCCAAAATGGCCGACTTCCTGTTTGATATTGACCATGGTTGCAAGAGACTTTTCTGTGCGGACTGTTGAGTACTACAAGTGTACCAAATTTCATAACTGTACGATAAACTAAGCTTTATGGAGAGGGGTTTTTTTCACTTTGTAGGGGGCGCTGTTCAGCCATTTTCTTTGCGATTTTTTTGGGACCTTTAAAATATCAAATTTTTCACCAGGCCTGACAAGTGTGCAAAATATTGTGAGTTTTGGGGTATGTTAAGGTCCCCAAAAAGCTGTTCAAAGGGGGCACGGAATAACAAAAAATAATAATAATTAAAGCTGCAAGCAGCGTCGTTCGGCCCTCGCAGCGAAGCTGCTCGCCCTCTGTCCGCACCCCCTCCGCTCCATCCCCGACGCTCTCCAAACCCGGCTCCGCGCTTTTCCATCCTGGCCGGCAGCCGAGGGCACCAGGGCATGCCTGGCGGAACAGAAAGTCAGCCACCCCAACACCGGAAACCGTGAAAGGCCTCCTCGTCCACACCTCACCCTGACTCAGCATCCCTTCTGAGCCCACCATTACATGTCTCACCCCTAGGAGATACTCTATCTTTACCACACTGGTGATGTGATGTTCAGTCTCGGGCAAATCGGAGGCTGTTTGTGGAAGTTACAGTCAAACGTAAGGTCACAGCGTCACGCCAGAAATCGCCATGGCATCAAAGCCCCTCACTTTCTGAAAAGCTATCAGATCTGAATGGTCATTACAACATCATGAAGACAGTGCATGACCTTAGTGTCATCTTGACTAAATTAGAGGGGACAAATATGGGAAGTTCACCATAAAACAATAGACTTCCTGTAGTCAGGGGGCGGGGCTTAGGTGATGTCAGCTGTCCACATTGTCACTGTCTTCAGATGTGGTCAGTGATCACACAGACAAAGTATGAAATTGATCTGATCATGCACATGGGAGTTGTTAAGTCAAATAAAGTAATGGCGACTGGTCAAAGTTTGAGGCTTAGCCACGCCCATACCTTTATACTTATTTAAAATCCGACGGTTGAATTTTTTCCTCTATGTCTTAAGAGTATATAGCAGAAGTTTGAAGGTGATCGGTGGAAAGGGCGAGGAGATATAATTCTCCTAATAACGTGTGCGAAAACCACTAAATTGAGTAATTGCACCAAAATGGCCGACCTCCTGTGCGACATTGCGCTTGGCTCCAAGAGACTTTTTTGTAGGTCCTGAGACACTACATTAGTGTGCCAAATTTTGTGATCCTCAGTCAAAGCATGGCTTGGGGCTGACTGTTTTAATGGTCCTAGGGGGCACTGTTTCGGAAAATAGGCCACGCCCACAAACTTCAGCTGTCCAGTTATATTAGGGGTCAGAGTAGGATCACTCATCAGAAATTGTGTGGCAATGTCACAATGATTGAAGAAATGAGAGACAAACGTATTTCCATGGCGTGATGGTGAATTTCGCCATGCTCCCAAAGCTCCGCCTTTATTCGAAACCTGCCAGTACTATAGACCAAGTGACCTTAACTTGTCTGCTGCTATTTGCCACTGTTTGGTGGTGATTGGATAAAAGGAGTCCAATAGGGAGCTGTGAAAAAAAGAGTGGCGTGGCGACAGGTCAGAGTTTGAGGCTTAGCCACGCCCACACCTCTATACTTATTTAAAATCCGACGGTTGAATTTTTTCATCTATGTCTTAAGAGTATATAGCAGAAGTGTGAAGGCGATTGGTGAAAAGGGCGACGGAGCATCACTCTCCAAACAACGTGTGCGAAAACCACTAAATCGCGCACTTGGACCAAAATGGCCGACTTCCTGTGCGACTTTGCACTTGGCTCCAAGAGACTTTTTTGTAGGTCCTGAGACACCACATTAGTGTACCACATTTCGTAATCCTCAGTCAAAGCATGGCTTGGGGCTGTCAGTTTTAATGGTCCTAGGGGGCGCTATTTCAGAAAATAGACCACGCCCACCGGAATTTCACATCAGATTTTTTTGGGGGCCGGACTAGGATCACTCACAAGAAGTTTCGTGGCAATATCTCTAGAAATGACGAAATGGGAGGCAAACGTAAGGCCTAAGCGGTACACCTGACTTCGCCGCGCCGCCACAGCCCCGCCTTCTCCAGAAAACTCCCATAAAGTGACGCCAAGCAACCCCAACTTGTCTTCAGTTACCTGATACAAATTTAGGATGATTATTCGAAAGGGCGAATTTTGGAAAATTTCCTAGTAAAACTTGACCTTTTAAGTCCTGAAGGGGCGGGGCTTATGTGACATCATCAATCGACCATTCATTTGTCTTCGGGGGGCGATGATGATTGTCCATAGAAAGTTACTTTATCTGTAATTCTTTCATTTATGAAATTATAGCAATTTGAATTTTTTTGGCGAGTGCTCGAACTTTGAGGCCTGGTCCCGCCCCTTCAGTATTTACGAAAAGTCAATTTTATTGTCTCATTTTAATCGTCCGTCGCTTCTGTTCGATCGCACACTATTTTTGAGACGATCGTGCGAAAAATGACCAAACTGTTCAACCAAATATAGACCCAAGAAATGGCCGAAACAGGGTCAAAATGGCCACTTTAGTCCAAAATGGCCGACTTCCTGTTTGATATTGACCATGGATGCAAGAGGCTTTTCTGTGCATATTGTTGAGTTCTACAAGTGTACCAAATTTCATAACTGTACGATAAACTAAGCTTTATGGAGAGGGGTATTTTTCACTTTCTAGGGGGCGCTGTTCAGCCATTTTTTTATGAACTTTCACATCGCCAGTGAAATACGTAAATTTCACGCACTTTCTATATTGGGCCAGAATTTGGTGACTTTTTGGATATGCTAAGACCCCCTAAAGGCCAGTCAAAGACGCGGAAGAAAAAAGAAAGAAAGAAAGAAAGCGTAACAAGCAGCGTCGTTCGGCCCTCGCAGCGAAGCTGCTCGTCCTCCGTCCGCGCCCCCTCCGCTCCATCCCAGATGCTCTCCAAACCCAGCTCTGCGTTTCTCCGTCCTGGCCGGCAGCCGGGGGCACCAGGGCACGTCTGGCGGAACAGAAAGTCAACCACCCCGACACCAGAAACCGTGAACGGCCTCCTCGTCCACACCTCACCCTGAGTCAGCATCCCCTCTGAGCCCAGCATTACACGTCTCACCACTAGGAGATACTCTATCTTTACCACACTGGTGATGTGATGTTCAGTCTCGGGCAAATCGGAGGCTGTTTGTGGAAGTTACAGTCAAACATAAGGTCACAGCGTCACGCCAGAAATCGCCATGGCATCAAAGCCCCTCCCTTTCTGAAAAGCTATCAGATCTGAATGGTCATTACAACATCATGAAGACAGTGCATGACCTTAGTGTCATGTTGACTAAATTAGAGGGGACAAATATGGGCATTTCACCATAAAACAGTAGACTTCCTGTAGTCAGGGGGCGGGGCTTAGGTGATGTCAGCTGTCCACATTGTCACTGTCTTCAGATGTGGTCAGTGATCACACAGACAAAGTTTGAAATTGATCTGATCATGCACATGGGAGTTATTAAGTCAAGTAACGTAATGGCGACTGGTCAAAGTTTGAGGCTTAGCCACGCCCACACCTTTAAACTTATTTAAAATCCGACGGTTGAATTATTTCCTCTATGTCTTAAGAGTATATAGCAGGAGTTTGAAGGTGATCGGTGGAAAGGACGACGAGACATCATTCTCCTAATAACGTGTGCGAAAACCACTAAATCGAGTACTTGGACCAAAATGGCCGACCTCCTGTGCGACATTGGACTTGGCTCCAAGAGACTTTTTTGTAGGTCCTGAGACACTACATTAGTGTGCCAAATTTCGTGATCCTCAGTCAAAGCATGGCTTGGGGCTGATAGTTTTAATGGTCCTAGGGGGCGCTATTTCAGAAAATAGGCCACGCCCACAAACTTCAGCTGTCCAATTCTATTAGGGGTCAGAGTAAGATCACTCATCAGAAATTGTGTGGTGATGTCACAATGATTGAAGAAATGAGAGACAAACGTATTTCCATGGCCTGATGGTGAATTTCGCCATGCTCCCAAAGCCCCCTCTTTATTCGAAACCTGCCAGTACTATAAACCAAGTGACCTCAACTTGTCTGCTGCTATTTGCCAGTGATTGCTGGTGATTGGTTAAAAGGAGTCCAATAGGGAGCTGTGAAAAAAAGAGTGGCGTGGCGACAGGTCAAAGTTTGAGGCTTAGCCACGCCCACACCTTTATACTTATTTAAAATCCGTAGGTTGAATTTTTTCCCCTTTGTCTTAAGAGTCTATAGCAGAAGTATGAAGGTGATTGGTGAAAAGGGCGATGGTGCAACACTCTCCAAACAATGTGTGCGAAAACCACTAAATCGAGTACTTGGACCAAAATGGCCGACTTCCTGTGCGACTTGGTGCTTGGCTCCAAGAGACTTTTTTGTAGGTCCTGAGACACCACATTAGTGTACAAAATTTCGTAAACCTCAGTCAAAGCATGGCTTGGGGCTGACAGTTTTAATGGTCCTAGAGGGCGCTATTTCAGAATATAGGCCACGCCCACCGGATTTTTACATCACATTTTTTGGGGGGCAGGACTAGGATCACTCCCAAGAAGTTTTGTGGCGATATCTTTAGAAATGACGAAATGGGAGGCAAACGTAAGGCCTAAGCGGTACGCCTGACTTCGCCGCGCCGCCACAGCCCCGCCTTCTGCAGAAAACTCCCATAGAGTGACGCCAAGCTACCCCAACTTGTCTTCAGTTACCTGCTACAAATTTGGGGTGATTATTTGAAAGGGCGAATTTTGGAAAATTTCCCAGTAAAACTTGACCTTTTAAGTCCTGAGGGGGCGGGGCTTATGTGACATCATCAATCGACCATTCATTTGTCTTCGGAGGGTGATGACGATTGTCCATAGAACATTTCTTTAACTGTAATTCTTTCATTTATGAAATTATAGCAATTTGAATTTTTTTGGCGAGTGCTCGAAATTTGAGGCCTGGTCCCGCCCCTTCAGTATTTACGAAAAGTCAATTTTATTGTCTCATTTGATTCGTCCATCACTTCTGTTCGATCGCACACTATTTTTTAGACGATCGTGCGAAAAATGACCAAACTGTTGAACCAAATATAGACCCTAGAAATGGTCAAAACGGGGTCAAAATGGCCACTTTAGTCCAAAATGGCCGACTTCCTGTAGTATATTGACCATGGGTGCAAGAGGCTTTTCTGTGCGTATTGTTGAGATCTACAAGTGTACCAAATTTCATCGCTCTACTATGAAAAAAGGTCAAAGCGGAGGGGTATTTTTAATTTTCCAGGGGGCGCTGTTGAAACATGTTTTAACCGACTTTCACGTTGCCAGTGAAATACGTAAATTTCACGCACTTTCTATATTGGGCCAGAATTTGGTGAGTTTTTGGATATGCTAAGGCCCCCTAAAGGCCACCCAAAGACGCGGAAGAAAAAGAAAAAATAATAAACGGAGCAGATACAATAGGCCTTCGCAGCTTCACTGCTCGGGCCTAATTAAAGCTGCAAGCAGCGTCGTTCGGCCCTCGCAGTGAAGCTGCTCGCCCTCCGTCCGCCCCCCCCCTCCGCTCCATCCCCAATGCTCTCCAAACCCAGCTCCGCGCCGCTCCGTCCTGGCCGGCAGCCTGGGGCACCAGGGTACGTCTGGCAGAACAGAAACGTCAACCACCCCGACTTCAGAAACCGTGAACGGCCTCCTCGTCCACACCTCACCCTGACTCAGCATCCCCTCTGAGCCCAGCATTACACGTCTCACCACTAGGAGATACTCTATCTTTACCACACTGGTGATGTGATGTTCAGTCTCGGGCAAATCGTAGGCTGTTTGTGGAAGTTATAGTCAAACGTAAGGTCACAGCGTCACGCCAGAATTCGCCATGGCATCAAAGCCCCTCCCTTTCTGAAAAGCTAGCAGATCTGAATGGTCATTACAACATCATGAAGACAGTGCATGACCTTAGTGTCATGTTGACTAAATTAGATGGGACAAATATTGGCATTTCACCATAAAAAATAGACTTCCTGTAGTCAGGGGGCGGGGCTTAGGTGATGTCAGCTGTCCACATTTTCACTGTCTTCAGATGTGGTCAGTGATCACACAGACAAAGTTTGAAATTGATCTGATCATGCACATGGGAGTTATTAAGTCAAGTAACGTAATGGCGACTGGTCAAAGTTTGAGGCTTAGCCACGCCCACACCTTTATACTTATTTAAAATCCGACGGTTGAATTTTTTCCTCTATGTCTTAAGAGTATATAGCAGGAGTTTGAAGGTGATCGGTGGAAAGGGCGAGGAGATATCATTCTCCTAATAACGTGTGCGAAAACCACTAAATTGAGTACTTGGACCAAAATGGCCGACCTCCTGTGCGACATTGCGCTTGGCTCCAAGAGACTTTTTTGTAGGTCCTGATACACTACATTAGTGTGCCAAATTTTGTGAACCTCAGTCAAAGCATGGCTTGGGGCTGACTGTTTTAATGGTCCTAGGGGGCGCTGTTTCAGAAAATAGGCCACGCCCACAAACTTCAGCTGTCCAATTCTATTAGGGGTCAGAGTAGGATCACTCATCAGAACTTGTGTGGCGATGTCACAATGACTGAAGAAATGAGAGACAAATGTATTTCCATGTCGTGATGGCGAATTTTGCTATGCTCCCAAAGCCCCGCCTTTATTCGAAACCTGCCAGTACTATAGACCAAGTGACCTCAACTTGTCTGCTGCTATTTGCCACTGTTTGGTGGTGATTGGTTAAAAGGAGTCCAATAGGGAGCTGTGAAAAAAAGAGTGGCGTGGCGACAGGTCAAAGTTTGAGGCTTAGCCACGCCCACACCTTTATACTTATTTAAAATCCGACGGTTGAATTTTTTCATCTATGTCTTAAGAGTATATAGCAGAAGTGTGAAGGCGATTGGTGAAAAGGGCGACGGAGCATCAATCTCCAAACAACGTGTGCGAAAACCACTAAATCGCGCACTTGGACCAAAATGGCCGACTTCCTGTGCGACATTGCACTTGGCTCCAAGAGACTTTTTTGTAGGTCCTGAGACACCACATTAGTGTACCAAATTATGTAATCCTCAGTCAAAGCATGGCTTGGGGCTGTCAGTTTTAATGGTCCTAGAGGGCGCTATTTAAGAATATAGACCACGCCCACCAGAATTTCACATCAGATCTTTTGGGGGGCCAGACTAGGATCACTCCCAGGACGTTTCGTGGCGATATCTCTAGAAATGACGAAATGGGAGGCAAACGTAAGGCCTAAGCGGTACGCCTGACTTCGCCGCGCCGCCACAGCCCCGCCTTCTGGAGAAAACTCCCATAAAGTGACGCCAAGCAACCCCAACTTGTCTTCAGTTACCCGCTACAAATTTGGGGTGATTATTGGAAAGGGCGAATTTTGGAAAATTTCCCAGTAAAACTTGACCTTTTAAGTCCTGAGGGGGCGGGGCTTATGTGACATCATCAATCGACCATTCATTTGTCTTCGGAGGCCGACGACGATTGTCCATAGAACATTTCTTTAACTGTAATTCTTTCATTTATGAATCTATAGCAATTTGAATTTTTTTGGCGAGTGCTCGAACTTTGAGGCCTGGTCCCGCCCCTTCAGTATTTACGAAAAGTCAATTTTATTGTCTCATTTTAATCGTCCATCGCTTCTGTTCGATCGCACACTATTTTTGAGACGATCGTGCGAAAAATGACCAAACTGTTCAACCAAATATAGACCCTAGAAATGGCCAAAACGGGGTCAAAATGGCCACTTTAGTCCAAAATGGCCGACTTCCTGTTTGATATTGACCATGGGTGCAAGAGGCTTTTCTGTGCGTAATGTTGAGTTCTACAAGTGTACCAAATTTCATCGTTCTATTATGAAAAAAGGTCAAAGCGGAGGGGTATTTTTAATTTTCTAGGGGGCGCTGTCGAAACATTTTTTTACCAACTTTCACGTTGCCAGTGAAATACGTAAATTTCACTCACTTTCTATATTGGGCCAGAATTTGGTGAGTTTTTGGATAGGCTAAGGCCCCCTAAAGGCCACCCAAAGACGCGGAAGAAAAAGAAAGAAAAAAAAAGAAAGAAAGAAAAATTAAAGCTGCAAGCAGCGTCGTTCGGCCCTCGCAGCGAAGCTGCTCGCCCTCCGTCCGCACCCCCTCCGCTCCATCCCCGACGCTCTCCAAACCCAGCTCCCCGCCGCTCCGTCCTGGCCGGCAGCCCGGGGCACCAGGGCACGTCCACAGACTGAAACGTCCACCACACCGACACCAAGAACAGCTAAAGTTCACCTCGTCCACACCTCACCTTGACTCAGCATCCCCTCTGAGCCTACCATTATATTACATGTCTCACCACTAGGGCATACTCTATCTTTACCACACTGTTGGTGTGATGACACAGACCAACTTTAGTGCTTTTCTCCCCATGTTTATTAAAGTTATCGAAAGTTAAAGTTATCTAGGGGGCGCTGTGATCAAGTCCAGAAAAATCCCATTGAGGTCAGCTTTGGTTGACAAAGACAGTTTTCTGTTATTTTGGCATCAAACGGACGTTGTGTGTGTTATCTAAAGCCAGTGAGCTGAAAGGGGCGGAGCTACAGGGATTTGAACGAACAACCACATCAATGTGCTTGGTGCAGTCACGTGATGTCACAAGCCAAGTATAATGCCATTCTGACTTTGACTTTAGAAGTTAATAAAGTTTGAACCCTTCTAGGGGGCGTTGTGATCATTTACAACTAAATGCCATAGAGGTCATCTTTGGTCATCAAAGATGGTTTTCTGTTAATTTGGCATCAATCAAACGTTGCATGGGTCATCTAGAGACAAAAAGCTGTAAGTGGGCGGAGTTAAAGTGAATTGAACAATTGATCACATACATGTGTTGATTGCAGTTGTGTGATTACTCCCACAAAGTTTGATGTAGCTTGCAGCTTTTTTGCAGAAGTTACAAAGGTTTTTTGTATCTAGGGGGCGCTGTCCCAAATTTAGGAAATATTCCATGAAGAAGTTTGTAGGTTGATGACAGTCATTTGTGTGCAGTTTGGTGTGAATTGCATCATGCATGTGTTATTCAGGGCCTAATATCTGTCAGGGGGCGGAGCTAAAGCGATATCAACAACTTACCACAGGATTGTGGTGGGTGCCATTGTGTGAGTACACATAGCAAGTTTGGTGCAGTTACGACCTCATCTGTAGGAGTTATTACAGTTTTAATGGTGTGTAGGGGGCGCTGTGGTGACATTACACAACTTTCACCAACCGTGTGTGCCTCGTTGAATAAAGGGCATGATTGTTGATTGCCATGTTCAGTCTCGGGCAGATCGGAGACTGTTAGTGGAAGTTACAGTCAAACGTAAGGTCACAGCATCACGCCAGAATTCACCATGGCATCAAAGCCCCTCCCTTTCTGAAAAGCTATCAGATCTGAATGGTCATTACAACATCATGAAGACAGTGCATGACCTTAGTGTCATGTTGACTAAATTAGAGGGGACAAATATGGGCATTTCACCATAAAACAGTAGACTTCCTGTAGTCAGGGGGCGGGGCTTAGGTGATGCCAGCTGTCCACATTGTCACTGTCTTGAGATGTGGTCAGTGATCACACAAAGTTTGAAATTGATCTGATCATGCACATGGGAGTTATTAAGTCAAGTAACGTAATGGCGACTGGTCAAAGTTTGAGGCTTAGCCACGCCCACACCTTTATACTTATTTAAAATCCGACGGTTGAATGTTTTCCTCTATGTCTTAAGAGTATATAGCAGGAGTTTGAAGGTGATCGGTGGAAAGGGCGACGAGATATCATTCTCCTAATAACGTGTGCGAAAACCACTAAATCGCGTACTTGGACCAAAATGGCCGACCTCCTGTGCGACATTGCGCTTGGCTCCAAGAGACTTTTTTGTAGGTCCTGAGACACTACATTAGTGTGCCAAATTTCGTGATCCTCAGTCAAAGCATGGCTTGGGGCTGACAGTTTTAATGGTCCTAGGGGGCGCTATTTCAGAAAATAGGCCACACCCACAAACTTCAGCTGTCCAATTCTATTAGGGGTCAGAGTAGGATCACTCATCAGAAAGTGTGTGGCGATGTCACAATAATTGAAGAAATGAGAGACAAACATATATCCATGGCGTGATGGCGAATTTCGCCATGCTCCCAAAGCCCCGCCTTTACTCGAAACCTGCCAGTACTATAGACCAAGTGACCTCAACTTGTCTGCTGCTATTAGCCAGTGATTGCTGGTGATTGGTTAAAAGGAGCCCAATAGGGAGCTGTGAAAAAAAGAGTGGCGTGGCGACAGGTCAAAGTTTGAGGCTTAGCCACGCCCACACCTTTATACTTATTTAAAATCCGACGGTTGAATTTTTTCATCTATGTCTTAAGAGTGTATAACAGATGTTTGAAGGTGATTGGTGAAAAGGGTGATGGAGCATCCTTCTCCAAACAACGTGTGCAAAAACCACTAAATCGAGTACTTGGACCAAAATGGCCGACTTCCTGTGCGACTTCGCACTTAACTCCAAGAGACTTTTTTGTAGGTCCTGAGACACCACATTAGTGTACCAAATTTCGTACTCCTCAGTCAAAGCAAGGCTTGGGGCTGACAGTTTTAATGGTCCTAGGGGGCGCTATTTCAGAAAATAGGCCACGCCCACCGGATGTTCACATCAGATTCTTTTGGGGGCCGGACTAGGATCACTCCCAAGAAGTGTCGTGGCGATATCTCTAGAAATGACGAAATGGGAGGCAAACGTAAGGCCACGTCGGTACGCCTGATTTCGCTGCGCCGCCACAGCCCCGCCTTCTGCAGAAAACTCCCATAAAGTGACGCCAAGAAACCCCAACTTGTCTTCAGTTAGCTGCTACAAATTTGGGATGATTATTTGAAAGGGTGAATTTTGGAAAATTTCCCAGTAAAACTTGACCTTTTAAGTCCTGAGGGGGCGGAGCTTATGTGACATCATCAATCGACCGTTCATTTGGCTTCGGGGGGCGATGACGATTGTCCATAGAACATTACTTTAACTGTAATTCTTTCATTTATGAAATTATAGCAATTTGAATTTTCTTGGCGAGTGCTCAAACTTTGAGGCCTGGCCCCGCCCCTTCAGTATTTACGAAAAGTCAATTTTATTTTCTCATTTGAATCATCCATCGCTTCTGTTCGATCGCACACTATTTTTGAGACGATCGTGCGAAAAATGACCAAACTGTTCAACCAAATATAGACCCTAGAAATGGCCAAAATGGCTAAAAATCGCCATTTCAACCTAAAATGGCCGACTTCCTGTTTGATATTGACCATGGTTGCAAGAGACTTTTCCGTGTGGACTGTTGAGTACTACAAGTATACCAAATTTCATAACTGTACGATAAACTAAGCTTTATGGAGAGGGGTATTTTTCACTTTCTAGGGGGCGCTGTTCAGCCACTTTTTTATGAACTTTCGCATTGCCAGTGAAATACGTAAATTTCACGCACTTTCTATATTGGGCCAGAATTTGGTGACTTTTTGGATATGCTAAGACCCCCTAAAGGCCAGCCAAAGACGCGGAAGAAAAAAGAAAGCGTAATAATAATTAAAGCTGCAAGCAGCGTCGTTCGGCCCTCGCAGCGAAGCAGCTCGCCCTCCTTCCGCACCCCCTCCGCTCCATCCCCGACGCTCTCCAAACCCAGCTCTGCGCTTCTCCATCCTGGCCGGCAGCCGGGAGCACCAGGGCACGTCTGGCAGAACAGACAGTCAACCACCCCGACACCAGAAACCGTGAATGGCCTCCTCGTCCACACCTCACCCTGACTCAGCATCCCCTCTGAGCCCACCATTACACGTCTCACCACTAGGAGATACTCTATCTTTACCACACTGGTGATGTGATGTTCAGTCTCGGGCAAATCGGAGGCCGTTTGTGGAAGTTACAGTCAAACGTAAGGTCACAGCTTCACGCCAGAAATCGCCATGGCATCAAAGCCCCTCCCTTTCTGAAAAGCTATCAGATCTGAATGGTCATTAGAACATCATGAAGACAGTGCATGACCTTAGTGTCATGTTGACTAAATTAGAGGGGACAAATATGGGCATTTCACCATAAAACAGTAGACTTCCTGTAGTCAGGGGGCGGGGCTTAGGTGATGTCAGCTGTCCACATTGTCACTGTCTTCAGATGTGGTCAGTGATCACACAGACAAAGTTTGAAATTGATCTGATCATGCACATGGGAGTTATTAAGTCAAGTAACGTAATGGCGACTGGTCAAAGTTTGAGGCTTAGCCACGCCCACACCTTTATACTTATTTAAAATCCGACGGTTGAATTTTTTCCTCTATGTCTTAAGAGTATATAGCAGGAGTTTGAAGGTGATCGGTGGAAAGGACGACGAGACATCATTCTCCTAATAACGTGTGGGAAAACCACTAAATCGAGTACTTGGACCAAAATGGCCGACCTCCTGTGCGACATTGGACTTGGCTCCAAGAGACTTTTTTGTAGGTCCTGAGACACTACATTAGTGTGCCAAATTTCGTGATCCTCAGTCAAAGCATGGCTTGGGGCTGATAGTTTTAATGGTCCTAGGGGGCGCTATTTCAGAAAATAGGCCACGCCCACAAACTTCAGCTGTCCAATTCTATTAGGGGTCAGAGTAAGATCACTCATCAGAAATTGTGTGGTGATGTAACAATGATTGAAGAAATGAGAGACAAACGTATTTCCATGGCGTGATGGTGAATTTCGCCATGCTCCCAAAGCCCCGCCTTTATTCGAAACCTGCCAGTACTATAAACCAAGTGACCTCAACTTGTCTGCTGCTATTTGCCAGTGATTGCTGGTGATTGGTTAAAAGGAGTCCAATAGGGAGCTGTGAAAAAAAGAGTGGCGTGGCGACAGGTCAAAGTTTGAGGCTTAGCCACGCCCACACCTTTATACTTATTTAAAATCCGACGGTTGAATTTTTTCATCTATGTCTTAAGAGTGTATAGCAGATGTTTGAAGGTGATTGGTGAAAAGGGCGATGGTGCAACACTCTCCAAACAACGTGTGCGAAAACCACTAAATCGAGTACTTGGACCAAAATGGCCGACTTCCTGTGCGACTTGGTGCTTGGCTCCAAGAGACTTTTTTGTAGGTCCTGAGACACCACATTAGTGTACCAAATTTCGTAATCCTCAGTCAAAGCCTGGCTTGGGGCTGACAGTTTTAATGGTCCTAGAGGGCGCTATTTCAGAAAATAGGCCACGCCCACAGGATTTTCACATCACATTTTTTGGGGGGCAGGACTAGGATCACTCCCAAGAAGTTTTGTGGCGATATCTTTAGAAATGACGAAATGGGAGGCAAACGTAAGGCCTAAGCGGTACGCCTGACTTCGCCGCGCCGCCACAGCCCCGCCTTCTGCAGAAAACTCCCATAAAGTGACGCCAAGCAACCCCAACTTGTCTTCAGTTACCTGCTACAAATTTGGGGTGATTATTTGAAAGGGCGAATTTTGGAAAATTTCCCAGTAAAACTTGACCTTTTAAGTCCTGAGGGGGCGGGGCTTGTGTGACATCATCTATCGACCATTCATTTGTCTTCGGGGGGCGATGGCAATTGTCCTTAGAAATTGTTTTAACTGTAATTCTTTCATTTGTGAAATTATAGCAATTTGAATTTTTTTGGCGAGTGCTCGAACTTTGAGGCCTGGCCCCGCCCCTTCAGTATTTACGAAAAGTCAATTTTATTGTCTCATTTGAATCGTCCATCGCTTCTGTTCGATCTCGCACTATTTTTGAGACGATGGTGCGAAAAATGACCAAACTGTTCAACCAAATATAGACCCTAGAATTGGCCAAAACGGCTAAAAATCCTCATTTCAACCCAAAATGGCTGACTTCCTGTTTTATATTGACCATGGTTGCAAGAGGCTTTTCTGTGCGGACTGTTGAGTATTATCAGTATACCAAATTTCATAACTGTACGATAAACTAAGCTTTATGGAGAGGGGTATTTTTCACTTTCTAGGGGGCACTGTCGAGCCACTTTTTTATGAACTTTCACATCGCCAGTGAAATACGTAAATTTCACGCACTTTCTATATTGAGCCAGAATTTGGTGACTTTTTGGATATGCTAAGACCCCCTAAAGGCCACCCAAAGACGCGGAAGAAAAAAGAATAATAATTAAAGCTGCAAGCAGCGTCGTTCGGCCCTCGCAGCGAAGCTGCTCGCCCTCCTTCCGCACCCCCTCCGCTCCATCCCCGACGCTCTCCAAACCCAGCTCCGCGCTTGTCCATCCTGGCCGGCAGCCGGGGGCACCAGGGCACGTCTGGCAGAACAGAAAGTCAACCGCCCCGACACCAGAAACCGTGAACGGCCTCCTCGTCCACACCTCACCCTGATTCAGCATCCCCTCTGAGCCCAGCATTACACGTCTCACCACTAGGAGATACTCTATCTTTACCACACTGGTGATGTGATGTTCAGTCTCGGGCAAATCGGAGGCTGTTTGTGGAAGTTACAGTCAAACGTAAGGTCACAGCGTCACGCCAGAAATTGCCATGGCATCAAAGCTCCTCCCTTTCTGAAAAGCTATCAGATCTGAATAGTCATTACAACATCATGAAGACAGTGCATGACCTTAGTGTCATGTTGACTAAATTAGAGGGGACAAATATGGGCATTTCACCATAAAACAGTAGACTTCCTGTAGTCAGGGGGCGGGGCTTAGGTGATGCCAGCTGTCCACATTGTCACTGTCTTCAGATGTGGTCAGTGATCACACAGACAAAGTTTGAAATTGATCTGATCATGCACATGGGAGTTATTAAGTCAAGTAACGTAATGGCGACTGGTCAAAGTTTGAGGCTTAGCCACGCCCACACCTTTATACTTATTTAAAATCCGACGGTTGAATTTTTTCCTCTATGTCTTAAGAGTATATAGCAGAGGTTTGAAGGTGATCGGTGGAAAGGGCGAGGAGATATCATTCTCCTAATAACGTGTGCGAAAACCACTAAATTGAGTACTTGGACCAAAATGGCCGACCTCCTGTGCGACATTGTGCTTGGCTCCAAGAGACTTTTTTGTAGGTCCTGGTACACTACATTAGTGTGCCAAATTTTGTGATCCTCAGTCAAAGCATGGCTTGGGGCTGACTGTTTTAATGGTCCTAGGGGGCGCTGTTTCAGAAAATAGGCCACGCCCACAAACTTCAGCTGTCCAATTCTATTAGGGGTCAGAGTAGGATCACTCATCAGAACTTGTATGGCGATGTCACAATGACTGAAGAAATGAGAGACAAACGTATTTCCATGTCGTGATGGCGAATTTCGCCATTCTCCCAAAGCCCCGCCTTTATTCGAAATGGCCTCATTATATTTTATGTCTCACCACTAGGGAATCCTCTATCTTTACCACACTGGTGGTGTGATGACAGTGACCAACTTTAATGCTATTCTGACCATGTTTTTTAAAGTTATCGAAGGATAACGTTATCTAGGTGGCGCTGTGACCAACTACAGAAAAGTCCCATTGAGGTCAGCTTTGGTGACATTATATAACATTCACCAACCGTTTGTGCCTCATTGGCTAAAGGGCATGATTGTTCATTGCCATATTCAGTTTCGGGCAAATCGGAGGCCGTTTGTGGAAGTTACAGTCAAATGTAAGGTCATGGCGTCACGCCAGCATTCACCATGACATCAAAGCCCCTCCCTTTCTGGAAAGCTATCAGATCTGAATGGTCTTTAAAACATCATGAAGACACTGTATGACCTGAGTGTCATTTTCATTAAATTAGAGGGGACAAATATGGGCATTTCACCATAAAACAATAGACTTCCTGTTGTCAGGGGGCGGGGCTTAGGTGATGTCAGCTGTCCACATTGTCTTTGTCTTGAGATGTGGTCAGTGATCACACAGACAAGTTTGAATTAGATCTGATCATGCACATGGGAGTTATTAAGTCAAGTAATGTCATGGCGAAAGGTCAAAGTTTGAGGCTTAGCCACGCCCACACCTTTATACTTATTTAAAATCCGACGGTTGAATTTTTTCCCCTTTGACTTAAAAGTACATAGCATAAGTTTGAAGGTGATCGGTGTAAAGGGCAACGGGCCATCAATGTCCAAACAACGTGTGCGAAAACCACTAAATCGAGTACTTGGACCAAAATGGCCGACCTCCTGTGCGAAATTGCGCTTGGCTCCAAGAGACTTTTTTGTAGGGCCAGAGACCCTACATGAGTGTACCAATTTTCGTAATCCTCAGTCAAACCTTGTCTTGGGGCTGACAGTTTTAATGGTCCTAGGGGGCGCTATTTCAGAATATAGGCCACGCCCACAAATCTCAGATGCCCATTTCTATTGGGGGTCAGACTAGGATCACTCACCAGACATTTTGTGGCGATGTCACGATAATTGAAGAAATGAGAGGCAAACGTATTGCCATGGCGTGATGGCGAATTTCGCCATGCTCCCAAAGCCCCGCCTTTTTTCAAAACCTGCCAGTACTGTAGACCAAGTGACCTCAACTTGTCAGCTTCTATTTACCAGAGATTCCAGGTGATTGGGTAAAAGGAGTCCAATAGGGAGCTGTGAAAAAAAGAGTGGCGTGGCGAAAGGTCAAAGTTTGAGGCTTAGCCACGCCCACACCTTTATACTTATTTAAAATCCGACGGTTGAATTTTTTCCTCTATGTCTTAAGAGTATATAGCAGAAGCTCGAAGGCGATTGGTGAAAAGGGCGACGGAGCATCACTCTCCAAACAACGTGTGTGAAAACCACTAAATCGCGCACTTGGACCAAAATGGCCGACTTCCTGTGCGACTTTGCACTTGGCTCCAAGAGACTTTTTTGTAGGTCCTGAGACACCACATTAGTGTACCAAATTTCGTAATCCTCAGTCAAAGCATGGCTTGGGGCTGACAGTTTTAATGGTCCTAGGGGGCGCTAATACAGAAAATAGGCCACGCCCACAAACTTAAGCTGACCTTTTCTATTGGGGGTCAGACTAGGATCACTCACAACAATGGTCGAGGTGATATCACGATAAATGAAGAAATGAGAGGCAAACGTATTTCCATGGCGTGATGGCGAATTTCGCCATGCTCCCAAAGCCCCGCCTTTTTGCAAAACCTTCCAGTACTGGAGACCAAGTGACCTCAACTTGCCTGCTGCTATTTACCAGAGATTCCTGGTGATTGGGTAAAAGGAGTCCAATAAGGAGCTGTGAAAAAAAGAGTGGCGTGGCGAAAGGTCAAAGTTTGAGGCTTAGCCACGCCCACACCTTTATACTTATTTAAAATCCGACGGTTGAATTTTTTCCTCTATGTCTTAAGACTATATAGCAGAAGTTTGAAAGTGATTGGTGAAAAGGGCGACGGAGTATCACTCTCCAAACAACGTGTGTGAAAACCACTAAATCGCGCACTTGGACCAAAATGGCCGACTTCCTGTGCGACTTTGCACTTGGCTTCAAGAGACTTTTTTGTAGGTCCTGAGACACCACATTAGTGTACCAAATTTCGTAATCCTCAGTCAAAGCATGGCTTGGGGCTGACAGTTTTAATGGTCCTAGGGGGCGCTACTTCAGAAAATAGGCCACGCCCACCAGATGTTCACATCAGATCTTTTGGGGGGCCGGACTAGGATCACTCACAAGAAGTTTCGTGACGATATCTTTGGAAATGACGAAATGGGAGGCAAACGTATGGCCAAAGCGGTACGCCTGAATTCGCCGCGCCGCCACAGCCCCGCCCTCTGCCGAAAACTCCCATAAAGTGACGCCAAGCAACCCCCACTTGTCTTGAGTTACCAGCTACAAATTTGTGGTGATTAAGTGAAATGGGGCAATTTGGGACCTTTCACAGTAAAACTTGATCTTTTTGGTCCTGAGGGGGCGGGGCTTGTGTGATGTCATCATCCGACCATTCAATTTACTTTGTGGGTGGATGACAAATGACCACAGAAAGTTTGGTAACTCTATTCCATTCAGTTATGAAGTTATAGCAATTTAAATATTTTTGGCGAGTAGTCAAACTTCGAGGCCTGGCTCCGCCCCTTCAACATATACGAAAACTCAGAATCCTTATCTCATTTTGTTCGCCCATCCCTTCTGAGCAATTTTACACAATTTTTGAGACGATCGTGCGAAAAATGATCGAGCAATCCAATCAGAAACGGACCCTAAAAACGGCAAAAACGGCAAAAAATCGCCATTTCAACCCAAAATGGCCGACTTCCTGTTTGATATTGACCATGGTTGCAAGAGACTTTTCTGTGCGGACTGTTGAGTACTACAAGTGTACCAAATTTCATAACTGTACGATAAACTAAGCTTTATGGAGAGGGTTTTTTTTCACTTTGTAGGGGGCGCTGTTCAGCCATTTTCTTTGCGATTTTTTTGGGACCTTTAAAATATCAAATTTTTCACCAGGCCTGACAAGTGTGCAAAATATTGTGAGTTTTGGGGTATGTTAAGGTCCCCAAAAAGCTGTTCAAAGGGGGCACGGAATAACAAAAAATAATAATAATCAGAGCAAAAACAAGAGGCCTTCGCAGCGCTTTCGCTGCTCGGGCCTAATTAAAGCTGCAAGCAGCGTCGTTCGGCCCTCGCAGCTCTGCGCCGCTCCGGCCTGGCCGGCAGCCCGGGGCACCAGGGCACGTCCGCAGAACACAAACGTCGACCACCCCAACACCAGAAACTGCTAACGGCCACCTTGTCCAAAACTCACCCTGACTCAGCATCCCCTTTGAGCCCACCATTATATTTTATGTCTCACCACTAGGGAATCCTCTATCTTTACCACACTGGTGGTGTGATGACAGTGACCAACTTTAATGCTATTCTGACCATGTTTTTTAAAGTTATCGAAGGATAACGTTATCTAGGTGGCGCTGTGACCAACTACAGAAAAGTCCCACTGAGGTCAGCTTTGGTGACATTATATAACATTCACCAACCGTTTGTGCCTCATTGGCTAAAGGGCATGATTGTTCATTGCCATATTCAGTTTCGGGCAAATCGGAGGCCGTTTGTGGAAGTTACAGTCAAATGTAAGGTCATGGCGTCACGCCAGCATTCACCATGGCATCAAAGCCCCTCCCTTTCTGGAAAGCTATCAGATCTGAATGGTCTTTAAAACATCATGAAGACACTGTATGACCTGAGTGTCATTTTCATTAAATTAGAGGGGACAAATATGGGCATTTCACCATAAAACAATAGACTTCCTGTTGTCAGGGGGCGGAGCTTAGGTGATGTCAGCTGTCCACATTGTCGTTGTCTTGAGATGTGGTCAGTGATCACACAGACAAAGTTTGAATTAGATCTGATCATGCACATGGGAGTTATTAAGTCAAGTAATGTCATGGCGAAAGGTCAAAGTTTGAGGCTTAGCCACGCCCACACCTTTATACTTATTTAAAATCCGACGGTTGAATTTTTTCCCCTTTGACTTAAAAGTACATAGCATAAGTTTGAAGGTGATCGGTGTAAAGGGCAACGGGCCATCAATGTCCAAACAACGTGTGCGAAAACCACTAAATCGAGTACTTGGACCAAAATGGCCGACCTCCTGTGCGAAATTACGCTTGGCTCCAAGAGACTTTTTTGTAGGGCCAGAGACCCTACATGAGTGTACCAATTTTCGTAATCCTCAGTCAAACCTTGTCTTGGGGCTGACAGTTTTAATGGTCCTAGGGGGCGCTATTTCAGAATATAGGCCACGCCCACAAATCTCAGATGCCCATTTCTATTGGGGGTCGGACTAGGATCACTCACCAGACATTTTGTGGCGATGTCACGATAATTGAAGAAATGAGAGGCAAACGTATTGCCATGGCGTGATGGCGAATTTCGCCATGCTCCCAAAGCCCCGCCTTTTTTCAAAACCTGCCAGTACTGTAGACCAAGTGACCTCAACTTGTCAGCTGCTATTTACCAGAGATTCCAGGTGATTGGGTAAAAGGAGTCCAATAGGGAGCTGTGAAAAAAAGAGTGGCGTGGCGAAAGGTCAAAGTTTGAGGCTTAGCCACGCCCACACCTTTATACTTATTTAAAATCCGACGGTTGAATTTTTTCCTCTATGTCTTAAGAGTATATAGCAGAAGCTCGAAGGCGATTGGTGAAAAGGGCGACGGAGCATCACTCTCCAAACAACGTGTGTGAAAACCACTAAATCGCGCACTTGGACCAAAATGGCCGACTTCCTGTGCGACTTTGCACTTGGCTCCAAGAGACTTTTTTGTAGGTCCTGAGACACCACATTAGTGTACCAAATTTCGTAATCCTCAGTCAAAGCATGGCTTGGGGCTGACAGTTTTAATGGTCCTAGGGGGCGCTAATACAGAAAATAGGCCACGCCCACAAACTTAAGCTGACCTTTTCTATTGGGGGTCAGACTAGGATCACTCACAACAATGGTCGAGGTGATATCACGATAAATGAAGAAATGAGAGGCAAACGTATTTCCATGGCGTGATGGCGAATTTCGCCATGCTCCCAAAGCCCCGCCTTTTTGCAAAACCTTCCAGTACTGGAGACCAAGTGACCTCAACTTGCCTGCTGCAATTTACCAGAGATTCCTGGTGATTGGGTAAAAGGAGTCCAATAAGGAGCTGTGAAAAAAAGAGTGGCGTGGCGAAAGGTCAAAGTTTGAGGCTTAGCCACGCCCACACCTTTATACTTATTTAAAATCCGACGGTTGAATTTTTTCCTCTATGTCTTAAGACTATATAGCAGAAGTTTGAAAGTGATTGGTGAAAAGGGCGACGGAGTATCACTCTCCAAACAACGTGTGTGAAAACCACTAAATCGCGCACTTGGACCAAAATGGCCGACTTCCTGTGCGACTTTGCACTTGGCTTCAAGAGACTTTTTTGTAGGTCCTGAGACACCACATTAGTGTACCAAATTTCGTAATCCTCAGTCAAAGCATGGCTTGGGGCTGACAGTTTTAATGGTCCTAGGGGGCGCTATTTCAGAAAATAGGCCACGCCCACCAGATGTTCACATCAGATCTTTTGGGGGGCCGGACTAGGATCACTCACAAGAAGTTTCGTGACGATATCTTTGGAAATGACGAAATGGGAGGCAAACGTAAGGCCAAGGCGGTACGCCTGAATTCGCCGCGCCGCCACAGCCCCGCCCTCTGCCGAAAACTCCCATAAAGTGACGCCAAGCAACCCCCACTTGTCTTGAGTTACCAGCTACAAATTTGTGGTGATTAAGTGAAATGGGGCAATTTGGGACCTTTCACAGTAAAACTTGATCTTTTTGGTCCTGAGGGGGCGGGGCTTGTGTGATGTCATCATCCGACCTTTCAATTTACTTTGTGGGTGGATGACGAATGACCACAGAAAGTTTGGTAACTCTATTCCATTCAGTTATGAAGTTATAGCAATTTAAATATTTTTGGCGAGTAGTCAAACTTCGAGGCCTGGCTCCGCCCCTTCAACATATACGAAAACTCAGAATCCTTATCTCATTTTGTTCGCCCATCCCTTCTGAGCAATTTTACACAATTTTTGAGACGATCGTGCGAAAAATGATCGAGCAATCCAATCAGAAACGGACCCTAAAAACGGCAAAAACGGCAAAAAATCGCCATTTCAACCCAAAATGGCCGACTTCCTGTTTGATATTGACCATGGTTGCAAGAGACTTTTCTGTGCGGACTGTTGAGTACTACAAGTGTACCAAATTTCATAACTGTACGATAAACTAAGCTTTATGGAGAGGGGTTTTTTTCACTTTGTAGGGGGCGCTGTTCAGCCATTTTCTTTGCGATTTTTTTGGGACCTTTAAAATATCAAATTTTTCACCAGGCCTGACAAGTGTGCAAAATATTGTGAGTTTTGGGGTATGTTAAGGTCCCCAAAAAGCTGTTCAAAGGGGGCACGGAATAACAAAAAATAATAATAATCAGAGCAAAAACAAGAGGCCTTCGCAGCGCTTTCGCTGCTCGGGCCTAATTAAAGCTGCAAGCAGCGTCGTTCGGCCCTCGCAGCTCCGCGCCGCTCCGGTCTGCCGTCGCACCAGTGCACGTCTGACAGAACAGAAACGTCAACCACCCCGACACCAGAAACCGCGAATGGCCTCCTAGTCTGCACCTCACCCTGACTCAGCATCCCCTCTGAGCTCACCATTAAATTGAATATTAAGATTACGGCGTTACGCCAGAATTCGCCATGGCATCAAAGCCCCTCCCTTTCTGGAAAGCTATCAGATCTGAATGGTCATTACAGCATCATGAAGACAGTGCATGACCTTAGGGTCATGTTGACTAAATTAGAGGGGACAAATATGGGCATTTCAGCATAAAAAATAAATTCCTGTAGTCAGGGGGCGGGGCTTAGGTGATGTCAGCTGTCCACATTGTCATTGTTTACAGATATGGTCAATGATCACACAGACAAAGTTCGAAAAAGATCTGATCATGCACATGGGAGTTATTAAGTCAAGTAAAGTAATGGCGAAAGGTCAACGTTTGAGGCTTAGCCACGCCCACACCTTTCAACTTTTGAAAAATCCGACGGTTGAATTTTTTCCCCTATGTCTTAAGAGTGTATTGCAGAAGTTTGAAGGTGATTGGTGAAAAGGGCGACGGAGCATCACTCTCCAAACAATGTGTGCGAAAACCACTAAATCACGTACTTGCACCAAAATGGCCGACTTCCTGTGCGACTTTACGCTTGGCTCCAAGAGACTTTTTTGTAGGTCCTGAGACCCCACATTAGTGTACCAAATTTCGTAATCCTCAGTCAAAGCATGGCTTGGGGCTGAAAGTTTTAATGGCTCTAGGGGGCGCTATTTAAGAATATAGGCCACGCCCACAAACTTCAGCTGTCTATTTCTCTTGGAGCTCAGACTAGGATCACTCACCAGAAGTTTCGTAGCAATATCACGATAACTGAAGAAATGAGACAAACGTATTTCCATGGCGTGATGGCGATTTTCGCCATGGTCCCAAAGCCCCGCCTTTTTTCAAAACCTGCCAGTACTGGAGACCAAGTAACCTCAACTTGTCTACTGCTGTTTGCCACAGAATCCTGGTGATTGGGTAAAAGGAGTCCAGTAGGGAGCTGTGAAAAAAAGAGTAGCGTGGCGACAGGTCAAAGTTTGAGGCTTAGCCACGCCCACACCTTTCAACTTTTGAAAAATCCGACGGTTAAATTTTTTCCCCTATGTCTTAAGGGTATATAGCAGAAGTTTGAAGGAGATTGGTGAAAAGGGCGACGGAGCATCACTCTCCAAACAACGTGTGCGAAAACCACTAAATCGCGTACTTGATCCAAAATGGCCGACTTCCTGTGCGACTTTGAACTTGACTCCAAGAGACTTTTTTGTAGGTCCTGAGACACCACATTAGTGTACCAAATTTCGTAATCCTCAGTCAAAGCATGGCTTGGGGCTAATAGTTTAAATGGTCCTAGGGGGCGCTATTTCAAAACATAGGCCACGCCCACAAAATTCAGCTGTCTATTTCTCTTGGAGCTCAGACTAGGATCACTCACCAGAAGTTTCGTAGCAATATCACGATAACTGAAGAAATGAGAGACAAACGTATTTCCATGGCGTGATGGCGATTTTCGCCATGGTCCCAAAGCCCCGCCTTTTTTCAAAACCTGCCAGTACTGGAGACCAAGTAACCTCAACTTGTCTACTGCTGTTTGCCACAGAATCCTGGTGATTGGGTAAAAGGAGTCCAGTAGGGAGCTGTGAAAAAAAGAGTAGCGTGGCGACAGGTCAAAGTTTGAGGCTTAGCCACGCCCACACCTTTCAACTTTTGAAAAATCCGACGGTTGAATTTTTTCCCCTATGTCTTAAGGGTATATAGCAGAAGTTTGAAGGAGATTGGTGAAAAGGGCGACGGAGCATCACTCTCCAAACAACGTGTGCGAAAACCACTAAATCGCGTACTTGATCCAAAATGGCCGACTTCCTGTGCGACTTTGAACTTGACTCCAAGAGACTTTTTTGTAGGTCCTGAGACACCACATTAGTGTACCAAATTTCGTAATCCTCAGTCAAAGCATGGCTTGGGGCTAATAGTTTTAATGGTCCTAGGGGGCGCTATTTCAGAAAATAGGCCACGCCCACCAGATGTTCACATCAGATCTTTTGGGGGGCCGGACTAGGATCACTCACAAGAAGTTTCGTGACGATATCTTTGGAAATGACGAAATGGGAGGCAAACGTAAGGCCAAGGCGGTACGCCTGAATTCGCCGCGCCACCACAGCCCCGCCCTCTGCCGAAAACTCCCATAAAGTGACGCCAAGCAACCCCCACTTGTCTTGAGTTACCAGCTACAAATTTGTGGTGATTAAGTGAAATGGGGCAATTTGGGACCTTTCACAGTAAAACTTGATCTTTTTGGTCCTGAGGGGGCGGGGCTTGTGTGATGTCATCATCCGACCTTTCAATTTACTTTGTGGGTGGATGACGAATGACCACAGAAAGTTTGGTAACTCTATTCCATTCAGTTATGAAGTTATAGCAATTTAAATATTTTTGGCGAGTAGTCAAACTTCGAGGCCTGGCTCCGCCCCTTCAACATATACGAAAACTCAGAATCCTTATCTCATTTTGTTCGCCCATCCCTTCTGAGCAATTTTACACAATTTTTGAGACGATCGTGCGAAAAATGATCGAGCAATCCAATCAGAAACGGACCCTAAAAACGGCAAAAACGGCAAAAAATCGCCATTTCAACCCAAAATGGCCGACTTCCTGTTTGATATTGACCATGGTTGCAAGAGACTTTTCTGTGCGGACTGTTGAGTACTACAAGTGTACCAAATTTCATAACTGTACGATAAACTAAGCTTTATGGAGAGGGGTTTTTTTCACTTTGTAGGGGGCGCTGTTCAGCCATTTTCTTTGCGATTTTTTTGGGACCTTTAAAATATCAAATTTTTCACCAGGCCTGACAAGTGTGCAAAATATTGTGAGTTTTGGGGTATGTTAAGGTCCCCAAAAAGCTGTTCAAAGGGGGCACGGAATAACAAAAAATAATAATAATCAGAGCAAAAACAAGAGGCCTTCGCAGCGCTTTCGCTGCTCGGGCCTAATTAAAGCTGCAAGCAGCGTCGTTCGGCCCTCGCAGCTCCGCGCCGCTCCGGCCTGGCCGGCAGCCCGGGGCAATAGGGCACGTCCACGGAACAGAAACGTCGACCACCCCGACACCAGAAACCGCAAACGATCACCTCGTCCGCACCTCACCCTGACTCAGCATCCCCTCTGAGGACACCATTATATTACACGTCTCACAACTAGGGCATACTCTACCTTTACGACTCTCGTGGATCTGATGACACAGACCAACTGTAATGCTTTTCTGACCACGTTGTTTGAAGTTATTGTAGGTTAAACTTATCTAGGGCCGCTGGAAAGCTTTCAGATCATGACAAATATGGGCATTTCACCATAAAACAATAGACTTCCTGTAGTAGAGGGCGGGACTTAGGGGATGTCAGCTGTCCACATTGGCATTGTCTTCAGATGTGGTCAGTGATCACACAGACAAAGTTTGATATAGATTAGATCATGCACATGGGAGTTATTAAGCCAAGAAATGTAATGGCGAAAGGTCAAAGTTTGAGGGTTAGCCACGCCCACACCTTTCAACTTTTGAAAAATCCGACGGTTGAATTTTTTCCCCTATGTCTTAAGAGGATATAGCAGGAGTTTGAAGGCAATTGGTGAAAAGGACGATGGGGCATAATACTCCAAACAATGTCTGCGAAAACCACTAAATTGAGTACTTGGACCAAAATGGCCGACTTCCTGTACGATTTTGCACTTGGCTCCAAGAGACTTTTTTTCCTGAGACAACACATTAGTGTACCAAATTTCGTAATCCTCAGTCAAAGCATGGCTTGGGGCTATTAGTTTAAAAGGTCCTAGGGGGCGCTATTTAAGGAAATAGGCCACGCCCACAAACTTCAGCTGTCTATTTCTCTTGGGGTCAGACTAGGATCACTCACCAGAAGTTTCGTAGTGATATCACGATAACTGAAGAAATGAGAGGCAAACGTATTTCCATGGCGTGATGGCGATTTTCGCCATGCTCCCAAAGCCCCGCCTTTTTTTGAAACCTGCCAGTACTGGAGACCAAGTGACCTCACGTTGTCTACTGCTATTTGCCAGAGATTCCTGCTGATTGGGTAAAAGGAGTCCAGTAGGGAGCTGTGAAAAAAGAGTGGCGTGGCGACAGGTCAAAGTTTGAGGCTTAGCCACGCCCACACCTTTCAACTTTTGAAAAATCCGACGGTTGAATTTTTTCCCCTACGTCTTAAGAGTATATAGCAGAAGTGTGAAAGCGATTGGTGAAAAAAGCAACGGAGCATCACTCTCCAAACAACGTGTACCAAAACAACTAAATCGCGTACTTGTACCAAAATGGCCGACTTCCTGTGCGACTTTGGACTTGGCTCCAAGAGACTTTTTTGTAGGTCCTGAGACTCCACATTAGTTTACCAAATTTCGTAATCCTCAGTCAAAGCATGGCTAGGGGCTGGCAGTTTTAATGGTCCTAGAGGGCGCTATTTCAGAAAATTGGCCACGCCCACAAATTTTAGCTGTCCATTTCTATTGGGGGTCAGACTAGGATCACTCACAACAAATTTCGAGGTGATATCTCGATAACTTAAGGAATGAGAGGCAAACGTATTTCCATGGCGTGATGGTGATTTTCGCCATGCTCCCAAAGCCCCGCCTTTTTTCAAAACCTGCCAGTACTGGAGACCAAGTAACCTCAAGTTGTCTACTGCTGTTTGCCACAGAATCCTGGTGTTTGGGTAAAAGGAGTCCAGTAGGGAGCTGTGAAAAAAAGAGTGGCGTGGCGACAGTTCAAAGTTTGAGGCTTAGCCACGCCCACACCTTTCAACTTTTGAAAAATCCGACGGTTGAATTTTTTCCTCTATGTCTTAAGAGTATATAGCAGAAGTTTGAAGGAGATTGGTGAAAAGGGCGACGGAGCATCACTCTCCAAACAACGTGTGCGAAAACAACTAAATCGCGCACTTGGACCAAAATGGCCGACTTCCTGTGCGACTTTGCACTTGGCTCCAAGAGACTTTTTTGTAGGTCCTGAGACACCACATTAGTGTACCAAATTTCGTAATCCTCAGTCAAAGCATGGCTTGGGGCTGACAGTTTTAATGGTCCTAGGGGGCGCTATTTCAGAAAATTGGCCACGCCCACCGGATTTTCACGTCAGATTTTTTGGGGGGCCAGACTAGGATCACTCACAAGAAGTTTCGTGACGACATCTTTAGAAATAAAGAAATGGGAGGCAAACGTAAGGCCACGGCGGTACGCCTTACTTCGCCGCGCCGCCACAGCCCCGCCCTCTGCCGAAAACTCCCATAAAGTGACGCCAAGCAACCCCCACTTGCCTTGAGTTACCAGCTCCAAATTTGTGGTGATTAAGTGAAATGGGGCAATTTGGGACCTTTCACAGTAAAACTTGACCTTTTTGGTCCTGAGGGGGCGGGGCTTGTGTGATGTCATCAACCGACCATTCAGTTTACTTTGTGGGTCGATGACAAATGACCACAGAAAGTTTGGTAACGCTATTCCATTCAATTATGAAGTTATAGCAATTTAAATTTTTTTGGCGAGTAGTCAAACTTTGAGGCCTGGCTCCGCCCCTTCAACATATACGAAAACTCAGAATCCTTATCTCATTTTGTTCGCCCATCCCTTCTGAGCAATTTTACACAATTTTTGAGACGATCGTGCGAAAAATGATCGAGCAATCCAATCAGAGACGGACCCTAAAAACGGCAAAAACGGCAAAAAATCGCCATTTCAACCCAAAATGGCCGACTTCCTGTTTGATATTGACCATGGTTGCAAGAGACTTTTCTGTGCGGACTGTTGAGTACTACAAGTGTACCAAATTTCATAACTGTACGATAAACTAAGCTTTATGGAGAGGGTTTTTTTTCACTTTGTAGGGGGCGCTGTTCAGCCATTTTCTTTGCGATTTTTTTGGGACCTTTAAAATATCAAAATTTTCACCAGGCCTGACAAGTGTGCAAAATATTGTGAGTTTTGGGGTATGTTAAGGTCCCCAAAAAGCTGTTCAAAGGGGGCACGGAATAACAAAAAATAATAATAATCAGAGCAAAAACAAGAGGCCTTCGCAGCGCTTTCGCTGCTCGGGCCTAATTAAAGCTGCAAGCAGCGTCGTTCGGCCCTCGCAGCTCCGCACCGCTCCGGCCTGGCCGGCAGCCCGGGGCACTAGGGCACGTCCGCGGAACAGAAACGTCGACCACCCCGACACCAGAAACCGCAAACGATCACCTCGTCCGCACCTCACCCTGACTCAGCATCCCCTCTGAGGACACCATTATATTACACGTCTCACAACTAGGGCATACTCTACCTTTACGACTCTCGTGGATCTGATGACACAGACCAACTGTAATGCTTTTCTGACCACGTTGTTTGAAGTTATTGTAGGTTAAACTTATCTAGGGCCGCTGGAAAGCTTTCAGATCATGACAAATATGGGCATTTCACCATAAAACAATAGACTTCCTGTAGTAGAGGGCGGGACTTCGGGGATGTCAGCTGTCCACATTGGCATTGTCTTCAGATGTGGTCAGTGATCACACAGACAAAGTTTGATATAGATTAGATCATGCACATGGGAGTTATTAAGCCAAGAAATGTAATGGCGAAAGGTCAAAGTTTGAGGGTTAGCCACGCCCACACCTTTCAACTTTTGAAAAATCCGACGGTTGAATTTTTTCCCCTATGTCTTAAGAGGATATAGCAGGAGTTTGAAGGCAATTGGTGAAAAGGACGATGGGGCATAATACTCCAAACAATGTCTGCGAAAACCACTAAATTGAGTACTTGGACCAAAATGGCCGACTTCCTGTACGACTTTGCACTTGGCTCCAAGAGACTTTTTTTCCTGAGACAACACATTAGTGTACCAAATTTCGTAATCCTCAGTCAAAGCATGGCTTGGGGCTATTAGTTTAAAAGGTCCTAGGGGGCGCTATTTACGGAAATAGGCCACGCCCACAAACTTCAGCTGTCTATTTCTCTTGGGGTCAGACTAGGATCACTCACCAGACGTTTCGTAGTGATATCACGATAACTGAAGAAATGAGAGGCAAACGTATTTCCATGGCGTGATGGCGATTTTCGCCATGCTCCCAAAGCCCCGCCTTTTTTTGAAACCTGCCAGTACTGGAGACCAAGTGACCTCACGTTGTCTACTGCTATTTGCCAGAGATTCCTGCTGATTGGGTAAAAGGAGTCCAGTAGGGAGCTGTGAAAAAAAGAGTGGCGTGGCGACAGGTCAAAGTTTGAGGCTTAGCCACGCCCACACCTTTCAACTTTTGAAAAATCCGACGGTTGAATTTTTTCCCTACGTCTTAAGAGTATATAGCAGAAGTGTGAAAGCGATTGGTGAAAAGAGCAACGGAGCATCACTCTCCAAACAACGTGTACCAAAACAACTAAATCGCGTACTTGGACCAAAATGGCCGACTTCCTGTGCGACTTTGGACTTGGCTCCAAGAGACTTTTTTGTAGGTCCTGAGACTCCACATTAGTGTACCAAATTTCGTAATCCTCAGTCAAAGCATGGCTTGGGGCTATTAGTTTAAATGGTCCTAGGGGGCGCTATTTCAGAAATTAGGCCACGCCCACATATTTCAGCTGTCTATGTCTCTTTGGGGTCAGACTAGGATCACTCACCAGAAGTTTCGTAACGATATCACGATAAATGAAGAAATGAGAGGCAAACGTATTACCATGGCGTGATGGCGATTTTCGCCATGCTCCCAAAGCCCTGCCTTTTTTTGAAACCTTCCAGTACTGGATACCAAGTGACCTCAAGTTGTCTACTGCTATTTGCCAGAGACTCCTGCTGATTGGGTAAAAGGAGTCCAGTAGGGAGCTGTGAAAAAAAGAGTGGCGCGGCGACAGGTCAAAGTTTGAGGCTTAGCCACGCCCACACCTTTCAACTTTTGAAAAATCCAACGGTTGAATTTTTTCCCCTATGCCTTAAGAGTATATAGCAGAAGTTTGAAGGCGATTGGTGAAAAGGGCGACGGAGCATCACTCTCCAAACAACATGTGCGAAAACAACTAAATCGCGTACTTGGACCAAAATGGCCGACTTCCTGTGCGACTTTGGACTTGGCTCCAAGAGACTTTTTTCTAGGTCCTGAGACTCCACATTAGTGTACCAAATTTCGTAATCCTCAGTCAAAGCATGGCTTGGGGCTATTAGTTTAAATGGTCCTAGGGGGCGCTATTTCAGAAATTAGGCCACGCCCACATATTTCAGCTGTCTATGTCTCTTTGGGGTCAGACTAGGATCACTCACCAGAAGTTTCGTAACGATATCACGATAAATGAAGAAATGAGAGGCAAACGTATTACCATGGCGTGATGGCGATTTTCGCCATGCTCCCAAAGCCCTGCCTTTTTTTGAAACCTTCCAGTACTGGATACCAAGTGACCTCAAGTTGTCTACTGCTATTTGCCAGAGACTCCTGCTGATTGGGTAAAAGGAGTCCAGTAGGGAGCTGTGAAAAAAAGAGTGGCGCGGCGACAGGTCAAAGTTTGAGGCTTAGCCACGCCCACACCTTTCAACTTTTGAAAAATCCGACGGTTGAATTTTTTCCCCTATGCCTTAAGAGTATATAGCAGAAGTTTGAAGGCGATTGGTGAAAAGGGCGACGGAGCATCACTCTCCAAACAACGTGTGCGAAAACCACTAAATCGCGTACTTGGACCAAAATGGCCGACTTCCTGTGCAATTTTGTGCTTGGCTCCAAGAGACTTTTTTGTAGGCCCTGGGACACCACATTAGTGTACCAAATTTCGTAATCCTCAGTCAAAGCATGGCTTGGGGCTATTAGTTTAAATGGTCCTAGGGGGCGCTATTTCAGAAATTAGGCCACGCCCACATATTTCAGCTGTCTATGTCTCTTTGGGGTCAGACTAGGATCACTCACCAGAAGTTTCGTAATGATATCACGATAAATGAAGAAATGAGAGGCAAACGTATTTCCATAGCGTGATGGCGATTTTCGCCATGCTCCCAAAGCCCTGCCTTTTTTTGAAACCTTCCAGTACTGGAGACCAAGTGACCTCAAGTTGTCTACTGCTATTTGCCAGAGACTCCTGCTGATTGGGTAAAAGGAGTCCAGTAGGGAGCTGTGAAAAAAAGAGTGGCGCGGCGACAGGTCAAAGTTTGAGGCTTAGCCACGCCCACACCTTTCAACTTTTGAAAAATCCGACGGTTGAATTTTTTCCTCTATGTCTTAAGAGCAGATGGCAGAAGTTTGAAGGAGATTGGTGAAAATGGCGACGGAGCATCACTCTCCAAACAACGTGTGCGAAAACCACTAAATTGCGTACTTGGACCAAAATGGCCGACTTCCTGTGCAACTTTGCACTTGGCTCCAAGAGACTTTTTTGTAGGTCCTGAGACACCACATTAGTGTACCAAATTTCGTAATCCTCAGTCAAAGCATGGCTTGGGGCTGACAGTTTTAATGGTCCTAGGGGGCGCTATTTCAGAAAATAGGCCACGCCCACCAGATGTTCACATCAGATCTTTTGGGGGGCCGGACTAGGATCACTCACAAGAAGTTTCGTGACGATATCTTTGGAAATGACGAAATGGGAGGCAAACGTAAGGCCAAGGCGGTACGCCTGAATTCGCCGCGCCGCCACAGCCCCGCCCTCTGCCGAAAACTCCCATAAAGTGACGCCAAGCAACCCCCACTTGTCTTGAGTTACCAGCTACAAATTTGTGGTGATTAAGTGAAATGGGGCAATTTGGGACCTTTCACAGTAAAACTTGATCTTTTTGGTCCTGAGGGGGCGGGGCTTGTGTGATGTCATCATCCGACCATTCAATTTACTTTGTGGGTGGATGACGAATGACCACAGAAAGTTTGGTAACTCTATTCCATTCAGTTATGAAGTTATAGCATTTTAAATATTTTTGGCGAGTAGTCAAACTTCGAGGCCTGGCTCCGCCCCTTCAACATATACGAAAACTCAGAATCCTTATCTCATTTTGTTCGCCCATCCCTTCTGAGCAATTTTACACAATTTTTGAGACGATCGTGCGAAAAATGATCGAGCAATCCAATCAGAAACGGACCCTAAAAACGGCAAAAACGGCAAAAAATCGCCATTTCAACCCAAAATGGCCGACTTCCTGTTTGATATTGACCATGGTTGCAAGAGACTTTTCTGTGCGGACTGTTGAGTACTACAAGTGTACCAAATTTCATAACTGTACGATAAACTAAGCTTTATGGAGAGGGGGTTTTTTCACTTTGTAGGGGGCGCTGTTCAGCCATTTTCTTTGCGATTTTTTTGGGACCTTTAAAATATCAAATTTTTCACCAGGCCTGACAAGTGTGCAAAATATTGTGAGTTTTGGGGTATGTTAAGGTCCCCAAAAAGCTGTTCAAAGGGGGCACGGAATAACAAAAAATAATAATAATCAGAGCAAAAACAAGAGGCCTTCGCAGCGCTTTCGCTGCTCGGGCCTAATTAAAGCTGCAAGCAGCGTCGTTCGGCCCTCGCAGCTCCGCGCCGCTCCGGCCTGGCCGGCAGCCCGGGGCACCAGGGCACGTCCGCAGAACACAAACGTCGACCACCCCAACACCAGAAACTGCTAACGGCCACCTTGTCCGCAACTCACCCTGACTCAGCATCCCCTTTGAGCCCACCATTATATTTTATGTCTCACCACTAGGGAATCCTCTATCTTTACCACACTGGTGGTGTGATGACAGTGACCAACTTTAATGCTATTCTGACCATGTTTTTTAAAGTTATCGAAGGATAACGTTATCTAGGTGGCGCTGTGACCAACTACAGAAAAGTCCCATTGAGGTCAGCTTTGGTGACATTATATAACATTCACCAACCGTTTGTGCCTCATTGGCTAAAGGGCATGATTGTTCATTGCCATATTCAGTTTCGGGCAAATCGGAGGCCGTTTGTGGAAGTTACAGTCAAATGTAAGGTCATGGCGTCACGCCAGCATTCACCATGGCATCAAAGCCCCTCCCTTTCTGGAAAGCTATCAGATCTGAATGGTCTTTAAAACATCATGAAGACACTGTATGACCTGAGTGTCATTTTCATTAAATTAGAGGGGACAAATATGGGCATTTCACCATAAAACAATAGACTTCCTGTTGTCAGGGGGCGGGGCTTAGGTGATGTCAGCTGTCCACATTGTCGTTGTCTTGAGATGTGGTCAGTGGTCACACAGACAAAGTTTGAATTAGATCTGATCATGCACATGGGAGTTATTAAGTCAAGTAATGTCATGGCGAAAGGTCAAAGTTTGAGGCTTAGCCACGCCCACACCTTTATACTTATTTAAAATCCGACGGTTGAATTTTTTCCCCTTTGACTTAAAAGTACATAGCATAAGTTTGAAGGTGATCGGTGTAAAGGGCAACAGCCCATCAATGTCCAAACAACGTGTGCGAAAACCACTAAATCGAGTACTTGGACCAAAATGGCCGACCTCCTGTGCGAAATTGCGCTTGGCTCCAAGAGACTTTTTTGTAGGGCCAGAGACCCTACATGAGTGTACCAATTTTCGTAATCCTCAGTCAAACCTTGTCTTGGGGCTGACAGTTTTAATGGTCCTAGGGGGCGCTATTTCAGAATATAGGCCACGCCCACAAATCTCAGATGCCCATTTCTATTGGGGGTCGGACTAGGATCACTCACCAGACATTTTGTGGCGATGTCACGATAATTGAAGAAATGAGAGGCAAACGTATTGCCATGGCGTGATGGCGAATTTCGCCATGCTCCCAAAGCCCCGCCTTTTTTCAAAACCTGCCAGTACTGTAGACCAAGTGACCTCAACTTGTCAGCTGCTATTTACCAGAGATTCCAGGTGATTGGGTAAAAGGAGTCCAATAGGGAGCTGTGAAAAAAAGAGTGGCGTGGCGAAAGGTCAAAGTTTGAGGCTTAGCCACGCCCACACCTTTATACTTATTTAAAATCCGACGGTTGAATTTTTTCCTCTATGTCTTAAGAGTATATAGCAGAAGCTCGAAGGCGATTGGTGAAAAGGGCGACGGAGCATCACTCTCCAAACAACGTGTGTGAAAACCACTAAATCGCGCACTTGGACCAAAATGGCCGACTTCCTGTGCGACTTTGCACTTGGCTCCAAGAGACTTTTTTGTAGGTCCTGAGACACCACATTAGTGTACCAAATTTCGTAATCCTCAGTCAAAGCATGGCTTGGGGCTGACAGTTTTAATGGTCCTAGGGGGCGCTAATACAGAAAATAGGCCACGCCCACAAACTTAAGCTGACCTTTTCTATTGGGGGTCAGACTAGGATCACTCACAACAATGGTCGAGGTGATATCACGATAAATGAAGAAATGAGAGGCAAACGTATTTCCATGGCGTGATGGCGAATTTCGCCATGCTCCCAAAGCCCCGCCTTTTTGCAAAACCTTCCAGTACTGGAGACCAAGTGACCTCAACTTGCCTGCTGCTATTTACCAGAGATTCCTGGTGATTGGGTAAAAGGAGTCCAATAAGGAGCTGTGAAAAAAAGAGTGGCGTGGCGAAAGGTCAAAGTTTGAGGCTTAGCCACGCCCACACCTTTATACTTATTTAAAATCCGACGGTTGAATTTTTTCCTCTATGTCTTAAGACTATATAGCAGAAGTTTGAAAGTGATTGGTGAAAAGGGCGACGGAGTATCACTCTCCAAACAACGTGTGTGAAAACCACTAAATCGCGCACTTGGACCAAAATGGCCGACTTCCTGTGCGACTTTGCACTTGGCTTCAAGAGACTTTTTTGTAGGTCCTGAGACACTACATTAGTGTACCAAATTTCGTAATCCTCAGTCAAAGCATGGCTTGGGGCTGACAGTTTTAATGGTCCTAGGGGGCGCTATTTCAGAAAATAGGCCACGCCCACCAGATGTTCACATCAGATCTTTTGGGGGGCCGGACTAGGATCACTCACAAGAAGTTTCGTGATGATATCTTTGGAAATGACGAAATGGGAGGCAAACGTAAGGCCAAGGCGGTACGCCTGAATTCGCCGCGCCGCCACAGCCCCGCCCTCTGCCGAAAACTCCCATAAAGTGACGCCAAGCAACCCCCACTTGTCTTGAGTTACCAGCTACAAATTTGTGGTGATTAAGTGAAATGGGGCAATTTGGGACCTTTCACAGTAAAACTTGATCTTTTTGGTCCTGAGGGGGCGGGGCTTGTGTGATGTCATCATCCGACCATTCAATTTACTTTGTGGGTGGATGACGAATGACCACAGAAAGTTTGGTAACTGTATTCCATTCAGTTATGAAGTTATAGCAATTTAAATATTTTTGGCGAGTAGTCAAACTTCGAGGCCTGGCTCCGCCCCTTCAACATATACGAAAACTCAGAATCCTTATCTCATTTTGTTCGCCCATCCCTTCTGAGCAATTTTACACAATTTTTGAGACGATCGTGCGAAAAATGATCGAGCAATCCAATCAGAAACGGACCCTAAAAACGGCAAAAACGGCAAAAAATCGCCATTTCAACCCAAAATGGCCGACTTCCTGTTTGATATTGACCATGGTTGCAAGAGACTTTTCTGTGCGGACTGTTGAGTACTACAAGTGTACCAAAGTTCATAACTGTACGATAAACTAAGCTTTATGGAGAGGGGTTTTTTTCACTTTGTAGGGGGCGCTGTTCAGCCATTTTCTTTGCGATTTTTTTGGGACCTTTAAAATATCAAATTTTTCACCAGGCCTGACAAGTGTGCAAAATATTGTGAGTTTTGGGGTATGTTAAGGTCCCCAAAAAGCTGTTCAAAGGGGGCACGGAATAACAAAAAATAATAATAATCAGAGCAAAAACAAGAGGCCTTCGCAGCGCTTTCGCTGCTCGGGCCTAATAAGAAGAAACGGAGCAGATACAATAGGCCTTCAGCTCCGCGCCGCTCCGGTCTGCCGTCGCACCAGTGCACGTCTGACAGAACAGAAACGTCAACCACCCCGACACCAGAAACCGCGAATGGCCTCCTAGTCTGCACCTCACCCTGACTCAGCATCCCCTCTGAGCTCACCATTAAATTGAATATTAAGATTACGGCGTTACGCCAGAATTCGCCATGGCATCAAAGCCCCTCCCTTTCTGGAAAGCTATCAGATCTGAATGGTCATTACAGCATCATGAAGACAGTGCATGACCTTAGGGTCATGTTGACTAAATTAGAGGGGACAAATATGGGCATTTCAGCATAAAAAATAAATTCCTGTAGTCAGGGGGCGGGGCTTAGGTGATGTCAGCTGTCCACATTGTCATTGTTTACAGATATGGTCAATGATCACACAGACAAAGTTCGAAAAAGATCTGATCATGCACATGGGAGTTATTAAGTCAAGTAAAGTAATGGCGAAAGGTCAACGTTTGAGGCTTAGCCACGCCCACACCTTTCAACTTTTGAAAAATCCGACGGTTGAACTTTTTCCCCTATGTCTTAAGAGTGTATTGCAGAAGTTTGAAGGTGATTGGTGAAAAGGGCGACGGAGCATCACTCTCCAAACAATGTGTGCGAAAACCACTAAATCACGTACTTGCACCAAAATGGCCGACTTCCTGTGCGACTTTACGCTTGGCTCCAAGAGACTTTTTTGTAGGTCCTGAGACCCCACATTAGTGTACCAAATTTCGTAATCCTCAGTCAAAGCATGGCTTGGGGCTGAACGTTTTAATGGCTCTAGGGGGCGCTATTTAAGAATATAGGCCACGCCCACAAACTTCAGCTGTCTATTTCTCTTGGAGCTCAGACTAGGATCACTCACCAGAAGTTTCGTAGCAATATCACGATAACTGAAGAAATGAGACAAACGTATTTCCATGGCGTGATGGCGATTTTCGCCATGGTCCCAAAGCCCCGCCTTTTTTCAAAACCTGCCAGTACTGGAGACCAAGTAACCTCAACTTGTCTACTGCTGTTTGCCACAGAATCCTGGTGATTGGGTAAAAGGAGTCCAGTAGGGAGCTGTGAAAAAAAGAGTAGCGTGGCGACAGGTCAAAGTTTGAGGCTTAGCCACGCCCACACCTTTCAACTTTTGAAAAATCCGACGGTTAAATTTTTTCCCCTATGTCTTAAGGGTATATAGCAGAAGTTTGAAGGAGATTGGTGAAAAGGGCGACGGAGCATCACTCTCCAAACAACGTGTGCGAAAACCACTAAATCGCGTACTTGATCCAAAATGGCCGACTTCCTGTGCGACTTTGAACTTGACTCCAAGAGACTTTTTTGTAGGTCCTGAGACACCACATTAGTGTACCAAATTTCGTAATCCTCAGTCAAAGCATGGCTTGGGGCTAATAGTTTAAATGGTCCTAGGGGGCGCTATTTCAAAACATAGGCCACGCCCACAAAATTCAGCTGTCTATTTCTCTTGGAGCTCAGACTAGGATCACTCACCAGAAGTTTCGTAGCAATATCACGATAACTGAAGAAATGAGAGACAAACGTATTTCCATGGCGTGATGGCGATTTTCGCCATGGTCCCAAAGCCCCGCCTTTTTTCAAAACCTGCCAGTACTGGAGACCAAGTAACCTCAACTTGTCTACTGCTGTTTGCCGCAGAATCCTGGTGATTGGGTAAAAGGAGTCCAGTAGGGAGCTGTGAAAAAAAGAGTAGCGTGGCGACAGGTCAAAGTTTGAGGCTTAGCCACGCCCACACCTTTCAACTTTTGAAAAATCCGACGGTTGAATTTTTTCCCCTATGTCTTAAGGGTATATAGCAGAAGTTTGAAGGAGATTGGTGAAAAGGGCGACGGAGCATCACTCTCCAAACAACGTGTGCGAAAACCACTAAATCGCGTACTTGATCCAAAATGGCCGACTTCCTGTGCGACTTTGAACTTGACTCCAAGAGACTTTTTTGTAGGTCCTGAGACACCACATTAGTGTACCAAATTTCGTAATCCTCAGTCAAAGCATGGCTTGGGGCTAATAGTTTTAATGGTCCTAGGGGGCGCTATTTCAGAAAATAGGCCACGCCCACCAGATGTTCACATCAGATCTTTTGGGGGGCCGGACTAGGATCACTCACAAGAAGTTTCGTGACGATATCTTTGGAAATGACGAAATGGGAGGCAAACGTAAGGCCAAGGCGGTACGCCTGAATTCGCCGCGCCACCACAGCCCCGCCCTCTGCCGAAAACTCCCATAAAGTGACGCCAAGCAACCCCCACTTGTCTTGAGTTACCAGCTACAAATTTGTGGTGATTAAGTGAAATGGGGCAATTTGGGACCTTTCACAGTAAAACTTGATCTTTTTGGTCCTGAGGGGGCGGGGCTTGTGTGATGTCATCATCCGACCTTTCAATTTACTTTGTGGGTGGATGACGAATGACCACAGAAAGTTTGGTAACTCTATTCCATTCAGTTATGAAGTTATAGCAATTTAAATATTTTTGGCGAGTAGTCAAACTTCGAGGCCTGGCTCCGCCCCTTCAACATATACGAAAACTCAGAATCCTTATCTCATTTTGTTCGCCCATCCCTTCTGAGCAATTTTACACAATTTTTGAGACGATCGTGCGAAAAATGATCGAGCAATCCAATCAGAAACGGACCCTAAAAACGGCAAAAACGGCAAAAAATCGCCATTTCAACCCAAAATGGCCGACTTCCTGTTTGATATTGACCATGGTTGCAAGAGACTTTTCTGTGCGGACTGTTGAGTACTACAAGTGTACCAAATTTCATAACTGTACGATAAACTAAGCTTTATGGAGAGGGGTTTTTTTCACTTTGTAGGGGGCGCTGTTCAGCCATTTTCTTTGCGATTTTTTTGGGACCTTTAAAATATCAAATTTTTCACCAGGCCTGACAAGTGTGCAAAATATTGTGAGTTTTGGGGTATGTTAAGGTCCCCAAAAAGCTGTTCAAAGGGGGCACGGAATAACAAAAAATAATAATAATCAGAGCAAAAACAAGAGGCCTTCGCAGCGCTTTCGCTGCTCGGGCCTAATTAAAGCTGCAAGCAGCGTCGTTCGGCCCTCGCAGCTCCGCGCCGCTCCGGTCTGGACGGCAGCCCGGGGCACCAGTGCACGTCTGACAGAACAGAAACGTCAACCACCCCGACACCAGAAACCGCGAATGGCCTCCTAGTCTGCACCTCACCCTGACTCAGCATCCCCTCTGAGCTCACCATTAAATTGAATATTAAGATTACGGCGTTACGCCAGAATTCGCCATGGCATCAAAGCCCCTCCCTTTCTGGAAAGCTATCAGATCTGAATGGTCATTACAGCATCATGAAGACAGTGCATGACCTTAGGGTCATGTTGACTAAATTAGAGGGGACAAATATGGGCATTTCAGCATAAAAAATAAATTCCTGTAGTCAGGGGGCGGGGCTTAGGTGATGTCAGCTGTCCACATTGTCATTGTTTACAGATATGGTCAATGATCACACAGACAAAGTTCGAAAAAGATCTGATCATGCACATGGGAGTTATTAAGTCAAGTAAAGTAATGGCGAAAGGTCAACGTTTGAGGCTTAGCCACGCCCACACCTTTCAACTTTTGAAAAATCCGACGGTTGAATTTTTTCCCCTATGTCTTAAGAGTGTATTGCAGAAGTTTGAAGGTGATTGGTGAAAAGGGCGACGGAGCATCACTCTCCAAACAATGTGTGCGAAAACCACTAAATCACGTACTTGCACCAAAATGGCCGACTTCCTGTGCGACTTTACGCTTGGCTCCAAGAGACTTTTTTGTAGGTCCTGAGACCCCACATTAGTGTACCAAATTTCGTAATCCTCAGTCAAAGCATGGCTTGGGGCTGAAAGTTTTAATGGCTCTAGGGGGCGCTATTTAAGAATATAGGCCACGCCCACAAACTTCAGCTGTCTATTTCTCTTGGAGCTCAGACTAGGATCACTCACCAGAAGTTTCGTAGCAATATCACGATAACTGAAGAAATGAGACAAACGTATTTCCATGGCGTGATGGCGATTTTCGCCATGGTCCCAAAGCCCCGCCTTTTTTCAAAACCTGCCAGTACTGGAGACCAAGTAACCTCAACTTGTCTACTGCTGTTTGCCACAGAATCCTGGTGATTGGGTAAAAGGAGTCCAGTAGGGAGCTGTGAAAAAAAGAGTAGCGTGGCGACAGGTCAAAGTTTGAGGCTTAGCCACGCCCACACCTTTCAACTTTTGAAAAATCCGACGGTTAAATTTTTTCCCCTATGTCTTAAGGGTATATAGCAGAAGTTTGAAGGAGATTGGTGAAAAGGGCGACGGAGCATCACTCTCCAAACAACGTGTGCGAAAACCACTAAATCGCGTACTTGATCCAAAATGGCCGACTTCCTGTGCGACTTTGAACTTGACTCCAAGAGACTTTTTTGTAGGTCCTGAGACACCACATTAGTGTACCAAATTTCGTAATCCTCAGTCAAAGCATGGCTTGGGGCTAATAGTTTAAATGGTCCTAGGGGGCGCTATTTCAAAACATAGGCCACGCCCACAAAATTCAGCTGTCTATTTCTCTTGGAGCTCAGACTAGGATCACTCACCAGAAGTTTCGTAGCAATATCACGATAACTGAAGAAATGAGAGACAAACGTATTTCCATGGCGTGATGGCGATTTTCGCCATGGTCCCAAAGCCCCGCCTTTTTTCAAAACCTGCCAGTACTGGAGACCAAGTAACCTCAACTTGTCTACTGCTGTTTGCCACAGAATCCTGGTGATTGGGTAAAAGGAGTCCAGTAGGGAGCTGTGAAAAAAAGAGTAGCGTGGCGACAGGTCAAAGTTTGAGGCTTAGCCACGCCCACACCTTTCAACTTTTGAAAAATCCGACGGTTGAATTTTTTCCCCTATGTCTTAAGGGTATATAGCAGAAGTTTGAAGGAGATTGGTGAAAAGGGCGACGGAGCATCACTCTCCAAACAACGTGTGCGAAAACCACTAAATCGCGTACTTGATCCAAAATGGCCGACTTCCTGTGCGACTTTGAACTTGACTCCAAGAGACTTTTTTGTAGGTCCTGAGACACCACATTAGTGTACCAAATTTCGTAATCCTCAGTCAAAGCATGGCTTGGGGCTAATAGTTTTAATGGTCCTAGGGGGCGCTATTTCAGAAAATAGGCCACGCCCACCAGATGTTCACATCAGATCTTTTGGGGGGCCGGACTAGGATCACTCACAAGAAGTTTCGTGACGATATCTTTGGAAATGACGAAATGGGAGGCAAACGTAAGGCCAAGGCGGTACGCCTGAATTCGCCGCGCCACCACAGCCCCGCCCTCTGCCGAAAACTCCCATAAAGTGACGCCAAGCAACCCCCACTTGTCTTGAGTTACCAGCTACAAATTTGTGGTGATTAAGTGAAATGGGGCAATTTGGGACCTTTCACAGTAAAACTTGATCTTTTTGGTCCTGAGGGGGCGGGGCTTGTGTGATGTCATCATCCGACCTTTCAATTTACTTTGTGGGTGGATGACGAATGACCACAGAAAGTTTGGTAACTCTATTCCATTCAGTTATGAAGTTATAGCAATTTAAATATTTTTGGCGAGTAGTCAAACTTCGAGGCCTGGCTCCGCCCCTTCAACATATACGAAAACTCAGAATCCTTATCTCATTTTGTTCGCCCATCCCTTCTGAGCAATTTTACACAATTTTTGAGACGATCGTGCGAAAAATGATCGAGCAATCCAATCAGAAACGGACCCTAAAAACGGCAAAAACGGCAAAAAATCGCCATTTCAACCCAAAATGGCCGACTTCCTGTTTGATATTGACCATGGTTGCAAGAGACTTTTCTGTGCGGACTGTTGAGTACTACAAGTGTACCAAATTTCATAACTGTACGATAAACTAAGCTTTATGGAGAGGGGTTTTTTTCACTTTGTAGGGGGCGCTGTTCAGCCATTTTCTTTGCGATTTTTTTGGGACCTTTAAAATATCAAATTTTTCACCAGGCCTGACAAGTGTGCAAAATATTGTGAGTTTTGGGGTATGTTAAGGTCCCCAAAAAGCTGTTCAAAGGGGGCACGGAATAACAAAAAATAATAATAATTAAAGCTGCAAGCAGCGTCGTTCGGCCCTCGCAGCTCCGCGCCGCTCCGGCCTGGCCGGCAGCCCGGGGCACCAGGGCACGTCCGCAGAACACAAACGTCGACCACCCCAACACCAGAAACTGCTAACGGCCACCTTGTCCGCAACTCACCCTGACTCAGCATCCCCTTTGAGCCCACCATTATATTTTATGTCTCACCACTAGGGCATCCTCTATCTTTACCACACTGGTGGTGTGATGACAGTGACCAACTTTAATGCTATTCTGACCATGTTTTTTAAAGTTATCGAAGGATAACGTTATCTAGGTGGCGCTGTGACCAACTACAGAAAAGTCCCATTGAGGTCAGCTTTGGTGACATTATATAACATTCACCAACCGTTTGTGCCTCATTGGCTAAAGGGCATGATTGTTCATTGCCATATTCAGTTTCGGGCAAATCGGAGGCCGTTTGTGGAAGTTACAGTCAAATGTAAGGTCATGGCGTCACGCCAGCATTCACCATGGCATCAAAGCCCCTCCCTTTCTGGAAAGCTATCAGATCTGAATGGTCTTTAAAACATCATGAAGACACTGTATGACCTGAGTGTCATTTTCATTAAATTAGAGGGGACAAATATGGGCATTTCACCATAAAACAATAGACTTCCTGTTGTCAGGGGGCGGGGCTTAGGTGATGTCAGCTGTCCACATTGTCGTTGTCTTGAGATGTGGTCAGTGATCACACAGACAAAGTTTGAATTAGATCTGATCATGCACATGGGAGTTATTAAGTCAAGTAATGTCATGGCGAAAGGTCAAAGTTTGAGGCTTAGCCACGCCCACACCTTTATACTTATTTAAAATCCGACGGTTGAATTTTTTCCCCTTTGACTTAAAAGTACATAGCATAAGTTTGAAGGTGATCGGTGTAAAGGGCAACGGGCCATCAATGTCCAAACAACGTGTGCGAAAACCACTAAATCGAGTACTTGGACCAAAATGGCCGACCTCCTGTGCGAAATTGCGCTTGGCTCCAAGAGACTTTTTTGTAGGGCCAGAGACCCTACATGAGTGTACCAATTTTCGTAATCCTCAGTCAAACCTTGTCTTGGGGCTGACAGTTTTAATGGTCCTAGGGGGCGCTATTTCAGAATATAGGCCACGCCCACAAATCTCAAATGCCCATTTCTATTGGGGGTCAGACTAGGATCACTCACCAGACATTTTGTGGCGATGTCACGATAATTGAAGAAATGAGAGGCAAACGTATTGCCATGGCGTGATGGCGAATTTCGCCATGCTCCCAAAGCCCCGCCTTTTTTCAAAACCTGCCAGTACTATAGACCAAGTGACCTCAACTTGTCAGCTGCTATTTACCAGAGATTCCAGGTGATTGGGTAAAAGGAGTCCAATAGGGAGCTGTGAAAAAAAGAGTGGCGTGGCGAAAGGTCAAAGTTTGAGGCTTAGCCACGCCCACACCTTTATACTTATTTAAAATCCGACGGTTGAATTTTTTCCTCTATGTCTTAAGAGTATATAGCAGAAGCTCGAAGGCGATTGGTGAAAAGGGCGACGGAGCATCACTCTCCAAACAACGTGTGTGAAAACCACTAAATCGCGCACTTGGACCAAAATGGCCGACTTCCTGTGCGACTTTGCACTTGGCTCCAAGAGACTTTTTTGTAGGTCCTGAGACACCACATTAGTGTACCAAATTTCGTAATCCTCAGTCAAAGCATGGCTTGGGGCTGACAGTTTTAATGGTCCTAGGGGGCGCTAATACAGAAAATAGGCCACGCCCACAAACTTAAGCTGACCTTTTCTATTGGGGGTCAGACTAGGATCACTCACAACAATGGTCGAGGTGATATCACGATAAATGAAGAAATGAGAGGCAAACGTATTTCCAGGGAGTGATGGCGAATTTCGCCATGCTCCCAAAGCCCCGCCTTTTTGCAAAACCTTCCAGTACTGGAGACCAAGTGACCTCAACTTGCCTGCTGCTATTTACCAGAGATTCCTGGTGATTGGGTAAAAGGAGTCCAATAAGGAGCTGTGAAAAAAAGAGTGGCGTGGCGAAAGGTCAAAGTTTGAGGCTTAGCCACGCCCACACCTTTATACTTATTTAAAATCCGACGGTTGAATTTTTTCCTCTATGTCTTAAGACTATATAGCAGAAGTTTGAAAGTGATTGGTGAAAAGGGCGACGGAGTATCACTCTCCAAACAACGTGTGTGAAAACCACTAAATCGCGCACTTGGACCAAAATGGCCGACTTCCTGTGCGACTTTGCACTTGGCTTCAAGAGACTTTTTTGTAGGTCCTGAGACACCACATTAGTGTACCAAATTTCGTAATCCTCAGTCAAAGCATGGCTTGGGGCTGACAGTTTTAATGGTCCTAGGGGGCGCTATTTCAGAAAATAGGCCACGCCCACCAGATGTTCACATCAGATATTTTGGGGGGCCGGACTAGGATCACTCACAAGAAGTTTCGTGACGATATCTTTGGAAATGACGAAATGGGAGGCAAACGTAAGGCCAAGGCGGTACGCCTGAATTCGCCGCGCCGCCACAGCCCCGCCCTCTGCCGAAAACTCCCATAAAGTGACGCCAAGCAACCCCCACTTGTCTTGAGTTACCAGCTACAAATTTGTGGTGATTAAGTGAAATGGGGCAATTTGGGACCTTTCACAGTAAAACTTGATCTTTTTGGTCCTGAGGGGGCGGGGCTTGTGTGATGTCATCATCCGACCATTCAATTTACTTTGTGGGTGGATGACGAATGACCACAGAAAGTTTGGTAACTCTATTCCATTCAGTTATGAAGTTATAGCAATTTAAATATTTTTGGCGAGTAGTCAAACTTCGAGGCCTGGCTCCGCCCCTTCAACATATACGAAAACTCAGAATCCTTATCTCATTTTGTTCGCCTATCCCTTCTGAGCAATTTTACACAATTTTTGAGACGATCGTGCGAAAAATGATCGAGCAATCCAATCAGAAACGGACCCTAAAAACGGCAAAAACGGCAAAAAATCGCCATTTCAACCCAAAATGGCCGACTTCCTGTTTCATATTGACCATGGTTGCAAGAGACTTTTCTGTGCGGACTGTTGAGTACTACAAGTGTACCAAATTTCATAACTGTACGATAAACTAAGCTTTATGGAGAGGGGTTTTTTTCACTTTGTAGGGGGCGCTGTTCAGCCATTTTCTTTGCGATTTTTTTGGGACCTTTAAAATATCAAATTTTTCACCAGGCCTGACAAGTGTGCAAAATATTGTGAGTTTTGGGGTATGTTAAGGTCCCCAAAAAGCTGTTCAAAGGGGGCACGGAATAACAAAAAATAATAATAATCAGAGCAAAAACAAGAGGCCTTCGCAGCGCTTTCGCTGCTCGGGCCTAATTAAAGCTGCAAGCAGCGTCGTTCGGCCCTCGCAGCTCCGCGCCGCTCCGGTCTGCCGTCGCACCAGTGCACGTCTGACAGAACAGAAACGTCAACCACCCCGACACCAGAAACCGCGAATGGCCTCCTAGTCTGCACCTCACCCTGACTCAGCATCCCCTCTGAGCTCACCATTAAATTGAATATTAAGATTACGGCGTTACGCCAGAATTCGCCATGGCATCAAAGCCCCTCCCTTTCTGGAAAGCTATCAGATCTGAATGGTCATTACAGCATCATGAAGACAGTGCATGACCTTAGGGTCATGTTGACTAAATTAGAGGGGACAAATATGGGCATTTCAGCATAAAAAATAAATTCCTGTAGTCAGGGGGCGGGGCTTAGGTGATGTCAGCTGTCCACATTGTCATTGTTTACAGATATGGTCAATGATCACACAGACAAAGTTCGAAAAAGATCTGATCATGCACATGGGAGTTATTAAGTCAAGTAAAGTAATGGCGAAAGGTCAACGTTTGAGGCTTAGCCACGCCCACACCTTTCAACTTTTGAAAAATCCGACGGTTGAATTTTTTCCCCTATGTCTTAAGAGTGTATTGCAGAAGTTTGAAGGTGATTGGTGAAAAGGGCGACGGAGCATCACTCTCCAAACAATGTGTGCGAAAACCACTAAATCACGTACTTGCACCAAAATGGCCGACTTCCTGTGCGACTTTACGCTTGGCTCCAAGAGACTTTTTTGTAGGTCCTGAGACCCCACATTAGTGTACCAAATTTCGTAATCCTCAGTCAAAGCATGGCTTGGGGCTGAAAGTTTTAATGGCTCTAGGGGGCGCTATTTAAGAATATAGGCCACGCCCACAAACTTCAGCTGTCTATTTCTCTTGGAGCTCAGACTAGGATCACTCACCAGAAGTTTCGTAGCAATATCACGATAACTGAAGAAATGAGACAAACGTATTTCCATGGCGTGATGGCGATTTTCGCCATGGTCCCAAAGCCCCGCCTTTTTTCAAAACCTGCCAGTACTGGAGACCAAGTAACCTCAACTTGTCTACTGCTGTTTGCCACAGAATCCTGGTGATTGGGTAAAAGGAGTCCAGTAGGGAGCTGTGAAAAAAAGAGTAGCGTGGCGACAGGTCAAAGTTTGAGGCTTAGCCACGCCCACACCTTTCAACTTTTGAAAAATCCGACGGTTAAATTTTTTCCCCTATGTCTTAAGGGTATATAGCAGAAGTTTGAAGGAGATTGGTGAAAAGGGCGACGGAGCATCACTCTCCAAACAACGTGTGCGAAAACCACTAAATCGCGTACTTGATCCAAAATGGCCGACTTCCTGTGCGACTTTGAACTTGACTCCAAGAGACTTTTTTGTAGGTCCTGAGACACCACATTAGTGTACCAAATTTCGTAATCCTCAGTCAAAGCATGGCTTGGGGCTAATAGTTTAAATGGTCCTAGGGGGCGCTATTTCAAAACATAGGCCACGCCCACAAAATTCAGCTGTCTATTTCTCTTGGAGCTCAGACTAGGATCACTCACCAGAAGTTTCGTAGCAATATCACGATAACTGAAGAAATGAGAGACAAACGTATTTCCATGGCGTGATGGCGATTTTCGCCATGGTCCCAAAGCCCCGCCTTTTTTCAAAACCTGCCAGTACTGGAGACCAAGTAACCTCAACTTGTCTACTGCTGTTTGCCACAGAATCCTGGTGATTGGGTAAAAGGAGTCCAGTAGGGAGCTGTGAAAAAAAGAGTAGCGTGGCGACAGGTCAAAGTTTGAGGCTTAGCCACGCCCACACCTTTCAACTTTTGAAAAATCCGACGGTTGAATTTTTTCCCCTATGTCTTAAGGGTATATAGCAGAAGTTTGAAGGAGATTGGTGAAAAGGGCGACGGAGCATCACTCTCCAAACAACGTGTGCGAAAACCACTAAATCGCGTACTTGATCCAAAATGGCCGACTTCCTGTGCGACTTTGAACTTGACTCCAAGAGACTTTTTTGTAGGTCCTGAGACACCACATTAGTGTACCAAATTTCGTAATCCTCAGTCAAAGCATGGCTTGGGGCTAATAGTTTTAATGGTCCTAGGGGGCGCTATTTCAGAAAATAGGCCACGCCCACCAGATGTTCACATCAGATCTTTTGGGGGGCCGGACTAGGATCACTCACAAGAAGTTTCGTGACGATATCTTTGGAAATGACGAAATGGGAGGCAAACGTAAGGCCAAGGCGGTACGCCTGAATTCGCCGCGCCACCACAGCCCCGCCCTCTGCCGAAAACTCCCATAAAGTGACGCCAAGCAACCCCCACTTGTCTTGAGTTACCAGCTACAAATTTGTGGTGATTAAGTGAAATGGGGCAATTTGGGACCTTTCACAGTAAAACTTGATCTTTTTGGTCCTGAGGGGGCGGGGCTTGTGTGATGTCATCATCCGACCTTTCAATTTACTTTGTGGGTGGATGACGAATGACCACAGAAAGTTTGGTAACTCTATTCCATTCAGTTATGAAGTTATAGCAATTTAAATATTTTTGGCGAGTAGTCAAACTTCGAGGCCTGGCTCCGCCCCTTCAACATATACGAAAACTCAGAATCCTTATCTCATTTTGTTCGCCCATCCCTTCTGAGCAATTTTACACAATTTTTGAGACGATCGTGCGAAAAATGATCGAGCAATCCAATCAGAAACGGACCCTAAAAACGGCAAAAACGGCAAAAAATCGCCATTTCAACCCAAAATGGCCGACTTCCTGTTTGATATTGACCATGGTTGCAAGAGACTTTTCTGTGCGGACTGTTGAGTACTACAAGTGTACCAAATTTCATAACTGTACGATAAACTAAGCTTTATGGAGAGGGGTTTTTTTCACTTTGTAGGGGGCGCTGTTCAGCCATTTTCTTTGCGATTTTTTTGGGACCTTTAAAATATCAAATTTTTCACCAGGCCTGACAAGTGTGCAAAATATTGTGAGTTTTGGGGTATGTTAAGGTCCCCAAAAAGCTGTTCAAAGGGGGCACGGAATAACAAAAAATAATTAAAGCTGCAAGCAGCGTCGTTCGGCCCTCGCAGCTCCGCGCCGCTCCGGTCTGCCGTCGCACCAGTGCACGTCTGACAGAACAGAAACGTCAACCACCCCGACACCAGAAACCGCGAATGGCCTCCTAGTCTGCACCTCACCCTGACTCAGCATCCCCTCTGAGCTCACCATTAAATTGAATATTAAGATTACGGCGTTACGCCAGAATTCGCCATGGCATCAAAGCCCCTCCCTTTCTGGAAAGCTATCAGATCTGAATGGTCATTACAGCATCATGAAGACAGTGCATGACCTTAGGGTCATGTTGACTAAATTAGAGGGGACAAATATGGGCATTTCAGCATAAAAAATAAATTCCTGTAGTCAGGGGGCGGGGCTTAGGTGATGTCAGCTGTCCACATTGTCATTGTTTACAGATATGGTCAATGATCACACAGACAAAGTTCGAAAAAGATCTGATCATGCACATGGGAGTTATTAAGTCAAGTAAAGTAATGGCGAAAGGTCAACGTTTGAGGCTTAGCCACGCCCACACCTTTCAACTTTTGAAAAATCCGACGGTTGAATTTTTTCCCCTATGTCTTAAGAGTGTATTGCAGAAGTTTGAAGGTGATTGGTGAAAAGGGCGACGGAGCATCACTCTCCAAACAATGTGTGCGAAAACCACTAAATCACGTACTTGCACCAAAATGGCCGACTTCCTGTGCGACTTTACGCTTGGCTCCAAGAGACTTTTTTGTAGGTCCTGAGACCCCACATTAGTGTACCAAATTTCGTAATCCTCAGTCAAAGCATGGCTTGGGGCTGAAAGTTTTAATGGCTCTAGGGGGCGCTATTTAAGAATATAGGCCACGCCCACAAACTTCAGCTGTCTATTTCTCTTGGAGCTCAGACTAGGATCACTCACCAGAAGTTTCGTAGCAATATCACGATAACTGAAGAAATGAGACAAACGTATTTCCATGGCGTGATGGCGATTTTCGCCATGGTCCCAAAGCCCCGCCTTTTTTCAAAACCTGCCAGTACTGGAGACCAAGTAACCTCAACTTGTCTACTGCTGTTTGCCACAGAATCCTGGTGATTGGGTAAAAGGAGTCCAGTAGGGAGCTGTGAAAAAAAGAGTAGCGTGGCGACAGGTCAAAGTTTGAGGCTTAGCCACGCCCACACCTTTCAACTTTTGAAAAATCCGACGGTTAAATTTTTTCCCCTATGTCTTAAGGGTATATAGCAGAAGTTTGAAGGAGATTGGTGAAAAGGGCGACGGAGCATCACTCTCCAAACAACGTGTGCGAAAACCACTAAATCGCGTACTTGATCCAAAATGGCCGACTTCCTGTGCGACTTTGAACTTGACTCCAAGAGACTTTTTTGTAGGTCCTGAGACACCACATTAGTGTACCAAATTTCGTAATCCTCAGTCAAAGCATGGCTTGGGGCTAATAGTTTAAATGGTCCTAGGGGGCGCTATTTCAAAACATAGGCCACGCCCACAAAATTCAGCTGTCTATTTCTCTTGGAGCTCAGACTAGGATCACTCACCAGAAGTTTCGTAGCAATATCACGATAACTGAAGAAATGAGAGACAAACGTATTTCCATGGCGTGATGGCGATTTTCGCCATGGTCCCAAAGCCCCGCCTTTTTTCAAAACCTGCCAGTACTGGAGACCAAGTAACCTCAACTTGTCTACTGCTGTTTGCCACAGAATCCTGGTGATTGGGTAAAAGGAGTCCAGTAGGGAGCTGTGAAAAAAAGAGTAGCGTGGCGACAGGTCAAAGTTTGAGGCTTAGCCACGCCCACACCTTTCAACTTTTGAAAAATCCGACGGTTGAATTTTTTCCCCTATGTCTTAAGGGTATATAGCAGAAGTTTGAAGGAGATTGGTGAAAAGGGCGACGGAGCATCACTCTCCAAACAACGTGTGCGAAAACCACTAAATCGCGTACTTGATCCAAAATGGCCGACTTCCTGTGCGACTTTGAACTTGACTCCAAGAGACTTTTTTGTAGGTCCTGAGACACCACATTAGTGTACCAAATTTCGTAATCCTCAGTCAAAGCATGGCTTGGGGCTAATAGTTTTAATGGTCCTAGGGGGCGCTATTTCAGAAAATAGGCCACGCCCACCAGATGTTCACATCAGATCTTTTGGGGGGCCGGACTAGGATCACTCACAAGAAGTTTCGTGACGATATCTTTGGAAATGACGAAATGGGAGGCAAACGTAAGGCCAAGGCGGTACGCCTGAATTCGCCGCGCCACCACAGCCCCGCCCTCTGCCGAAAACTCCCATAAAGTGACGCCAAGCAACCCCCACTTGTCTTGAGTTACCAGCTACAAATTTGTGGTGATTAAGTGAAATGGGGCAATTTGGGACCTTTCACAGTAAAACTTGATCTTTTTGGTCCTGAGGGGGCGGGGCTTGTGTGATGTCATCATCCGACCTTTCAATTTACTTTGTGGGTGGATGACGAATGACCACAGAAAGTTTGGTAACTCTATTCCATTCAGTTATGAAGTTATAGCAATTTAAATATTTTTGGCGAGTAGTCAAACTTCGAGGCCTGGCTCCGCCCCTTCAACATATACGAAAACTCAGAATCCTTATCTCATTTTGTTCGCCCATCCCTTCTGAGCAATTTTACACAATTTTTGAGACGATCGTGCGAAAAATGATCGAGCAATCCAATCAGAAACGGACCCTAAAAACGGCAAAAACGGCAAAAAATCGCCATTTCAACCCAAAATGGCCGACTTCCTGTTTGATATTGACCATGGTTGCAAGAGACTTTTCTGTGCGGACTGTTGAGTACTACAAGTGTACCAAATTTCATAACTGTACGATAAACTAAGCTTTATGGAGAGGGGTTTTTTTCACTTTGTAGGGGGCGCTGTTCAGCCATTTTCTTTGCGATTTTTTTGGGACCTTTAAAATATCAAATTTTTCACCAGGCCTGACAAGTGTGCAAAATATTGTGAGTTTTGGGGTATGTTAAGGTCCCCAAAAAGCTGTTCAAAGGGGGCACGGAATAACAAAAAATAATAATAATCAGAGCAAAAACAAGAGGCCTTCGCAGCGCTTTCGCTGCTCGGGCCTAATAATAATCAGAGCAAAAACAAGAGGCCTTCGCAGCGCTTTCGCTGCTCGGGCCTAATTAAAGCTGCAAGCAGCGTCGTTCGGCCCTCGCAGCTCCGCGCCGCTCCGGCCTGGCCGGCAGCCCGGGGCACCAGGGCACGTCCGCAGAACACAAACGTCGACCACCCCAACACCAGAAACTGCTAACGGCCACCTTGTCCGCAACTCACCCTGACTCAGCATCCCCTTTGAGCCCACCATTATATTTTATGTCTCACCACTAGGGAATCCTCTATCTTTACCACACTGGTGGTGTGATGACAGTGACCAACTTTAATGCTATTCTGACCATGTTTTTTAAAGTTATCGAAGGATAACGTTATCTAGGTGGCGCTGTGACCAACTACAGAAAAGTCCCATTGAGGTCAGCTTTGGTGACATTATATAACATTCACCAACCGTTTGTGCCTCATTGGCTAAAGGGCATGATTGTTCATTGCCATATTCAGTTTCGGGCAAATCGGAGGCCGTTTGTGGAAGTTACAGTCAAATGTAAGGTCATGGCGTCACGCCAGCATTCACCATGGCATCAAAGCCCCTCCCTTTCTGGAAAGCTATCAGATCTGAATGGTCTTTAAAACATCATGAAGACACTGTATGACCTGAGTGTCATTTTCATTAAATTAGAGGGGACAAATATGGGCATTTCACCATAAAACAATAGACTTCCTGTTGTCAGGGGGCGGGGCTTAGGTGATGTCAGCTGTCCACATTGTCGTTGTCTTGAGATGTGGTCAGTGATCACACAGACAAAGTTTGAATTAGATCTGATCATGCACATGGGAGTTATTAAGTCAAGTAATGTCATGGCAAAAGGTCAAAGTTTGAGGCTTAGCCACGCCCACACCTTTATACTTATTTAAAATCCGACGGTTGAATTTTTTCCCCTTTGACTTAAGAGTACATAGCATAAGTTTGAAGGTGATCGGTGTAAAGGGCAACAGCCCATCAATGTCCAAACAACGTGTGCGAAAACCACTAAATCGAGTACTTGGACCAAAATGGCCGACCTCCTGTGCGAAATTGCGCTTGGCTCCAAGAGACTTTTTTGTAGGGCCAGAGACCCTACATGAGTGTACCAATTTTCGTAATCCTCAGTCAAACCTTGTCTTGGGGCTGACAGTTTTAATGGTCCTAGGGGGCGCTATTTCAGAATATAGGCCACGCCCACAAATCTCAGATGCCCATTTCTATTGGGGGTCAGACTAGGATCACTCACCAGACATTTTGTGGCGATGTCACGATAGTTGAAGAAATGAGAGGCAAACGTATTGCCATGGCGTGATGGCGAATTTCGCCATGCTCCCAAAGCCCCGCCTTTTTTCAAAACCTGCCAGTACTGTAGACCAAGTGACCTCAACTTGTCAGCTGCTATTTACCAGAGATTCCAGGTGATTGGGTAAAAGGAGTCCAATAGGGAGCTGTGAAAAAAAGAGTGGCGTGGCGAAAGGTCAAAGTTTGAGGCTTAGCCACGCCCACACCTTTATACTTATTTAAAATCCGACGGTTGAATTTTTTCCTCTATGTCTTAAGAGTATATAGCAGAAGCTCGAAGGCGATTGGTGAAAAGGGCGACGGAGCATCACTCTCCAAACAACGTGTGTGAAAACCACTAAATCGCGCACTTGGACCAAAATGGCCGACTTCCTGTGCGACTTTGCACTTGGCTCCAAGAGACTTTTTTGTAGGTCCTGAGACACCACATTAGTGTACCAAATTTCGTAATCCTCAGTCAAAGCATGGCTTGGGGCTGACAGTTTTAATGGTCCTAGGGGGCGCTAATACAGAAAATAGGCCACGCCCACAAACTTAAGCTGACCTTTTCTATTGGGGGTCAGACTAGGATCACTCACAACAATGGTCGAGGTGATATCACGATAAATGAAGAAATGAGAGGCAAACGTATTTCCATGGCGTGATGGCGAATTTCGCCATGCTCCCAAAGCCCCGCCTTTTTTCAAAACCTTCCAGTACTGGAGACCAAGTGACCTCAACTTGCCTGCTGCTATTTACCAGAGATTCCTGGTGATTGGGTAAAAGGAGTCCAATAAGGAGCTGTGAAAAAAAGAGTGGCGTGGCGAAAGGTCAAAGTTTGAGGCTTAGCCACGCCCACACCTTTATACTTATTTAAAATCCGACGGTTGAATTTTTTCCTCTATGTCTTAAGACTATATAGCAGAAGTTTGAAGGCGATTGGTGAAAAGGGCGACGGAGCATCACTCTCCTAACAACGTGTGCGAAAACCACTAAATTGCGCACTTGGACCAAAATGGCCGACTTCCTGTGCGACTTTGCACTTGGCTCCAAGAGACTTTTTTGTAGGTCCTGAGACACCACATTAGTGTACCAAATTTCGTAATCCTCAGTCAAAGCATGGCTTGGGGCTGACAGTTTTAATGGTCCTAGGGGGCGCTATTTCAGAAAATAGGCCACGCCCACCGGATATTGACATCAGATCTTTTGGGGGGCCGGACTAGGATCACTCACAAGAAGTTTCGTGACGATATCTCTAGAAATGACGAAATGGGAGGCAAACGTAAGGCCACGGCGGTACGCCTGAATTCGCTGCGCCGCCAAAGCCCCGCCCTCTGCCGAAAACTCCCATAAAGTGACGCCAAGCAACTCCCACTTGTCTTGAGTTACCAGCTACAAATTCGTGATGATTAAGTGAAATGGGGCAATTTGGGACCTTTCACAGTAAAACTTGATCTTTTTGGTCCTGAGGGGGCGGGGCTTGTGTGATGTCATAATCCGACCATTCAATTTACTTTGTGGGTGGATGACGAATGACCACAGAAAGTTTGGTAACTCTATTCCTTTCAGTTTTGAAGTTATAGCAATTTAAATATTTTTGGCGAGTAGTCAAACTTTGAGGCCTGGCCCCGCCCCTTCAACATATACGAAAACTCAGAATCCTCATCTCATTTTGTTCGCCCATCCCTTCTGAGCAATTTTACACAATTTTTGAGACGATTGTCCAAAAAATGATCGAGCAATCCAATCAGAAACGGACCCTAAAAACGGCAAAAACGGCTAAAAATCGCCATTTCAACCCAAAATGGCCGACTTCCTGTTTGATATTGACCATGCTTGCAAGAGACTTTTCTGTGCGGACTGTTGAGTACTACAAGTGTACCAAATTTCATAACTGTACGATAAACTAATATTTATGGAGAGGGTTTTTTTTCACTTTCTAGGGGGCGCTGTTCAGCCATTTTCTTTGCGATTTTTTGGGGACCTTTAAAATATCAAATTTTTCACCAGGCCTGACAAGTTTGCAAAATATTGTGAGTTTTGGGGTATGTTAAGGTCCCAAAAAAGCCATTCGTTTCGCACACGGAATAATAAATAATAATTAAAGCTGCAAGCAGCGTCGTTCGGCCCTCGCAGCTCCGCGCCGCTCCGGTCTGCCGTCGCACCAGTGCACGTCTGACAGAACAGAAACGTCAACCACCCCGACACCAGAAACCGCGAATGGCCTCCTAGTCTGCACCTCACCCTGACTCAGCATCCCCTCTGAGCTCACCATTAAATTGAATATTAAGATTACGGCGTTACGCCAGAATTCGCCATGGCATCAAAGCCCCTCCCTTTCTGGAAAGCTATCAGATCTGAATGGTCATTACAGCATCATGAAGACAGTGCATGACCTTAGGGTCATGTTGACTAAATTAGAGGGGACAAATATGGGCATTTCAGCATAAAAAATAAATTCCTGTAGTCAGGGGGCGGGGCTTAGGTGATGTCAGCTGTCCACATTGTCATTGTTTACAGATATGGTCAATGATCACACAGACAAAGTTCGAAAAAGATCTGATCATGCACATGGGAGTTATTAAGTCAAGTAAAGTAATGGCGAAAGGTCAACGTTTGAGGCTTAGCCACGCCCACACCTTTCAACTTTTGAAAAATCCGACGGTTGAATTTTTTCCCCTATGTCTTAAGAGTGTATTGCAGAAGTTTGAAGGTGATTGGTGAAAAGGGCGACGGAGCATCACTCTCCAAACAATGTGTGCGAAAACCACTAAATCACGTACTTGCACCAAAATGGCCGACTTCCTGTGCGACTTTACGCTTGGCTCCAAGAGACTTTTTTGTAGGTCCTGAGACCCCACATTAGTGTACCAAATTTCGTAATCCTCAGTCAAAGCATGGCTTGGGGCTGAAAGTTTTAATGGCTCTAGGGGGCGCTATTTAAGAATATAGGCCACGCCCACAAACTTCAGCTGTCTATTTCTCTTGGAGCTCAGACTAGGATCACTCACCAGAAGTTTCGTAGCAATATCACGATAACTGAAGAAATGAGACAAACGTATTTCCATGGCGTGATGGCGATTTTCGCCATGGTCCCAAAGCCCCGCCTTTTTTCAAAACCTGCCAGTACTGGAGACCAAGTAACCTCAACTTGTCTACTGCTGTTTGCCACAGAATCCTGGTGATTGGGTAAAAGGAGTCCAGTAGGGAGCTGTGAAAAAAAGAGTAGCGTGGCGACAGGTCAAAGTTTGAGGCTTAGCCACGCCCACACCTTTCAACTTTTGAAAAATCCGACGGTTAAATTTTTTCCCCTATGTCTTAAGGGTATATAGCAGAAGTTTGAAGGAGATTGGTGAAAAGGGCGACGGAGCATCACTCTCCAAACAACGTGTGCGAAAACCACTAAATCGCGTACTTGATCCAAAATGGCCGACTTCCTGTGCGACTTTGAACTTGACTCCAAGAGACTTTTTTGTAGGTCCTGAGACACCACATTAGTGTACCAAATTTCGTAATCCTCAGTCAAAGCATGGCTTGGGGCTAATAGTTTAAATGGTCCTAGGGGGCGCTATTTCAAAACATAGGCCACGCCCACAAAATTCAGCTGTCTATTTCTCTTGGAGCTCAGACTAGGATCACTCACCAGAAGTTTCGTAGCGATATCACGATAACTGAAGAAATGAGAGACAAACGTATTTCCATGGCGTGATGGCGATTTTCGCCATGGTCCCAAAGCCCCGCCTTTTTTCAAAACCTGCCAGTACTGGAGACCAAGTAACCTCAACTTGTCTACTGCTGTTTGCCACAGAATCCTGGTGATTGGCTAAAAGGAGTCCAGTAGGGAGCTGTGAAAAAAAGAGTAGCGTGGCGACAGGTCAAAGTTTGAGGCTTAGCCACGCCCACACCTTTCAACTTTTGAAAAATCCGACGGTTGAATTTTTTCCCCTATGTCTTAAGGGTATATAGCAGAAGTTTGAAGGAGATTGGTGAAAAGGGCGACGGAGCATCACTCTCCAAACAACGTGTGCGAAAACCACTAAATCGCGTACTTGATCCAAAATGGCCGACTTCCTGTGCGACTTTGAACTTGACTCCAAGAGACTTTTTTGTAGGTCCTGAGACACCACATTAGTGTACCAAATTTCGTAATCCTCAGTCAAAGCATGGCTTGGGGCTAATAGTTTTAATGGTCCTAGGGGGCGCTATTTCAGAAAATAGGCCACGCCCACCAGATGTTCACATCAGATCTTTTGGGGGGCCGGACTAGGATCACTCACAAGAAGTTTCGTGACGATATCTTTGGAAATGACGAAATGGGAGGCAAACGTAAGGCCAAGGCGGTACGCCTGAATTCGCCGCGCCACCACAGCCCCGCCCTCTGCCGAAAACTCCCATAAAGTGACGCCAAGCAACCCCCACTTGTCTTGAGTTACCAGCTACAAATTTGTGGTGATTAAGTGAAATGGGGCAATTTGGGACCTTTCACAGTAAAACTTGATCTTTTTGGTCCTGAGGGGGCGGGGCTTGTGTGATGTCATCATCCGACCTTTCAATTTACTTTGTGGGTGGATGACGAATGACCACAGAAAGTTTGGTAACTCTATTCCATTCAGTTATGAAGTTATAGCAATTTAAATATTTTTGGCGAGTAGTCAAACTTCGAGGCCTGGCTCCGCCCCTTCAACATATACGAAAACTCAGAATCCTTATCTCATTTTGTTCGCCCATCCCTTCTGAGCAATTTTACACAATTTTTGAGACGATCGTGCGAAAAATGATCGAGCAATCCAATCAGAAACGGACCCTAAAAACGGCAAAAACGGCAAAAAATCGCCATTTCAACCCAAAATGGCCGACTTCCTGTTTGATATTGACCATGGTTGCAAGAGACTTTTCTGTGCGGACTGTTGAGTACTACAAGTGTACCAAATTTCATAACTGTACGATAAACTAAGCTTTATGGAGAGGGGTTTTTTTCACTTTGTAGGGGGCGCTGTTCAGCCATTTTCTTTGCGATTTTTTTGGGACCTTTAAAATATCAAATTTTTCACCAGGCCTGACAAGTGTGCAAAATATTGTGAGTTTTGGGGTATGTTAAGGTCCCCAAAAAGCTGTTCAAAGGGGGCACGGAATAACAAAAAATAATAATAATCAGAGCAAAAACAAGAGGCCTTCGCAGCGCTTTCGCTGCTCGGGCCTAATTAAAGCTGCAAGCAGCGTCGTTCGGCCCTCGCAGCTCTGCGCCGCTCCGGCCTGGCCAGCAGCCCAGGGCACCAGGGCACGTCTGGCAGAACAGAATCGTCAACCACCCCGACGCCAGAATCTGCAAATGGCTTCCTAGTCCGCACCTCACCCTGACTCAGCATCCCCTCTGAGCTCACCATTAAATTGAATTGTAAGGTTACGGCGTTACGCCAGAATTCACCATGGCATAAAAGCCCCTCCCTTTCTGGAAAGCAATCAGATCTGAATGGTCATTACAACATCATGAAGACAGTGTATGACCTTAGTGTCATGTTCACTAAATTAGAGGGGACAAATATGGGTATTTCAGAATAAAAAATAGACTTCCTGTAGTCAGGGGGCGGGGCTTAGGTGATGTCAGCTGTCCACATTGTCATTTTTTACAGATATGGTCAATGATCACACAGACAAAGTTTGAAAAAGATCTGATCATGCACATGGGAGTTATTAAGTCAAGTAAAGTAATGGCGAAAGGTCAAAGTTTGAGGCTTAGCCACGCCCACACCTTTCAACTTTTGAAAAATCCGACGGTTGAATTTTTTCCCCTACGTCGTATGAGTATACAGCAGAAGTTTGAAAGTGATTGGTGAAAAGGGCGACAGAGCATCACTCTCCAAACAACGTGTGCGAAAACCACTAAATCGCGTACTTGGACCAAAATGGCCGACTTCCTGTGCGACTTTGTCCTGGCTCCAAGAGACTTTTTTGTAGGTCCTGAGACACCACATTAGTGTACCAAATTTCGTAATCCTCAGTCAAAGCATGGCTTGGGGCTATTAGTTTAAATGGTCCTAGGGGGCGCTATTTAAGAGAATAGGCCACGCCCACAAACTTCAGCTGTCTATTTCTCTTGGGGGTCAGACTAGGATCACTCACCAGAAGTTTCGTAGCGATATCACGATAACTGAAGAAATGAGAGGCAAACGTATTTCCATGGCGTGATGGCGATTTTCGCCATGCTCCCAAAGCCCCGCCTTTTTTCAAAACCTGCCAGTACTGGAGACTAAGTAACCTCAAGTTGTCTACTGCTGTTTCCCACAGAATCCTGGTGATTTGGTAAAAGGAGTCCAGTAGGGAGCTGTGAAAAAAAGAGTGGCGTGGCGACAGGTCAAAGTTTGAGGCTTAGCCACGCCCACACCTTTCAACTTTTGAAAAATCCGACGGTTGAATTTTTTCCCCTATGTCTTAAGAGTATATAGCAGAAGTTTGAAGGAGATTGGTGAAAAGGGCGACGGAGCATCACTCTCCAAACAACGTGTGCGAAAACCACTAAATCGCGTACTTGGACCAAAATGGCCGACTTCCTGTGCGACTTTGCACTTGGCTCCAAGAGACTTTTTTGTAGGTCCTGAGACACCACATTAGTGTACCAAATTTCGCAATCCTCAGTCAAAGCTTGGCTTGGGGCTATTAGTTTAAATGGACCTAGGGGGCGCTATTTAAGAGAATAGGCCACGCCCACAAACTTCAGCTGTCTACTTCTCTTGGGGGTCAGACTAGGATCACTCACCAGAAGTGTCGGAGCGATATCACGATAACTGAAGAAATGAGAGGCAAACGTATTTCCATGGCGTGATGGCGATTTTCGCCATGCTCCCAAAGCCCCGCCTTTTTTCAAAACCTGCCAGTACTGGAGACCAAGTAACCTCAAGTTGTCTACTGCTGTTTCCCACAGAATCCTGGTGATTGGGTAAAAGGAGTCCAGTAGGGAGCTGTGAAAAAAAGAGTGGCGTGGCGGCAGGTCAAAGTTTGAGGCTTAGCCACGCCCACACCTTTCAACTTTTGAAAAATCCGACGGTTGAATTTTTTTCCCTATGTCTTACGAGTACATAGCAGAAGTTTGAAGGAGAATGGTGAAAAGGGCGACGGAGCATCACTCTCCAAACAACGTGTGCGAAAACCACTAAATCGCGTACTTGGACCAAAATGGCCGACTTCCTGTGCGACTTTGCACTTGGCTCCAAGAGACTTTTTTGTAGGTCCTGAGACAGCACATTAGTGTACCATATTTCGTAATCCTCAGTCAAAGCATGGCTTGGGGCTGACAGTTTTAATGGTCCTAGGGGGCGCTATTTCAGAAAATAGGCCACGCCCACCGGATGTTCACATCAGATCTTTTGATGGGCCGGACTAGGATCACTCACAAGAAGTTTCGTGACGATATCTTTGGAAATGACGAAATGGGAGGCAAACGTAAGGCCAAGGCGGTACGCCTGAATTCGCCGCGCCGCCACAGCCCCGCCCTCTGCCGAAAACTCCCATAAAGTGACGCCAAGCAACCCCCACTTGTCTTGAGTTACCAGCTACAAATTTGTGGTGATTAAGTGAAATGGGGCAATTTGGGACCTTTCACAGTAAAACTTGATCTTTTTGGTCCTGAGGGGGCGGGGCTTGTGTGATGTCATCATCCGACCATTCAATTTACTTTGTGGGTGGATGACGAATGACCACAGAAAGTTTGGTAACTCTATTCCATTCAGTTATGAAGTTATAGCAATTTAAATATTTTTGGCGAGTAGTCAAACTTCGAGGCCTGGCTCCGCCCCTTCAACATATACGAAAACTCAGAATCCTTATCTCATTTTGTTCGCCCATCCCTTCTGAGCAATTTTACACAATTTTTGAGACGATCGTGCGAAAAATGATCGAGCAATCCAATCAGAAACGGACCCTAAAAACGGCAAAAACGGCAAAAAATCGCCATTTCAACCCAAAATGGCCGACTTCCTGTTTGATATTGACCATGGTTGCAAGAGACTTTTCTGTGCGGACTGTTGAGTACTACAAGTGTACCAAATTTCATAACTGTACGATAAACTAAGCTTTATGGAGAGGGTTTTTTTTCACTTTGTAGGGGGCGCTGTTCAGCCATTTTCTTTGCGATTTTTTCGGGACCTTTAAAATATCAAATTTTTCACCAGGCCTGACAAGTGTGCAAAATATTGTGAGTTTTGGGGTATGTTAAGGTCCCCAAAAAGCTGTTCAAAGGGGGCACGGAATAACAAAAAATAATTAAAGCTGCAAGCAGCGTCGTTCGGCCCTCGCAGCTCCGCGCCGCTCCGGCCTGGCCGGCAGCCCGGGGCACTAGGGCACGTCCACGGAACAGAAACGTCGACCACCCCGACACCAGAAACCGCAAACGATCACCTCGTCCGCACCTCACCCTGACTCAGCATCCCCTCTGAGGACACCATTATATTACACGTCTCACAACTAGGGCATACTCTACCTTTACGACTCTCGTGGATCTGATGACACAGACCAACTGTAATGCTTTTCTGACCACGTTGTTTGAAGTTATTGTAGGTTAAACTTATCTAGGGCCGCTGGAAAGCTTTCAGATCATGACAAATATGGGCATTTCACCATAAAACAATAGACTTCCTGTAGTAGAGGGCGGGACTTAGGGGATGTCAGCTGTCCACATTGGCATTGTCTTCAGATGTGGTCAGTGATCACACAGACAAAGTTTGATATAGATTAGATCATGCACATGGGAGTTATTAAGCCAAGAAATGTAATGGCGAAAGGTCAAAGTTTGAGGGTTAGCCACGCCCACACCTTTCAACTTTTGAAAAATCCGACGGTTGAATTTTTTCCCCTATGTCTTAAGAGGATATAGCAGGAGTTTGAAGGCAATTGGTGAAAAGGACGATGGGGCATAATACTCCAAACAATGTCTGCGAAAACCACTAAATTGAGTACTTGGACCAAAATGGCCGACTTCCTGTACGATTTTGCACTTGGCTCCAAGAGACTTTTTTTCCTGAGACAACACATTAGTGTACCAAATTTCGTAATCCTCAGTCAAAGCATGGCTTGGGGCTATTAGTTTAAAAGGTCCTAGGGGGCGCTATTTAAGGAAATAGGCCACGCCCACAAACTTCAGCTGTCTATTTCTCTTGGGGTCAGACTAGGATCACTCACCAGAAGTTTCGTAGTGATATCACGATAACTGAAGAAATGAGAGGCAAACATATTTCCATGGCGTGATGGCGATTTTCGCCATGCTCCCAAAGCCCCGCCTTTTTTTGAAACCTGCCAGTACTGGAGACCAAGTGACCTCACGTTGTCTACTGCTATTTGCCAGAGATTCCTGCTGATTGGGTAAAAGGAGTCCAGTAGGGAGCTGTGAAAAAAAGAGTGGCGTGGCGACAGGTCAAAGTTTGAGGCTTAGCCACGCCCACACCTTTCAACTTTTGAAAAATGCGACGGTTGAATTTTTTCCCCTACGTCTTAAGAGTATATAGCAGAAGTGTGAAAGCGATTGGTGAAAAAAGCAACGGAGCATCACTCTCCAAACAACGTATACCAAAACATCTAAATCGCGTACTTGTACCAAAATGGCCGACTTCCTGTGCGACTTTGGACTTGGCTCCAAGAGACTTTTTTGTAGGTCCTGAGACTCCACATTAGTTTACCAAATTTCGTAATCCTCAGTCAAAGCATGGCTAGGGGCTGGCAGTTTTAATGGTCCTAGAGGGCGCTATTTCAGAAAATTGGCCACGCCCACAAATTTTAGCTGTCCATTTCTATTGGGGGTCAGACTAGGATCACTCACAACAAATTTCGAGGTGATATCTCGATAACTTAAGGAATGAGAGGCAAACGTATTTCCATGGCGTGATGGTGATTTTCGCCATGCTCCCAAAGCCCCGCCTTTTTTCAAAACCTGCCAGTACTGGAGACCAAGTAACCTCAAGTTGTCTACTGCTGTTTGCCACAGAATCCTGGTGTTTGGGTAAAAGGAGTCCAGTAGGGAGCTGTGAAAAAAAGAGTGGCGTGGCGACAGTTCAAAGTTTGAGGCTTAGCCACGCCCACACCTTTCAACTTTTGAAAAATCCGACGGTTGAATTTTTTCCCCTATGTCTTAAGAGTATATAGCAGAAGTTTGAAGGAGATTGGTGAAAAGGGCGACGGAGCATCACTCTCCAAACAACGTGTGCGAAAACAACTAAATCGCGCACTTGGACCAAAATGGCCGACTTCCTGTGCGACTTTGCACTTGGCTCCAAGAGACTTTTTTGTAGGTCCTGAGACACCACATTAGTGTACCAAATTTCGTAATCCTCAGTCAAAGCATGGCTTGGGGCTGACAGTTTTAATGGTCCTAGGGGGCGCTATTTCAGAAAATTGGCCACGCCCACCGGATGTTCACGTCAGATTTTTTGGGGGGCCAGACTAGGATCACTCACAAGAAGTTTCGTGACGACATCTTTAGAAATAAAGAAATGGGAGGCAAACGTAAGGCCACGGCGGTACGCCTTACTTCGCCGCGCCGCCACAGCCCCGCCCTCTGCCGAAAACTCCCATAAAGTGACGCCAAGCAACCCCCACTTGCCTTGAGTTACCAGCTCCAAATTTGTGGTGATTAAGTGAAATGGGGCAATTTGGGACCTTTCACAGTAAAACTTGACCTTTTTGGTCCTGAGGGGGCGGGGCTTGTGTGATGTCATCAACCGACCATTCAATTTACTTTGTGGGTCGATGACAAATGACCACACAAAGTTTGGTAACTCTATTCCATTCAATTATGAAGTTATAGCAATTTAAATTTTTTTGGCGAGTAGTCAAACTTTGAGGCCTGGCTCCGCCCCTTCAACATATACGAAAACTCAGAATCCTTATCTCATTTTGTTCGCCCATCCCTTCTGAGCAATTTTACACAATTTTTGAGACGATCGTGCGAAAAATGATCGAGCAATCCAATCAGAGACGGACCCTAAAAACGGCAAAAACGGCAAAAAATTGCCATTTCAACCCAAAATGGCCGACTTCCTGTTTGATATTGACCATGGTTGCAAGAGACTTTTCTGTGCGGACTGTTGAGTACTACAAGTGTACCAAATTTCATAACTGTACGATAAACTAAGCTTTATGGAGAGGGTTTTTTTTCACTTTGTAGGGGGCGCTGTTCAGCCATTTTCTTTGCGATTTTTTTGGGACCTTTAAAATATCAAATTTTTCACCAGGCCTGACAAGTGTGCAAAATATTGTGAGTTTTGGGGTATGTTAAGGTCCCCAAAAAGCTGTTCAAAGGGGGCACGGAATAACAAAAAATAATAATAATCAGAGCAAAAACAAGAGGCCTTCGCAGCGCTTTCGCTGCTCGGGCCTAATAATAATCAGAGCAAAAACAAGAGGCCTTCGCAGCGCTTTCGCTGCTCGGGCCTAATTAAAGCTGCAAGCAGCGTCGTTCGGCCCTCGCAGCTCCGCGCCGCTCCGGCCTGGCCGGCAGCCCGGGGCACCAGGGCACGTCCGCAGAACACAAACGTCGACCACCCCAACACCAGAAACTGCTAACGGCCACCTTGTCCGCAACTCACCCTGACTCAGCATCCCCTTTGAGCCCACCATTATATTTTATGTCTCACCACTAGGGAATCCTCTATCTTTACCACACTGGTGGTGTGATGACAGTGACCAACTTTAATGCTATTCTGACCATGTTTTTTAAAGTTATCGAAGGATAACGTTATCTAGGTGGCGCTGTGACCAACTACAGAAAAGTCCCATTGAGGTCAGCTTTGGTGACATTATATAACATTCACCAACCGTTTGTGCCTCATTGGCTAAAGGGCATGATTGTTCATTGCCATATTCAGTTTCGGGCAAATCGGAGGCCGTTTGTGGAAGTTACAGTCAAATGTAAGGTCATGGCGTCACGCCAGCATTCACCATGGCATCAAAGCCCCTCCCTTTCTGGAAAGCTATCAGATCTGAATGGTCTTTAAAACATCATGAAGACACTGTATGACCTGAGTGTCATTTTCATTAAATTAGAGGGGACAAATATGGGCATTTCACCATAAAACAATAGACTTCCTGTTGTCAGGGGGCGGGGCTTAGGTGATGTCAGCTGTCCACATTGTCGTTGTCTTGAGATGTGGTCAGTGATCACACAGACAAACTTTGAATTAGATCTGATCATGCACATGGGAGTTATTAAGTCAAGTAATGTCATGGCGAAAGGTCAAAGTTTGAGGCTTAGCCACGCCCACACCTTTATACTTATTTAAAATCCGACGGTTGAATTTTTTCCCCTTTGACTTAAAAGTACATAGCATAAGTTTGAAGGTGATCGGTGTAAAGGTCAACGGGCCATCAATGTCCAAACAACGTGTGCGAAAACCACTAAATCGAGTACTTGGACCAAAATGGCCGACCTCCTGTGCGAAATTGCGCTTGGCTCCAAGAGACTTTTTTGTAGGGCCAGAGACCCTACATGAGTGTACCAATTTTCGTAATCCTCAGTCAAACCTTGTCTTGGGGCTGACAGTTTTAATGGTCCTAGGGGGCGCTATTTCAGAATATAGGCCACGCCCACAAATCTCAGATGCCCATTTCTATTGGGGGTCAGACTAGGATCACTCACCAGACATTTTGTGGCGATGTCACGATAATTGAAGAAATGAGAGGCAAACGTATTGCCATGGCGTGATGGCGAATTTCGCCATGCTCCCAAAGCCCCGCCTTTTTTCAAAACCTGCCAGTACTGTAGACCAAGTGACCTCAACTTGTCAGCTGCTATTTACCAGAGATTCCAGGTGATTGGGTAAAAGGAGTCCAATAGGGAGCTGTGAAAAAAAGAGTGGCGTGGCGAAAGGTCAAAGTTTGAGGCTAAGCCACGCCCACACCTTTATACTTATTTAAAATCCGACGGTTGAATTTTTTCCTCTATGTCTTAAGAGTATATAGCAGAAGCTCGAAGGCGATTGGTGAAAAGGGCGACGGAGCATCACTCTCCAAACAACGTGTGTGAAAACCACTAAATCGCGCACTTGGACCAAAATGGCCGACTTCCTGTGCGACTTTGCACTTGGCTCCAAGAGACTTTTTTGTAGGTCCTGAGACACCACATTAGTGTACCAAATTTCGTAATCCTCAGTCAAAGCATGGCTTGGGGCTGACAGTTTTAATGGTCCTAGGGGGCGCTAATACAGAAAATAGGCCACGCCCACAAACTTAAGCTGACCTTTTCTATTGGGGGTCAGACTAGGATCACTCACAACAATGGTCGAGGTGATATCACGATAAATGAAGAAATGAGAGGCAAACGTATTTCCATGGCGTGATGGCGAATTTCGCCATGCTCCCAAAGCCCCGCCTTTTTGCAAAACCTTCCAGTACTGGAGACCAAGTGACCTCAACTTGCCTGCTGCTATTTACCAGAGATTCCTGGTGATTGGGTAAAAGGAGTCCAATAAGGAGCTGTGAAAAAAAGAGTGGCGTGGCGAAAGGTCAAAGTTTGAGGCTTAGCCACGCCCACACCTTTATACTTATTTAAAATCCGACGGTTGAATTTTTTCCTCTATGTCTTAAGACTATATAGCAGAAGTTTGAAAGTGATTGGTGAAAAGGGCGACGGAGTATCACTCTCCAAACAACGTGTGTGAAAACCACTAAATCGCGCACTTGGACCAAAATGGCCGACTTCCTGTGCAACTTTGCACTTGGCTTCAAGAGACTTTTTTGTAGGTCCTGAGACACCACATTAGTGTACCAAATTTCGTAATCCTCAGTCAAAGCATGGCTTGGGGCTGACAGTTTTAATGGTCCTAGGGGGCGCTATTTCAGAAAATAGGCCACGCCCACCAGATGTTCACATCAGATCTTTTGGGGGGCCGGACTAGGATCACTCACAAGAAGTTTCGTGACGATATCTTTGGAAATGACGAAATGGGAGGCAAACGTAAGGCCAAGGCGGTACGCCTGAATTCGCCGCGCCGCCACAGCCCCGCCCTCTGCCGAAAACTCCCATAAAGTGACGCCAAGCAACCCCCACTTGTCTTGAGTTACCAGCTACAAATTTGTGGTGATTAAGTGAAATGGGGCAATTTGGGACCTTTCACAGTAAAACTTGATCTTTTTGGTCCTGAGGGGGCGGGGCTTGTGTGATGTCATCATCCGACCATTCAATTTACTTTGTGGGTGGATGACGAATGACCACAGAAAGTTTGGTAACTCTATTCCATTCAGTTATGAAGTTATAGCATTTTAAATATTTTTGGCGAGTAGTCAAACTTCGAGGCCTGGCTCCGCCCCTTCAACATATACGAAAACTCAGAATCCTTATCTCATTTTGTTCGCCCATCCCTTCTGAGCAATTTTACACAATTTTTGAGACGATCGTGCGAAAAATGATCGAGCAATCCAATCAGAAACGGACCCTAAAAACGGCAAAAACGGCAAAAAATCGCCATTTCAACCCAAAATGGCCGACTTCCTGTTTGATATTGACCATGGTTGCAAGAGACTTTTCTGTGCGGACTGTTGAGTACTACAAGTGTACCAAATTTCATAACTGTACGATAAACTAAGCTTTATGGAGAGGGGGTTTTTTCACTTTGTAGGGGGCGCTGTTCAGCCATTTTCTTTGCGATTTTTTTGGGACCTTTAAAATATCAAATTTTTCACCAGGCCTGACAAGTGTGCAAAATATTGTGAGTTTTGGGGTATGTTAAGGTCCCCAAAAAGCTGTTCAAAGGGGGCACGGAATAACAAAAAATAATTAAAGCTGCAAGCAGCGTCGTTCGGCCCTCGCAGCTCCGCGCCGCTCCGGTCTGCCGTCGCACCAGTGCACGTCTGACAGAACAGAAACGTCAACCACCCCGACACCAGAAACCGCGAATGGCCTCCTAGTCTGCACCTCACCCTGACTCAGCATCCCCTCTGAGCTCACCATTAAATTGAATATTAAGATTACGGCGTTACGCCAGAATTCGCCATGGCATCAAAGCCCCTCCCTTTCTGGAAAGCTATCAGATCTGAATGGTCATTACAGCATCATGAAGACAGTGCATGACCTTAGGGTCATGTTGACTAAATTAGAGGGGACAAATATGGGCATTTCAGCATAAAAAATAAATTCCTGTAGTCAGGGGGCGGGGCTTAGGTGATGTCAGCTGTCCACATTGTCATTGTTTACAGATATGGTCAATGATCACACAGACAAAGTTCGAAAAAGATCTGATCATGCACATGGGAGTTATTAAGTCAAGTAAAGTAATGGCGAAAGGTCAACGTTTGAGGCTTAGCCACGCCCACACCTTTCAACTTTTGAAAAATCCGACGGTTGAATTTTTTCCCCTATGTCTTAAGAGTGTATTGCAGAAGTTTGAAGGTGATTGGTGAAAAGGGCGACGGAGCATCACTCTCCAAACAATGTGTGCGAAAACCACTAAATCACGTACTTGCACCAAAATGGCCGACTTCCTGTGCGACTTTACGCTTGGCTCCAAGAGACTTTTTTGTAGGTCCTGAGACCCCACATTAGTGTACCAAATTTCGTAATCCTCAGTCAAAGCATGGCTTGGGGCTGAAAGTTTTAATGGCTCTAGGGGGCGCTATTTAAGAATATAGGCCACGCCCACAAACTTCAGCTGTCTATTTCTCTTGGAGCTCAGACTAGGATCACTCACCAGAAGTTTCGTAGCAATATCACGATAACTGAAGAAATGAGACAAACGTATTTCCATGGCGTGATGGCGATTTTCGCCATGGTCCCAAAGCCCCGCCTTTTTTCAAAACCTGCCAGTACTGGAGACCAAGTAACCTCAACTTGTCTACTGCTGTTTGCCACAGAATCCTGGTGATTGGGTAAAAGGAGTCCAGTAGGGAGCTGTGAAAAAAAGAGTAGCGTGGCGACAGGTCAAAGTTTGAGGCTTAGCCACGCCCACACCTTTCAACTTTTGAAAAATCCGACGGTTAAATTTTTTCCCCTATGTCTTAAGGGTATATAGCAGAAGTTTGAAGGAGATTGGTGAAAAGGGCGACGGAGCATCACTCTCCAAACAACGTGTGCGAAAACCACTAAATCGCGTACTTGATCCAAAATGGCCGACTTCCTGTGCGACTTTGAACTTGACTCCAAGAGACTTTTTTGTAGGTCCTGAGACACCACATTAGTGTACCAAATTTCGTAATCCTCAGTCAAAGCATGGCTTGGGGCTAATAGTTTAAATGGTCCTAGGGGGCGCTATTTCAAAACATAGGCCACGCCCACAAAATTCAGCTGTCTATTTCTCTTGGAGCTCAGACTAGGATCACTCACCAGAAGTTTCGTAGCAATATCACGATAACTGAAGAAATGAGAGACAAACGTATTTCCATGGCGTGATGGCGATTTTCGCCATGGTCCCAAAGCCCCGCCTTTTTTCAAAACCTGCCAGTACTGGAGACCAAGTAACCTCAACTTGTCTACTGCTGTTTGCCACAGAATCCTGGTGATTGGGTAAAAGGAGTCCAGTAGGGAGCTGTGAAAAAAAGAGTAGCGTGGCGACAGGTCAAAGTTTGAGGCTTAGCCACGCCCACACCTTTCAACTTTTGAAAAATCCGACGGTTGAATTTTTTCCCCTATGTCTTAAGGGTATATAGCAGAAGTTTGAAGGAGATTGGTGAAAAGGGCGACGGAGCATCACTCTCCAAACAACGTGTGCGAAAACCACTAAATCGCGTACTTGATCCAAAATGGCCGACTTCCTGTGCGACTTTGAACTTGACTCCAAGAGACTTTTTTGTAGGTCCTGAGACACCACATTAGTGTACCAAATTTCGTAATCCTCAGTCAAAGCATGGCTTGGGGCTAATAGTTTTAATGGTCCTAGGGGGCGCTATTTCAGAAAATAGGCCACGCCCACCAGATGTTCACATCAGATCTTTTGGGGGGCCGGACTAGGATCACTCACAAGAAGTTTCGTGACGATATCTTTGGAAATGACGAAATGGGAGGCAAACGTAAGGCCAAGGCGGTACGCCTGAATTCGCCGCGCCACCACAGCCCCGCCCTCTGCCGAAAACTCCCATACAGTGACGCCAAGCAACCCCCACTTGTCTTGAGTTACCAGCTACAAATTTGTGGTGATTAAGTGAAATGGGGCAATTTGGGACCTTTCACAGTAAAACTTGATCTTTTTGGTCCTGAGGGGGCGGGGCTTGTGTGATGTCATCATCCGACCTTTCAATTTACTTTGTGGGTGGATGACGAATGACCACAGAAAGTTTGGTAACTCTATTCCATTCAGTTATGAAGTTATAGCAATTTAAATATTTTTGGCGAGTAGTCAAACTTCGAGGCCTGGCTCCGCCCCTTCAACATATACGAAAACTCAGAATCCTTATCTCATTTTGTTCGCCCATCCCTTCTGAGCAATTTTACACAATTTTTGAGACGATCGTGCGAAAAATGATCGAGCAATCCAATCAGAAACGGACCCTAAAAACGGCAAAAACGGCAAAAAATCGCCATTTCAACCCAAAATGGCCGACTTCCTGTTTGATATTGACCATGGTTGCAAGAGACTTTTCTGTGCGGACTGTTGAGTACTACAAGTGTACCAAATTTCATAACTGTACGATAAACTAAGCTTTATGGAGAGGGGTTTTTTTCACTTTGTAGGGGGCGCTGTTCAGCCATTTTCTTTGCGATTTTTTTGGGACCTTTAAAATATCAAATTTTTCACCAGGCCTGACAAGTGTGCAAAATATTGTGAGTTTTGGGGTATGTTAAGGTCCCCAAAAAGCTGTTCAAAGGGGGCACGGAATAACAAAAAATAATTAAAGCTGCAAGCAGCGTCGTTCGGCCCTCGCAGCTCCGCGCCGCTCCGGTCTGCCGTCGCACCAGTGCACGTCTGACAGAACAGAAACGTCAACCACCCCGACACCAGAAACCGCGAATGGCCTCCTAGTCTGCACCTCACCCTGACTCAGCATCCCCTCTGAGCTCACCATTAAATTGAATATTAAGATTACGGCGTTACGCCAGAATTCGCCATGGCATCAAAGCCCCTCCCTTTCTGGAAAGCTATCAGATCTGAATGGTCATTACAGCATCATGAAGACAGTGCATGACCTTAGGGTCATGTTGACTAAATTAGAGGGGACAAATATGGGCATTTCAGCATAAAAAATAAATTCCTGTAGTCAGGGGGCGGGGCTTAGGTGATGTCAGCTGTCCACATTGTCATTGTTTACAGATATGGTCAATGATCACACAGACAAAGTTCGAAAAAGATCTGATCATGCACATGGGAGTTATTAAGTCAAGTAAAGTAATGGCGAAAGGTCAACGTTTGAGGCTTAGCCACGCCCACACCTTTCAACTTTTGAAAAATCCGACGGTTGAATTTTTTCCCCTATGTCTTAAGAGTGTATTGCAGAAGTTTGAAGGTGATTGGTGAAAAGGGCGACGGAGCATCACTCTCCAAACAATGTGTGCGAAAACCACTAAATCACGTACTTGCACCAAAATGGCCGACTTCCTGTGCGACTTTACGCTTGGCTCCAAGAGACTTTTTTGTAGGTCCTGAGACCCCACATTAGTGTACCAAATTTCGTAATCCTCAGTCAAAGCATGGCTTGGGGCTGAAAGTTTTAATGGCTCTAGGGGGCGCTATTTAAGAATATAGGCCACGCCCACAAACTTCAGCTGTCTATTTCTCTTGGAGCTCAGACTAGGATCACTCACCAGAAGTTTCGTAGCAATATCACGATAACTGAAGAAATGAGACAAACGTATTTCCATGGCGTGATGGCGATTTTCGCCATGGTCCCAAAGCCCCGCCTTTTTTCAAAACCTGCCAGTACTGGAGACCAAGTAACCTCAACTTGTCTACTGCTGTTTGCCACAGAATCCTGGTGATTGGGTAAAAGGAGTCCAGTAGGGAGCTGTGAAAAAAAGAGTAGCGTGGCGACAGGTCAAAGTTTGAGGCTTAGCCACGCCCACACCTTTCAACTTTTGAAAAATCCGACGGTTAAATTTTTTCCCCTATGTCTTAAGGGTATATAGCAGAAGTTTGAAGGAGATTGGTGAAAAGGGCGACGGAGCATCACTCTCCAAACAACGTGTGCGAAAACCACTAAATCGCGTACTTGATCCAAAATGGCCGACTTCCTGTGCGACTTTGAACTTGACTCCAAGAGACTTTTTTGTAGGTCCTGAGACACCACATTAGTGTACCAAATTTCGTAATCCTCAGTCAAAGCATGGCTTGGGGCTAATAGTTTAAATGGTCCTAGGGGGCGCTATTTCAAAACATAGGCCACGCCCACAAAATTCAGCTGTCTATTTCTCTTGGAGCTCAGACTAGGATCACTCACCAGAAGTTTCGTAGCAATATCACGATAACTGAAGAAATGAGAGACAAACGTATTTCCATGGCGTGATGGCGATTTTCGCCATGGTCCCAAAGCCCCGCCTTTTTTCAAAACCTGCCAGTACTGGAGACCAAGTAACCTCAACTTGTCTACTGCTGTTTGCCACAGAATCCTGGTGATTGGGTAAAAGGAGTCCAGTAGGGAGCTGTGAAAAAAAGAGTAGCGTGGCGACAGGTCAAAGTTTGAGGCTTAGCCACGCCCACACCTTTCAACTTTTGAAAAATCCGACGGTTGAATTTTTTCCCCTATGTCTTAAGGGTATATAGCAGAAGTTTGAAGGAGATTGGTGAAAAGGGCGACGGAGCATCACTCTCCAAACAACGTGTGCGAAAACCACTAAATCGCGTACTTGATCCAAAATGGCCGACTTCCTGTGCGACTTTGAACTTGACTCCAAGAGACTTTTTTGTAGGTCCTGAGACACCACATTAGTGTACCAAATTTCGTAATCCTCAGTCAAAGCATGGCTTGGGGCTAATAGTTTTAATGGTCCTAGGGGGCGCTATTTCAGAAAATAGGCCACGCCCACCAGATGTTCACATCAGATCTTTTGGGGGGCCGGACTAGGATCACTCACAAGAAGTTTCGTGACGATATCTTTGGAAATGACGAAATGGGAGGCAAACGTAAGGCCAAGGCGGTACGCCTGAATTCGCCGCGCCACCACAGCCCCGCCCTCTGCCGAAAACTCCCATACAGTGACGCCAAGCAACCCCCACTTGTCTTGAGTTACCAGCTACAAATTTGTGGTGATTAAGTGAAATGGGGCAATTTGGGACCTTTCACAGTAAAACTTGATCTTTTTGGTCCTGAGGGGGCGGGGCTTGTGTGATGTCATCATCCGACCTTTCAATTTACTTTGTGGGTGGATGACGAATGACCACAGAAAGTTTGGTAACTCTATTCCATTCAGTTATGAAGTTATAGCAATTTAAATATTTTTGGCGAGTAGTCAAACTTCGAGGCCTGGCTCCGCCCCTTCAACATATACGAAAACTCAGAATCCTTATCTCATTTTGTTCGCCCATCCCTTCTGAGCAATTTTACACAATTTTTGAGACGATCGTGCGAAAAATGATCGAGCAATCCAATCAGAAACGGACCCTAAAAACGGCAAAAACGGCAAAAAATCGCCATTTCAACCCAAAATGGCCGACTTCCTGTTTGATATTGACCATGGTTGCAAGAGACTTTTCTGTGCGGACTGTTGAGTACTACAAGTGTACCAAATTTCATAACTGTACGATAAACTAAGCTTTATGGAGAGGGGTTTTTTTCACTTTGTAGGGGGCGCTGTTCAGCCATTTTCTTTGCGATTTTTTTGGGACCTTTAAAATATCAAATTTTTCACCAGGCCTGACAAGTGTGCAAAATATTGTGAGTTTTGGGGTATGTTAAGGTCCCCAAAAAGCTGTTCAAAGGGGGCACGGAATAACAAAAAATAATAATAATCAGAGCAAAAACAAGAGGCCTTCGCAGCGCTTTCGCTGCTCGGGCCTAATAATAATCAGAGCAAAAACAAGAGGCCTTCGCAGCGCTTTCGCTGCTCGGGCCTAATTAAAGCTGCAAGCAGCGTCGTTCGGCCCTCGCAGCTCTGCGCCGCTCCGGCCTGGCCAGCAGCCCGGGGCACCAGGGCACGTCTGGCAGAACAGAATCGTCAACCACCCCGACGCCAGAATCCGCAAATGGCCTCCTAGTCCGCACCTCACCCTGACTCAGCATCCCCTCTGAGCTCACCATTAAATTGAATTGTAAGGTTACGGCGTTACGCCAGAATTCGCCATGGCATTAAAGCCCTTCCCTTTCTGGAAAGCTATCAGATCTGAATGGTCATTACAACATCATGAAGACAGTGTATGACCTTAGTGTCATGTTCACTAAATTAGAGGGGACAAATATGGGTATTTCAGCATAAAAAATAGACTTCCTGTAGTCAGGGGGCGGGGCTTAGGTGATGTCGGCTGTCCACATTGTCATTTTTTACAGATATGGTCAATGATCACACAGACAAAGTTTGAAAAAGATCTGATCATGCACATGGGAGTTATTAAGTCAAGTAAAGTAATGGCGAAAGGTCAAAGTTTGAGGCTTAGCCACGCCCACACCTTTCAACTTTTGAAAAATCCGACGGTTGAATTTTTTCCCCTACGTCGTAAGAGTATACAGCAGAAGTTTGAAAGTGATTGGTGAAAAGGGCGACGGAGCATCACTCTCCAAACAACGTGTGCGAAAACCACTAAATCGCGTACTTGGACCAAAATGGCCGACTTCCTGTGCGACTTTGTCCTTGGCTCCAAGAGACTTTTTTGTAGGTCCTGAGACACCACATTAGTGTACCAAATTTCGTAATCCTCAGTCAAAGCATGGCTTGGGGCTATTAGTTTAAATGGTCCTAGGGGGCGCTATTTAAGAGAATAGGCCACGCCCACAAACTTCAGCTGTCTATTTCTCTTGGGGGTCAGACTAGGATCACTCACCAGAAGTTTCGTAGCGATATCACGATAACTGAAGAAATGAGAGGCAAACGTATTTCCATGGCGTGATGGCGATTTTCGCCATGCTCCCAAAGCCCCGCCTTTTTTCAAAACCTGCCAGTACTGGAGACTAAGTAACCTCAAGTTGTCTACTGCTGTTTCCCACAGAATCCTGGTGATTGGGTAAAAGGAGTCCAGTAGGGAGCTGTGAAAAAAAGAGTGGCGTGGCGACAGGTCAAAGTTTGAGGCTTAGCCACGCCCACACCTTTCAACTTTTGAAAAATCCGACGGTTGAATTTTTTCCCCTATGTCTTAAGAGTATATAGCAGAAGTTTGAAGGAGATTGGTGAAAAGGGCGACGGAGCATCACTCTCCAAACAACGTGTGCGAAAACCACTAAATCGCGTACTTGGACCAAAATGGCCGACTTCCTGTGCGACTTTGCACTTGGCTCCAAGAGACTTTTTTGTAGGTCCTGAGACACCACATTAGTGTACCAAATTTCGCAATCCTCAGTCAAAGCTTGGCTTGGGGCTATTAGTTTAAATGGTCCTAGGGGGCGCTATTTAAGAGAATAGGCCACGCCCACAAACTTCAGCTGTCTATTTCTCTTGGGGGTCAGACTAGGATCACTCACCAGAAGTGTCGGAGCGATATCACGATAACTGAAGAAATGAGAGGCAAACGTATTTCCATGGCGTGATGGCGATTTTCGCCATGCTCCCAAAGCCCCGCCTTTTTTCAAAACCTGCCAGTACTGGAGACCAAGTAACCTCAAGTTGTCTACTGCTGTTTCCCACAGAATCCTGGTGATTGGGTAAAAGGAGTCCAGTAGGGAGCTGTGAAAAAAAGAGTGGCGTGGCGGCAGGTCAAAGTTTGAGGCTTAGCCACGCCCACACCTTTCAACTTTTGAAAAATCCGACGGTTGAATTTTTTTCCCTATGTCTTACGAGTACATAGCAGAAGTTTGAAGGAGAATGGTGAAAAGGGCGACGGAGCATCACTCTCCAAACAACGTGTGCGAAAACCACTAAATCGCGTACTTGGACCAAAATGGCCGACTTCCTGTGCGACTTTGCACTAGGCTCCAAGAGACTTTTTTGTAGGTCCTGAGACACCACATTAGTGTACCAAATTTCGTAATCCTCAGTCAAAGCATGGCTTGGGGCTGACAGTTTTAATGGTCCTAGGGGGCGCTATTTCAGAAAATAGGCCACGCCCACCGGATGTTGACATCAGATTGTTTGAGGGGCCAGACTAGGATTACTCACAAAAAGTTTCGTGACGATATCTTTAGAAATGACGAAATGGGAGGCAAACGTAAGGCCACGGCGGTACGTCTGACTTCGCCGCGCCGCCACAGCCCCGCCCTCTGCCGAAAACTCCCATAAAGTGACGCCAAGCAACCCCCACTTGTCTTGAGTTACCAGCTACAAATTTGTGGTGATTAAGTGAAATGGGGCAATTTGGGACCTTTCACAGTAAAACTTGACCTTTTTGGTCCTGAGCAGGCGGGGCTTGTGTGATTTCATCATCCAACCATTCATATTACTTTGTGGGTGGATGATGAATGACCACAGAAAGTTTGGTAACTTTATTCTATTCAGTTATGAAGTTATAGCAATTAAAAAAAAATTGGCGAGTAGTCAAACTTCAAGGCCTGGCCCCGCCCCTTCAACATATACGAAAACTCAGAATCCTCATCTCATTTTGTTTGCCCATCCCTTCTGAGCATTTTTACACAATTTTTGAGACGATCGTGCGAAAAATGATCGAGCAATCCAATCAGAAACGGACCCTAAAAACTGCAAAAACGGCTAAAAATCGCCATTTCAACCCAAAATGGCCGACTTCCTGTTTGATATTGACCATGCTTGCAAGAGACTTTTCTGTGCGGACTGTTGAGTACTACAAGTGTACCAAATTTCATAACTGTACGATAAACTAAGCTTTATGGAGAGGGTTTTTTTTCACATTGTAGGGGGCGCTGTTCAGCCATTTTCTTTGCGATTTTTTTGGGACCTTTAAAATATCAAATTTTTCACCAGGCCTGACAAGTTTGCAAAATATTGTGAGTTTTGGGGTATGTTAAGGTCCCCAAAAAGCCATTCAAAGGGGGCACGGAATAACAAAAAAAGAAAGAATTAAAGCTGCAAGCAGCGTCGTTCGGCCCTCGCAGCTCCGCGCCGCTCCGGCCTGGCCGGCAGCCCGGGGCACCAGGGCACGTCTGGCAGAACAGAAACGTCAACCACCCCGACACCAGAAACCGCAAATGGCCTCCTCGTCCGCACCTCACCCTGACTCAGCATCCCCTCTGAGCTCACCATTAAATTGAATTGTAAGGTTACGGCGTTACGCCAGAATTCGCCATGGCATCAAAGCCCCTCCCTATCTGGAAAGCTATCAGATCTGAATGGTCATTACAGCATCATGAAGACCGTGCATGACCTTAGTGTCATGTTGACTAAATTAGAGGGGACAAATATGGGCATTTCAGCATAAAACAATAGACTTCCTGTATTCAGGGGGCGGGGCTTAGGTGATGTCAGCTGTCCACATTGTCATTGTTTAAAGATATGGTCAATGATCACACAGACAAAGTTCGAAAAAGATCTGATCATGCACATGGGAGTTATTAAGTCAAGTAAAGTAATGGCGAAAGGTCAAAGTTTGAGACTTAGCCACGCCCACACCTTTCAACTTTTGAAAAATCCGACGGTTGAATTTTTTCTCCTATGTCTTAAGAGTAAATAGCAGAAGTTTGAAGGCGATTGGTGAAAAGGGCAACGGAGCATCACTCTCCAAACAACGTGTGCCAAAACAACTAAATCGCGTACTTGGACCAAAATGGCCGACTTCCTGTGCGACTTTGCACTTGGCTCCAAGAGACTTTTTTGTAGGTCCGGAGACACCTCATTAGTGTACCAAATTTCGTAATCCTCAGTCAAAGAATGGCTAGGGGCTGACAGTTTTAATGGTCCTAGGGGGCGCTATTTCAGAAAAATGGCCACGCCCACAAATTTTAGCTGTCCATTTCTATTGGGGGTCAGACTAGGATCACTCACAACAAATTTCGAGGTGATATCTCGATAACTTAAGAAATGAGAGGCAAACGTATTTCCATGGCGTGATGGCGATTTTCGCCATGCTCCCAAAGCCCCGCCTTTTTTCAAAACCTGCCAGTACTGGAGACAAAGTAACCTCAACTTGTCTACTGCTGTTTGCCACAGAATCCTGGTGTTTGGGTAAAAGGAGTCCAGTAGGGAGCTGTGAAAAAAAGAGTGGCGTGGCGACAGGTCAAAGTTTGAGGCTTAGCCACGCCCACATCTTTCAACTTTTGAAAAATCCGACGGTTGAATTTTTTCCCCTATGTCTTAAGAGTATATAGCAGAAGTTTGAAGGAGATTGGTGAAAAGGGCGACGGAGCATCACTCTCCAAACAACGTGTGCGAAAACCACTAAATCGCGCACTTGGACCAAAATGGCCGACTTCCTGTGCGACTTTGCGCTTGGCTCCAAGAGACTTTTTTGTAGGTCCTGAGACACCACATTAGTGTACCAAATTTCGTAATCCTCAGTCAAAGCATAGCTTGGGGCTATTAGTTTAAATGGTCCTAGGGGGCGCTATTTAAGAAAATAGGCCACGCCCACTAAATTCAGATATCTATGTCGCTTGGGGGTCAGACTAGGATCACGCACCAGAAGTTTCGTAGCAATATCACGATAACTGAAGAAATGAGAGGCAAACATACTTCCATGGCGTGATGGCGATTTTCGCCATGCTCCTGAAGCCCCGCCTTTTTTTGAAACCTGCCAGTACTGGATACCAAGTGACCTCAAGTTGTCTACTGCTGTTTGCCAGAGATTCCTGCTGATTGGGTAAAAGGAGTCCAGTAGGGAGCTGTGAAAAAATGAGTGGCGTGGCGACAGGTCAAAGTTTGAGGCTTAGCCACGCCCACACCGTTAAACTTTTGAAAAATCCGACGGTTGAATTTTTTCCTCTTTGTCTTAAGAGTATATAGCAGACGTTTCAAGGAGATTGGTGAAAAGGGCGACGGAGCATCACTCTCCAAACAAGGTGTGCGAAAACCAGTAAATCGCGTACTTGGACCAAAATGGCCGACTTCCTGTGCGACTTTGCACTTGGGTCCAAGAGACTTTTTTGTAGGTCCTGAGACACCACATTAGTGTACCAAATTTCGTAATCCTCAGTCAAAGCATGGCTTGGGGCTGACAGTTTTAATGGTCCTAGGGGGCGCTATTTCAGAAAATAGGCCACGCCCACCGGATGTTCACATCAGATCTTTTGGGGGGCCGGACTAGGATCACTCACAAGAAGTTTCGTGACGATATCTTTGGAAATGACGAAATGGGAGGCAAACGTAAGGCCAAGGCGGTACGCCTGAATTCGCCGCGCCGCCACAGCCCCGCCCTCTGCCGAAAACTCCCATAAAGTGACGCCAAGCAACCCCCACTTGTCTTGAGTTACCAGCTACAAATTTGTGGTGATTAAGTGAAATGGGGCAATTTGGGACCTTTCACAGTAAAACTTGATCTTTTTGGTCCTGAGGGGGCGGGGCTTGTGTGATGTCATCATCCGACCATTCAATTTACTTTGTGGGGGGATGACGAATGACCACAGAAAGTTTGGTAACTCTATTCCATTCAGTTATGAAGTTATAGCAATTTAAATATTTTTGGCGAGTAGTCAAACTTCGAGGCCTGGCTCCGCCCCTTCAACATATACGAAAACTCAGAATCCTTATCTCATTTTGTTCGCCCATCCCTTCTGAGCAATTTTACACAATTTTTGAGACGATCGTGCGAAAAATGTTCGAGCAATCCAATCAGAAACGGACCCTAAAAACGGCAAAAACGGCAAAAAATCGCCATTTCAACCCAAAATGGCCGACTTCCTGTTTGATATTGACCATGGTTGCAAGAGACTTTTCTGTGCGGACTGTTGAGTACTACAAGTGTACCAAATTTCATAACTGTACGATAAACTAAGCTTTATGGAGAGGGGTTTTTTTCACTTTGTAGGGGGCGCTGTTCAGCCATTTTCTTTGCGATTTTTTTGGGACCTTTAAAATATCAAATTTTTCACCAGGCCTGACAAGTGTGCAAAATATTGTGAGTTTTGGGGTATGTTAAGGTCCCCAAAAAGCTGTTCAAAGGGGGCACGGAATAACAAAAAATAATAATAATCAGAGCAAAAACAAGAGGCCTTCGCAGCGCTTTCGCTGCTCGGGCCTAATTAAAGCTGCAAGCAGCGTCGTTCGGCCCTCGCAGCTCCGCGCCGCTCCGGTCTGCCGTCGCACCAGTGCACGTCTGACAGAACAGAAACGTCAACCACCCCGACACCAGAAACCGCGAATGGCCTCCTAGTCTGCACCTCACCCTGACTCAGCATCCCCTCTGAGCTCACCATTAAATTGAATATTAAGATTACGGCGTTACGCCAGAATTCGCCATGGCATCAAAGCCCCTCCCTTTCTGGAAAGCTATCAGATCTGAATGGTCATTACAGCATCATGAAGACAGTGCATGACCTTAGGGTCATGTTGACTAAATTAGAGGGGACAAATATGGGCATTTCAGCATAAAAAATAAATTCCTGTAGTCAGGGGGCGGGGCTTAGGTGATGTCAGCTGTCCACATTGTCATTGTTTACAGATATGGTCAATGATCACACAGACAAAGTTCGAAAAAGATCTGATCATGCACATGGGAGTTATTAAGTCAAGTAAAGTAATGGCGAAAGGTCAACGTTTGAGGCTTAGCCACGCCCACACCTTTCAACTTTTGAAAAATCCGACGGTTGAATTTTTTCCCCTATGTCTTAAGAGTGTATTGCAGAAGTTTGAAGGTGATTGGTGAAAAGGGCGACGGAGCATCACTCTCCAAACAATGTGTGCGAAAACCACTAAATCACGTACTTGCACCAAAATGGCCGACTTCCTGTGCGACTTTACGCTTGGCTCCAAGAGACTTTTTTGTAGGTCCTGAGACCCCACATTAGTGTACCAAATTTCGTAATCCTCAGTCAAAGCATGGCTTGGGGCTGAAAGTTTTAATGGCTCTAGGGGGCGCTATTTAAGAATATAGGCCACGCCCACAAACTTCAGCTGTCTATTTCTCTTGGAGCTCAGACTAGGATCACTCACCAGAAGTTTCGTAGCAATATCACGATAACTGAAGAAATGAGACAAACGTATTTCCATGGCGTGATGGCGATTTTCGCCATGGTCCCAAAGCCCCGCCTTTTTTCAAAACCTGCCAGTACTGGAGACCAAGTAACCTCAACTTGTCTACTGCTGTTTGCCACAGAATCCTGGTGATTGGGTAAAAGGAGTCCAGTAGGGAGCTGTGAAAAAAAGAGTAGCGTGGCGACAGGTCAAAGTTTGAGGCTTAGCCACGCCCACACCTTTCAACTTTTGAAAAATCCGACGGTTAAATTTTTTCCCCTATGTCTTAAGGGTATATAGCAGAAGTTTGAAGGAGATTGGTGAAAAGGGCGACGGAGCATCACTCTCCAAACAACGTGTGCGAAAACCACTAAATCGCGTACTTGATCCAAAATGGCCGACTTCCTGTGCGACTTTGAACTTGACTCCAAGAGACTTTTTTGTAGGTCCTGAGACACCACATTAGTGTACCAAATTTCGTAATCCTCAGTCAAAGCATGGCTTGGGGCTAATAGTTTAAATGGTCCTAGGGGGCGCTATTTCAAAACATAGGCCACGCCCACAAAATTCAGCTGTCTATTTCTCTTGGAGCTCAGACTAGGATCACTCACCAGAAGTTTCGTAGCAATATCACGATAACTGAAGAAATGAGAGACAAACGTATTTCCATGGCGTGATGGCGATTTTCGCCATGGTCCCAAAGCCCCGCCTTTTTTCAAAACCTGCCAGTACTGGAGACCAAGTAACCTCAACTTGTCTACTGCTGTTTGCCACAGAATCCTGGTGATTGGGTAAAAGGAGTCCAGTAGGGAGCTGTGAAAAAAAGAGTAGCGTAGCGACAGGTCAAAGTTTGAGGCTTAGCCACGCCCACACCTTTCAACTTTTGAAAAATCCGACGGTTGAATTTTTTCCCCTATGTCTTAAGGGTATATAGCAGAAGTTTGAAGGAGATTGGTGAAAAGGGCGACGGAGCATCACTCTCCAAACAACGTGTGCGAAAACCACTAAATCGCGTACTTGATCCAAAATGGCCGACTTCCTGTGCGACTTTGAACTTGACTCCAAGAGACTTTTTTGTAGGTCCTGAGACACCACATTAGTGTACCAAATTTCGTAATCCTCAGTCAAAGCATGGCTTGGGGCTAATAGTTTTAATGGTCCTAGGGGGCGCTATTTCAGAAAATAGGCCACGCCCACCAGATGTTCACATCAGATCTTTTGGGGGGCCGGACTAGGATCACTCACAAGAAGTTTCGTGACGATATCTTTGGAAATGACGAAATGGGAGGCAAACGTAAGGCCAAGGCGGTACGCCTGAATTCGCCGCGCCACCACAGCCCCGCCCTCTGCCGAAAACTCCCATAAAGTGACGCCAAGCAACCCCCACTTGTCTTGAGTTACCAGCTACAAATTTGTGGTGATTAAGTGAAATGGGGCAATTTGGGACCTTTCACAGTAAAACTTGATCTTTTTGGTCCTGAGGGGGCGGGGCTTGTGTGATGTCATCATCCGACCTTTCAATTTACTTTGTGGGTGGATGACGAATGACCACAGAAAGTTTGGTAACTCTATTCCATTCAGTTATGAAGTTATAGCAATTTAAATATTTTTGGCGAGTAGTCAAACTTCGAGGCCTGGCTCCGCCCCTTCAACATATACGAAAACTCAGAATCCTTATCTCATTTTGTTCGCCCATCCCTTCTGAGCAATTTTACACAATTTTTGAGACGATCGTGCGAAAAATGATCGAGCAATCCAATCAGAAACGGACCCTAAAAACGGCAAAAACGGCAAAAAATCGCCATTTCAACCCAAAATGGCCGACTTCCTGTTTGATATTGACCATGGTTGCAAGAGACTTTTCTGTGCGGACTGTTGAGTACTACAAGTGTACCAAATTTCATAACTGTACGATAAACTAAGCTTTATGGAGAGGGTTTTTTTTCACTTTGTAGGGGGCGCTGTTCAGCCATTTTCTTTGCGATTTTTTTGGGACCTTTAAAATATCAAATTTTTCACCAGGCCTGACAAGTGTGCAAAATATTGTGAGTTTTGGGGTATGTTAAGGTCCCCAAAAAGCTGTTCAAAGGGGGCACGGAATAACAAAAAATAATAATAATCAGAGCAAAAACAAGAGGCCTTCGCAGCGCTTTCGCTGCTCGGGCCTAATTAAAGCTGCAAGCAGCGTCGTTCGGCCCTCGCAGCGAAGCTGCTCACCCTCCTTCAGCACCCCCTCCGCTCCATCCCCGACGCTCTCCAAACCCGGCTCCGCGCTTCTCCATCCTGGCCGGCAGCCGAGGGCATCAGGGCATGCCTGTCGGAACAGAAAGTCAGCCACCCCAACACCGGAAACCGTGAAAGGCCTCCTCGTCCACACCTCACCCTGACTCAGCATCCCTTCTGAGCCCACCATTACATGTCTCACCCCTAGGAGATACTCTATCTTTACCACACTGGTGATGTGATGTTCAGTCTCGGGCAAATCGGAGGATGTTTGTGGAAGTTACAGTCAAACGTAAGGTCACAGCGTCACGCCAGAAATCGCCATGGCATCAAAGCCCCTCACTTTCTGAAAAGCTATCAGATCTGAATGGTCATTACAACATCATGAAGACAGTGCATGACCTTAGTGTCATCTTGACTAAATTAGAGGGGACAAATATGGGCAGTTCACCATAAAACAATAGACTTCCTTTAGTCAGGGGGCGGGGCTTAGGTGATGTCAGCTGTCCACATTGTCACTGTCTTCAGATGTGGTCAGTGATCACACAGACAAAGTATGAAATTGATCTGATCATGCACATGGGAGTTATTAAGTCAAATAAAGTAATGGCGACTGGTCAAAGTTTGAGGCTTAGCCACGCCCATACCTTTATACTTATTTAAAATCCGACGGTTGAATTTTTTCCTCTATGTCTTAAGAGTATATAGCAGGAGTTTGAAGGTGATCGGTGGAAAAGGCGAGGAGATATCATTCTCCTTATAACGTGTGCGAAAACCACTAAATTGAGTAATTGCACCAAAATGGCCGACCTCCTGTGCGACATTGCGCTTGGCTCCAAGAGACTTTTTTGTAGGTCCTGAGACACTACATTAGTGTGCCAAATTTTGTGATCCTCAGTCAAAGCATGGCTTGGGGCTGACTGTTTTAATGGTCCTAGGGGGCACTGTTTTGGAAAATAGGCCACGCCCACAAACTTCAGCTGTCCAATTATATTAGGGGTCAGAGTAGGATCACTCATCAGAAATTGTGTGGCAATGTCACAATGATTGAAGAAATGAGAGACAAACGTATTTCCATGGCGTGATGGCGAATTTCGCCATGCTCCCAAAGCCCCGCCTTTATTCGAAACCTGCCAGTACTATAGACCTAGTGACCTCAACTTGTCTGCTGCTATTTGCCACTGTTTGGTGGTGATTGGATAAAAGGAGTCCAATAGGGAGCTGTGAAAAAAAGAGTGGCGTGGCGACAAGTCAGAGTTTGAGGCTTAGCCACGCCCACACCTTTATACTTATTTAAAATCCGACGGTTGAATTTTTTCATCTATGTCTTAAGAGTATATAGCAGAAGTGTGAAGGCGATTGGTGAAAAGGGCGACGGAGCATCACTCTCCAAACAACGTGTGCGAAAACCACTAAATCACGCACTTGGACCAAAATGGCCGACTTCCTGTGCGACTTTGCACTTGGCTCCAAGAGACTTTTTTGTAGGTCCTGAGACACCACATTAGTGTACCACATTTCGTAATCCTCAGTCAAAGCATGGCTTGGGGCTGTCAGTTTTAATGGTCCTAGGGGGCGCTATTTCAGCAAATAGACCACGCCCACCGGAATGTCACATCAGATTTTTTGGGGGGCCGGACTAGCATCACTCACAAGAAGTTTTGTGGCGATATCTCTAGAAATGACGAAATGGGAGGCAAACGTAAGGCCTAAGTGGTACGCCTGAGTTCGCCGCGCCGCCACAGCCCCGCCTTCTGCAGAAAACTCCCATAAAGTGACGCCAAGCAACCCCAACTTGTCTTCAGTTACCTGATACAAATTTGGGATGATTATTTGAAAGGGCAAATTTTGGAAAATTTCCCAGTAAAACTTGACCTTTTAAGTCCTGAAGGGGCGGGGCTTATGTGACATCATCAATTGACCATTCATTTGTCTTCGGGGGGCGATGATGATTGTCCATAGAAAGTTACTTTAACTGTAATTCTTTCATTTATGAAATTATAGCAATTTGAATTTTTTTGGCGAGTGCTCGAACTTTGAGGCCTGGTCCCGCCCCTTCAGTATTTACGAAAAGTCAATTTTATTGTCTCATTTTAATCGTCCGTCGCTTCTGTTCGATCGCACACTATTTTTGAGACGATCGTGCGAAAAATGACCCAACTGTTCAACCAAATATAGACCCAAGAAATGGCCGAAACAGGGTCAAAATGGCCACTTTAGTCCAAAATGGCCGACTTCCTGTTTGATATTGACCATGGATGCAAGAGGCTTTTCTGTGCGTATTGTTGAGTTCTACAAGTGTACCAAATTTCATAACTGTACGATAAACTAAGCTTTAAGGAGAGGGGTATTTTTCACTTTCTAGGGGGCGCTGTTCAGCCATTCTTTTATGAACTTTCACATTGCCAGTGAAATACGTAAATTTCACGCACTTTCAATATTGGGCCAGAATTTGGTGACTTTTTGGATATGCTAAGACCCCCTAAAGGCCAGTCAAAGACGCGGAAGAAAAAAGAAAGAAAGAAAGCGTAATAATAAACGGAGCAGATACAATAGGCCTTCGCAGCTTCACTGCTCGGGCCTAATTAAAGCTGCAAGCAGCGTCGTTCGGCCCTCGCAGCTCTGCACCGCTCCTGCCTGGCCGGCAGCCCGGGGCACCAGGGCACGTCCGCAGAACACAAACGTCGACCACCCCAACACCAGAAACTGCTAACGGCCACCTTGTCCGCAACTCACCCTGACTCAGCATCCCCTTTGAGCCCACCATTATATTTTATGTCTCACCACTAGGGAATCCTCTATCTTTACCACACTGGTGGTGTGATGACAGTGACCAACTTTAATGCTATTCTGACCATGCTTTTTAAAGTTATCGAAGGATAACGTTATCTAGGTGGCGCTGTGACCAACTACAGAAAAGTCCCATTGAGGTCAGCTTTGGTGACATTATATAACATTCACCAACCGTTTGTGCCTCATTGGCTAAAGGGCATGATTGTTCATTGCCATATTCAGTTTCGGGCAAATCGGAGGCCGTTTGTGGAAGTTACAGTCAAATGTAAGGTCATGGCGTCACGCCAGCATTCACCATGGCATCAAAGCCCCTCCCTTTCTGGAAAGCTATCAGATCTGAATGGTCTTTAAAACATCATGAAGACACTGTATGACCTGAGTGTCATTTTCACTAAATTAGAGGGGACAAATATGGGCATTTCACCATAAAACAATAGACTTCCTGTTGTCAGGGGGCGGGGCTTAGGTGATGTCAGCTGTCCACATTGTCGTTGTCTTGAGATGTGGTCAGTGATCACACAGACAAAGTTTGAATTAGATCTGATCATGCACATGGGAGTTATTATTTCAAGTAATGTCATGGCGAAAGGTCAAAGTTTGAGGCTTAGCCACGCCCACACCTTTATACTTATTTAAAATCCGACGGTTGAATTTTTTCCCCTTTGACTTAAAAGTACATAGCATAAGTTTGAAGGTGATCGATGTAAAGGGCAACGGGCCATCAATGTCCAAACAACGTGTGCGAAAACCACTAAATCGAGAACTTGGACCAAAATGGCCGACCTCCTGTGCGAAATTGCGCTTGGCTCCAAGATACTTTTTTGTAGGTCCGGAGACCCTACATGAGTGTACCAATTTTCGTAATCCTCAGTCAAACCTTGTCTTGGGGCTGACAGTTTTAATGGTCCTAGGGGGCGCTATTTCAGAATATAGGCCACGCCCACAAATCTCAGATGCCCATTTCTATTGGGGGTCAGACTAGGATCACTCACCAGACATTTTGTGGCGATGTCACGATAATTGAAGAAATGAGAGGCAAACGTATTGCCATGGCGTGATGGAGAATTTCGCCATGCTCCCAAAGCCCCGCCTTTTTTCAAAACCTGCCAGTACTGTAGACCAAGTGACCTAAACTTGTCAGCTGCTATTCACAAGATATTCCAGGTGATTGGGTAAAAGGAGTCCAATAGGGAGCTGTGAAAAAAAGAGTGGCGTGGCGAAAGGTCAAAGTTTGAGGCTTAGCCACGCCCACACCTTTATACTTATTTAAAATCCGACGGTTGAATTTTTTCCTCTATGTCTTAAGAGTATATAGCAGAAGCTTGAAGGTGATTGGTGAAAAGGGCGACGGACAATCACTCTCCAAACAACGTGTGTGAAAACAACACTAAATCGCGCACTTGGACCAAAATGGCCGACTTCCTGTGCGACTTTGCACTTGGCTCCAAGAGACTTTTTTGTAGGTCCTGAGACACCACATTAGTGTACAAAATTTTGTAATCCTCAGTCAAAGCATGGCTTGGGGCTGACAGTTTTAATGGTCCTAGGGGGCGCTAATACAGAAAATAGGCCACGCCCACAAACTTAAGCTGACCTTTTCTATTGGGGGTCAGACTAGGATCACTCACAACAATGGTCGAGGTGATATCACGATAAATGAAGAAATGAGAGGCAAACGTATTTCCATGGCGTGATGGCGAATTTCGCCATGCTCCCAAAGCCCCGCCTTTTTTCAAAACCTTCCAGTACTGGAGACCAAGTGACCTCAACTTGCCTGCTGCTATTTACCAGAGATTCCTGGTGATTGGGTAAAAGGAGTCCAATAGGGAGCTGTGAAAAAAAGAGTGGCGTGGCGAAAGGTCAAAGTTTGAGGCTTAGCCACGCCCACACCTTTATACTTATTTAAAATCCGACGGTTGAATTTTTTCCTCTATGTCTTAAGAGTATATAGCAGAAGCTCGAAGGCGATTGGTGAAAAGGGCGACGGAGCATCACTCTCCAAACAACGTGTGTGAAAACCACTAAATCGCGCACTTGGACCAAAATGGCCGACTTCCTGTGCGACTTTGCACTTGGCTCCAAGAGACTTTTTTGTAGGTCCTGAGACACCACATTAGTGTACCAAATTTCGTAATCCTCAGTCAAAGCATGGCTTGGGGCTGACAGTTTTAATGGTCCTAGGGGGCGCTAATACAGAAAATAGGCCACGCCCACAAACTTAAGCTGACCTTTTCTATTGGGGGTCAGACTAGGATCACTCACAACAATGGTCGAGGTGATATCACGATAAATGAAGAAATGAGAGGCAAACGTATTTCCATGGCGTGATGGCGAATTTCGCCATGCTCCCAAAGCCCCGCCTTTTTGCAAAACCTTCCAGTACTGGAGACCAAGTGACCTCAACTTGCCTGCTGCTATTTACCAGAGATTCCTGGTGATTGGGTAAAAGGAGTCCAATAAGGAGCTGTGAAAAAAAGAGTGGCGTGGCGAAAGGTCAAAGTTTGAGGCTTAGCCACGCCCACACCTTTATACTTATTTAAAATCCGACGGTTGAATTTTTTCCTCTCTGTCTTAAGACTATATAGCAGAAGTTTGAAAGTGATTGGTGAAAAGGGCGACGGAGTATCACTCTCCAAACAACGTGTGTGAAAACCACTAAATCGCGCACTTGGACCAAAATGGCCGACTTCCTGTGCGACTTTGCACTTGGCTTCAAGAGACTTTTTTGTAGGTCCTGAGACACCACATTAGTGTACCAAATTTCGTAATCCTCAGTCAAAGCATGGCTTGGGGCTGACAGTTTTAATGGTCCTAGGGGGCGCTATTTCAGAAAATAGGCCACGCCCACCAGATGTTCACATCAGATCTTTTGGGGGGCCGGACTAGGATCACTCACAAGAAGTTTCGTGACGATATCTTTGGAAATGACGAAATGGGAGGCAAACGTAAGGCCAAGGCGGTACGCCTGAATTCGCCGCGCCGCCACAGCCCCGCCCTCTGCCGAAAACTCCCATAAAGTGACGCCAAGCAACCCCCACTTGTCTTGAGTTACCAGCTACAAATTTGTGGTGATTAAGTGAAATGGGGCAATTTGGGACCTTTCACAGTAAAACTTGATCTTTTTGGTCCTGAGGGGGCGGGGCTTGTGTGATGTCATCATCCGACCATTCAATTTACTTTGTGGGTGGATGACGAATGACCACAGAAAGTTTGGTAACTCTATTCCATTCAGTTATGAAGTTATAGCAATTTAAATATTTTTGGCGAGTAGTCAAACTTCGAGGCCTGGCTCCGCCCCTTCAACATATACGAAAACTCAGAATCCTTATCTCATTTTGTTCGCCCATCCCTTCTGAGCAATTTTACACAATTTTTGAGACGATCGTGCGAAAAATGATCGAGCAATCCAATCAGAAACGGACCCTAAAAACGGCAAAAACGGCAAAAAATCGCCATTTCAACCCAAAATGGCCGACTTCCTGTTTGATATTGACCATGGTTGCAAGAGACTTTTCTGTGCGGACTGTTGAGTACTACAAGTGTACCAAATTTCATAACTGTACTATAAACTAAGCTTTATGGAGAGGGGTTTTTTTCACTTTGTAGGGGGCGCTGTTCAGCCATTTTCTTTGCGATTTTTTTGGGACCTTTAAAATATCAAATTTTTCACCAGGCCTGACAAGTGTGCAAAATATTGTGAGTTTTGGGGTATGTTAAGGTCCCCAAAAAGCTGTTCAAAGGGGGCACGGAATAACAAAAAATAATAATAATCAGAGCAAAAACAAGAGGCCTTCGCAGCGCTTTCGCTGCTCGGGCCTAATAATAATCAGAGCAAAAACAAGAGGCCTTCGCAGCGCTTTCGCTGCTCGGGCCTAATCAGAGCAAAAACAAGAGGCCTTCGCAGCGCTTTCGCTGCTCGGGCCTAATTAAAGCTGCAAGCAGCGTCGTTCGGCCCTCGCAGCTCCGCGCCGCTCCGGCCTGGCCGGCAGCCCGGGGCACCAGGGCACGTCCGCAGAACACAAACGTCGACCACCCCAACACCAGAAACTGCTAACGGCCACCTTGTCCGCAACTCACCCTGACTCAGCATCCCCTTTGAGCCCACCATTATATTTTATGTCTCACCACTAGGGAATCCTCTATCTTTACCACACTGGTGGTGTGATGACAGTGACCAACTTTAATGCTATTCTGACCATGTTTTTTAAAGTTATCGAAGGATAACGTTATCTAGGTGGCGCTGTGACCAACTACAGAAAAGTCCCATTGAGGTCAGCTTTGGTGACATTATATAACATTCACCAACCGTTTGTGCCTATTTGGCTAAAGGGCATGATTGTTCATTGCCATATTCAGTTTCGGGCAAATCGGAGGCCGTTTGTGGAAGTTACAGTCAAATGTAAGGTCATGGCGTCACGCCAGCATTCACCATGGCATCAAAGCCCCTCCCTTTCTGGAAAGCTATCAGATCTGAATGGTCTTTAAAACATCATGAAGACACTGTATGACCTGAGTGTCATTTTCATTAAATTAGAGGGGACAAATATGGGCATTTCACCATAAAACAATAGACTTCCTGTTGTCAGGGGGCGGGGCTTAGGTGATGTCAGCTGTCCACATTGTCGTTGTCTTGAGATGTGGTCAGTGATCACACAGACAAAGTTTGAATTAGATCTGATCATGCACATGGGAGTTATTAAGTCAAGTAATGTCATGGCGAAAGGTCAAAGTTTGAGGCTTAGCCACGCCCACACCTTTATACTTATTTAAAATCCGACGGTTGAATTTTTTCCCCTTTGACTTAAAAGTACATAGCATAAGTTTGAAGGTGATCGGTGTAAAGGGCAACGGGCCATCAATGTCCAAACAACGTGTGCGAAAACCACTAAATCGAGTACTTGGACCAAAATGGCCGACCTCCTGTGCGAAATTGCGCTTGGCTCCAAGAGACTTTTTTGTAGGGCCAGAGACCCTACATGAGTGTACCAATTTTCGTAATCCTCAGTCAAACCTTGTCTTGGGGCTGACAGTTTTAATGGTCCTAGGGGGCGCTATTTCAGAATATAGGCCACGCCCACAAATCTCAGATGCCCATTTCTATTGGGGGTCAGACTAGGATCACTCACCAGACATTTTGTGGCGATGTCACGATAATTGAAGAAATGAGAGGCAAACGTATTGCCATGGCGTGATGGCGAATTTCGCCATGCTCCCAAAGCCCCGCCTTTTTTCAAAACCTGCCAGTACTGTAGACCAAGTGACCTCAACTTGTCAGCTGCTATTTACCAGAGATTCCAGGTGATTGGGTAAAAGGAGTCCAATAGGGAGCTGTGAAAAAAAGAGTGGCGTGGCGAAAGGTCAAAGTTTGAGGCTTAGCCACGCCCACACCTTTATACTTATTTAAAATCCGACGGTTGAATTTTTTCCTCTATGTCTTAAGAGTATATAGCAGAAGCTCGAAGGCGATTGGTGAAAAGGGCGACGGAGCATCACTCTCCAAACAACGTGTGTGAAAACCACTAAATCGCGCACTTGGACCAAAATGGCCGACTTCCTGTGCGACTTTGCACTTGGCTCCAAGAGACTTTTTTGTAGGTCCTGAGACACCACATTAGTGTACCAAATTTCGTAATCCTCAGTCAAAGCATGGCTTGGGGCTGACAGTTTTAATGGTCCTAGGGGGAGCTAATACAGAAAATAGGCCACGCCCACAAACTTAAGCTGACCTTTTCTATTGGGGGTCAGACTAGGATCACTCACAACAATGGTCGAGGTGATATCACGATAAATGAAGAAATGAGAGGCAAACGTATTTCCATGGCGTGATGGCGAATTTCGCCATGCTCCCAAAGCCCCGCCTTTTTGCAAAACCTTCCAGTACTGGAGACCAAGTGACCTCAACTTGCCTGCTGCTATTTACCAGAGATTCCTGGTGATTGGGTAAAAGGAGTCCAATAAGGAGCTGTGAAAAAAAGAGTGGCGTGGCGAAAGGTCAAAGTTTGAGGCTTAGCCACGCCCACACCTTTATACTTATTTAAAATCCGATGGTTGAATTTTTTCCTCTATGTCTTAAGACTATATAGCAGAAGTTTGAAAGTGATTGGTGAAAAGGGCGACGGAGTATCACTCTCCAAACAACGTGTGTGAAAACCACTAAATCGCGCACTTGGACCAAAATGGCCGACTTCCTGTGCGACTTTGCACTTGGCTTCAAGAGACTTTTTTGTAGGTCCTGAGACACCACATTAGTGTACCAAATTTCGTAATCCTCAGTCAAAGCATGGCTTGGGGCTGACAGTTTTAATGGTCCTAGGGGGCGCTATTTCAGAAAATAGGCCACGCCCACCAGATGTTCACATCAGATCTTTTGGGGGGCCGGACTAGGATCACTCACAAGAAGTTTCGTGACGATATCTTTGGAAATGACGAAATGGGAGGCAAACGTAAGGCCAAGGCGGTACGCCTGAATTCGCCGCGCCGCCACAGCCCCGCCCTCTGCCGAAAACTCCCATAAAGTGACGCCAAGCAACCCCCACTTGTCTTGAGTTACCAGCTACAAATTTGTGGTGATTAAGTGAAATGGGGCAATTTGGGACCTTTCACAGTAAAACTTGATCTTTTTGGTCCTGAGGGGGCGGGGCTTGTGTGATGTCATCATCCGACCATTCAATTTACTTTGTGGGTGGATGACGAATGACCACAGAAAGTTTGGTAACTCTATTCCATTCAGTTATGAAGTTATAGCAATTTAAATATTTTTGGCGAGTAGTCAAACTTCGAGGCCTGGCTCCGCCCCTTCAGCATATACGAAAACTCAGAATCCTTATCTCATTTTGTTCGCCCATCCCTTCTGAGCAATTTTACACAATTTTTGAGACAATCGTGCGAAAAATGATCGAGCAATCCAATCAGAAACGGACCCTAAAAACGGCAAAAACGGCAAAAAATCGCCATTTCAACCCAAAATGGCCGACTTCCTGTTTGATATTGACCATGGTTGCAAGAGACTTTTCTGTGCGGACTGTTGAGTACTACAAGTGTACCAAATTTCATAACTGTACGATAAACTAAGCTTTATGGAGAGGGTTTTTTTTCACTTTGTAGGGGGCGCTGTTCAGCCATTTTCTTTGCGATTTTTTTGGGACCTTTAAAATATCAAATTTTTCACCAGGCCTGACAAGTGTGCAAAATATTGTGAGTTTTGGGGTATGTTAAGGTCCCCAAAAAGCTGTTCAAAGGGGGCACGGAATAACAAAAAATAATAATAATCAGAGCAAAAACAAGAGGCCTTCGCAGCGCTTTCGCTGCTCGGGCCTAATTAAAGCTGCAAGCAGCGTCGTTCGGCCCTCGCAGCTCCGCGCCGCTCCGGTCTGCCGTCGCACCAGTGCACGTCTGACAGAACAGAAACGTCAACCACCCCGACACCAGAAACCGCGAATGGCCTCCTAGTCTGCACCTAAACCCTGACTCAGCATCCCCTCTGAGCTCACCATTAAATTGAATATTAAGATTACGGCGTTACGCCAGAATTCGCCATGGCATCAAAGCCCCTCCCTTTCTGGAAAGCTATCAGATCTGAATGGTCATTACAGCATCATGAAGACAGTGCATGACCTTAGGGTCATGTTGACTAAATTAGAGGGGACAAATATGGGCATTTCAGCATAAAAAATAAATTCCTGTAGTCAGGGGGCGGGGCTTAGGTGATGTCAGCTGTCCACATTGTCATTGTTTACAGATATGGTCAATGATCACACAGACAAAGTTCGAAAAAGATCTGATCATGCACATGGGAGTTATTAAGTCAAGTAAAGTAATGGCGAAAGGTCAACGTTTGAGGCTTAGCCACGCCCACACCTTTCAACTTTTGAAAAATCCGACGGTTGAATTTTTTCCCCTATGTCTTAAGAGTGTATTGCAGAAGTTTGAAGGTGATTGGTGAAAAGGGCGACGGAGCATCACTCTCCAAACAATGTGTGCGAAAACCACTAAATCACGTACTTGCACCAAAATGGCCGACTTCCTGTGCGACTTTACGCTTGGCTCCAAGAGACTTTTTTGTAGGTCCTGAGACCCCACATTAGTGTACCAAATTTCGTAATCCTCAGTCAAAGCATGGCTTGGGGCTGAAAGTTTTAATGGCTCTAGGGGGCGCTATTTAAGAATATAGGCCACGCCCACAAACTTCAGCTGTCTATTTCTCTTGGAGCTCAGACTAGGATCACTCACCAGAAGTTTCGTAGCAATATCACGATAACTGAAGAAATGAGACAAACGTATTTCCATGGCGTGATGGCGATTTTCGCCATGGTCCCAAAGCCCCGCCTTTTTTCAAAACCTGCCAGTACTGGAGACCAAGTAACCTCAACTTGTCTACTGCTGTTTGCCACAGAATCCTGGTGATTGGGTAAAAGGAGTCCAGTAGGGAGCTGTGAAAAAAAGAGTAGCGTGGCGACAGGTCAAAGTTTGAGGCTTAGCCACGCCCACACCTTTCAACTTTTGAAAAATCCGACGGTTAAATTTTTTCCCCTATGTCTTAAGGGTATATAGCAGAAGTTTGAAGGAGATTGGTGAAAAGGGCGACGGAGCATCACTCTCCAAACAACGTGTGCGAAAACCACTAAATCGCGTACTTGATCCAAAATGGCCGACTTCCTGTGCGACTTTGAACTTGACTCCAAGAGACTTTTTTGTAGGTCCTGAGACACCACATTAGTGTACCAAATTTCGTAATCCTCAGTCAAAGCATGGCTTGGGGCTAATAGTTTAAATGGTCCTAGGGGGCGCTATTTCAAAACATAGGCCACGCCCACAAAATTCAGCTGTCTATTTCTCTTGGAGCTCAGACTAGGATCACTCACCAGAAGTTTCGTAGCAATATCACGATAACTGAAGAAATGAGAGACAAACGTATTTCCATGGCGTGATGGCGATTTTCGCCATGGTCCCAAAGCCCCGCCTTTTTTCAAAACCTGCCAGTACTGGAGACCAAGTAACCTCAACTTGTCTACTGCTGTTTGCCACAGAATCCTGGTGATTGGGTAAAAGGAGTCCAGTAGGGAGCTGTGAAAAAAAGAGTAGCGTGGCGACAGGTCAAAGTTTGAGGCTTAGCCACGCCCACACCTTTCAACTTTTGAAAAATCCGACGGTTGAATTTTTTCCCCTATGTCTTAAGGGTATATAGCAGAAGTTTGAAGGAGATTGGTGAAAAGGGCGACGGAGCATCACTCTCCAAACAACGTGTGCGAAAACCACTAAATCGCGTACTTGATCCAAAATGGCCGACTTCCTGTGCGACTTTGAACTTGACTCCAAGAGACTTTTTTGTAGGTCCTGAGACACCACATTAGTGTACCAAATTTCGTAATCCTCAGTCAAAGCATGGCTTGGGGCTAATAGTTTTAATGGTCCTAGGGGGCGCTATTTCAGAAAATAGGCCACGCCCACCAGATGTTCACATCAGATCTTTTGGGGGGCCGGACTAGGATCACTCACAAGAAGTTTCGTGACGATATCTTTGGAAATGACGAAATGGGAGGCAAACGTAAGGCCAAGGCGGTACGCCTGAATTCGCCGCGCCACCACAGCCCCGCCCTCTGCCGAAAACTCCCATAAAGTGACGCCAAGCAACCCCCACTTGTCTTGAGTTACCAGCTACAAATTTGTGGTGATTAAGTGAAATGGGGCAATTTGGGACCTTTCACAGTAAAACTTGATCTTTTTGGTCCTGAGGGGGCGGGGCTTGTGTGATGTCATCATCCGACCTTTCAATTTACTTTGTGGGTGGATGACGAATGACCACAGAAAGTTTGGTAACTCTATTCCATTCAGTTATGAAGTTATAGCAATTTAAATATTTTTGGCGAGTAGTCAAACTTCGAGGCCTGGCTCCGCCCCTTCAACATATACGAAAACTCAGAATCCTTATCTCATTTTGTTCGCCCATCCCTTCTGAGCAATTTTACACAATTTTTGAGACGATCGTGCGAAAAATGATCGAGCAATCCAATCAGAAACGGACCCTAAAAACGGCAAAAACGGCAAAAAATCGCCATTTCAACCCAAAATGGCCGACTTCCTGTTTGATATTGACCATGGTTGCAAGAGACTTTTCTGTGCGGACTGTTGAGTACTACAAGTGTACCAAATTTCATAACTGTACGATAAACTAAGCTTTATGGAGAGGGTTTTTTTTCACTTTGTAGGGGGCGCTGTTCAGCCATTTTCTTTGCGATTTTTTTGGGACCTTTAAAATATCAAATTTTTCACCAGGCCTGACAAGTGTGCAAAATATTGTGAGTTTTGGGGTATGTTAAGGTCCCCAAAAAGCTGTTCAAAGGGGGCACGGAATAACAAAAAATAATAATAATTAAAGCTGCAAGCAGCGTCGTTCGGCCCTCGCAGCTCCGCGCCGCTCCGGCCTGGCCGGCAGCCCGGGGCACCAGGGCACGTCTGGCAGAACAGAAACGTCAACCACCCCGACACCAGAAACCGCAAATGGCCTCCTCGTCCGCACCTCACCCTGACTCAGTATCCCCTCTGAGCTCACCATTAAATTGAATTGTAAGGTTACGGCGTTACGCCAGAATTCGCCATGGCATCAAAGCCCCTCCCTATCTGGAAAGCTATCAGATCTGAATGGTCATTACAGCATCATGAAGACCGTGCATGACCTTAGTGTCATGTTGACTAAATTAGAGGGGACAAATATGGGCATTTCAGCATAAAACAATAGACTTCCTGTATTCAGGGGGCGGGGCTTAGGTGATGTCAGCTGTCCACATTGTCATTGTTTAAAGATATGGTCAATGATCACACAGACAAAGTTCGAAAAAGATCTGATCATGCACATGGGAGTTATTAAGTCAAGTAAAGTAATGGCGAAAGGTCAAAGTTTGAGACTTAGCCACGCCCACACCTTTCAACTTTTGAAAAATCCGACGGTTGAATTTTTTCTCCTATGTCTTAAGAGTAAATAGCAGAAGTTTGAAGGCGATTGGTGAAAAGGGCAACGGAGCATCACTCTCCAAACAACGTGTGCCAAAACAACTAAATCGCGTACTTGGACCAAAATGCCCGACTTCCTGTGCGACTTTGCACTTGGCTCCAAGAGACTTTTTTGTAGGTCCGGAGACACCTCATTAGTGTACCAAATTTCGTAATCCTCAGTCAAAGAATGGCTAGGGGCTGACAGTTTTAATGGTCCTAGGGGGCGCTATTTCAGAAAAATGGCCACGCCCACAAATTTTAGCTGTCCATTTCTATTGGGGGTCAGACTAGGATCACTCACAACAAATTTCGAGGTGATATCTCGATAACTTAAGAAATGAGAGGCAAACGTATTTCCATGGCGTGATGGCGATTTTCGCCATGCTCCCAAAGCCCCGCCTTTTTTCAAAACCTTCCAGTACTGAAGACAAAGTAACCTCAACTTGTCTACTGCTGTTTGCCACAGAATCCTGGTGTTTGGGTAAAAGGAGTCCAGTAGGGAGCTGTGAAAAAAAGAGTGGCGTGGCGACAGGTCAAAGTTTGAGGCTTAGCCACGCCCACATCTTTCAACTTTTGAAAAATCCGACGGTTGAATTTTTTCCCCTATGTCTTAAGAGTGTATTGCAGAAGTTTGAAGGTGATTGGTGAAAAGGGCGACGGAGCATCACTCTCCAAACAATGTGTGCGAAAACCACTAAATCACGTACTTGCACCAAAATGGCCGACTTCCTGTGCGACTTTACGCTTGGCTCCAAGAGACTTTTTTGTAGGTCCTGAGACCCCACATTAGTGTACCAAATTTCGTAATCCTCAGTCAAAGCATGGCTTGGGGCTGAAAGTTTTAATGGCTCTAGGGGGCGCTATTTAAGAATATAGGCCACGCCCACAAACTTCAGCTGTCTATTTCTCTTGGAGCTCAGACTAGGATCACTCACCAGAAGTTTCGTAGCAATATCACGATAACTGAAGAAATGAGACAAACGTATTTCCATGGCGTGATGGCGATTTTCGCCATGGTCCCAAAGCCCCGCCTTTTTTCAAAACCTGCCAGTACTGGAGACCAAGTAACCTCAACTTGTCTACTGCTGTTTGCCACAGAATCCTGGTGATTGGGTAAAAGGAGTCCAGTAGGGAGCTGTGAAAAAAAGAGTAGCGTGGCGACAGGTCAAAGTTTGAGGCTTAGCCACGCCCACACCTTTCAACTTTTGAAAAATCCGACGGTTAAATTTTTTCCCCTATGTCTTAAGGGTATATAGCAGAAGTTTGAAGGAGATTGGTGAAAAGGGCGACGGAGCATCACTCTCCAAACAACGTGTGCGAAAACCACTAAATCGCGTACTTGATCCAAAATGGCCGACTTCCTGTGCGACTTTGAACTTGACTCCAAGAGACTTTTTTGTAGGTCCTGAGACACCACATTAGTGTACCAAATTTCGTAATCCTCAGTCAAAGCATGGCTTGGGGCTAATAGTTTAAATGGTCCTAGGGGGCGCTATTTCAAAACATAGGCCACGCCCACAAAATTCAGCTGTCTATTTCTCTTGGAGCTCAGACTAGGATCACTCACCAGAAGTTTCGTAGCAATATCACGATAACTGAAGAAATGAGAGACAAACGTATTTCCATGGCGTGATGGCGATTTTCGCCATGGTCCCAAAGCCCCGCCTTTTTTCAAAACCTGCCAGTACTGGAGACCAAGTAACCTCAACTTGTCTACTGCTGTTTGCCACAGAATCCTGGTGATTGGGTAAAAGGAGTCCAGTAGGGAGCTGTGAAAAAAAGAGTAGCGTGGCGACAGGTCAAAGTTTGAGGCTTAGCCACGCCCACACCTTTCAACTTTTGAAAAATCCGACGGTTGAATTTTTTCCCCTATGTCTTAAGGGTATATAGCAGAAGTTTGAAGGAGATTGGTGAAAAGGGCGACGGAGCATCACTCTCCAAACAACGTGTGCGAAAACCACTAAATCGCGTACTTGATCCAAAATGGCCGACTTCCTGTGCGACTTTGAACTTGACTCCAAGAGACTTTTTTGTAGGTCCTGAGACACCACATTAGTGTACCAAATTTCGTAATCCTCAGTCAAAGCATGGCTTGGGGCTAATAGTTTTAATGGTCCTAGGGGGCGCTATTTCAGAAAATAGGCCACGCCCACCAGATGTTCACATCAGATCTTTTGGGGGGCCGGACTAGGATCACTCACAAGAAGTTTCGTGACGATATCTTTGGAAATGACGAAATGGGAGGCAAACGTAAGGCCAAGGCGGTACGCCTGAATTCGCCGCGCCGCCACAGCCCCGCCCTCTGCCGAAAACTCCCATAAAGTGACGCCAAGCAACCCCCACTTGTCTTGAGTTACCAGCTACAAATTTGTGGTGATTAAGTGAAATGGGGCAATTTGGGACCTTTCACAGTAAAACTTGATCTTTTTGGTCCTGAGGGGGCGGGGCTTGTGTGATGTCATCATCCGACCTTTCAATTTACTTTGTGGGTGGATGACGAATGACCACAGAAAGTTTGGTAACTCTATTCCATTCAGTTATGAAGTTATAGCAATTTAAATATTTTTGGCGAGTAGTCAAACTTCGAGGCCTGGCTCCGCCCCTTCAACATATACGAAAACTCAGAATCCTTATCTCATTTTGTTCGCCCATCCCTTCTGAGCAATTTTACACAATTTTTGAGACGATCGTGCGAAAAATGATCGAGCAATCCAATCAGAAACGGACCCTAAAAACGGCAAAAACGGCAAAAAATCGCCATTTCAACCCAAAATGGCCGACTTCCTGTTTGATATTGACCATGGTTGCAAGAGACTTTTCTGTGCGGACTGTTGAGTACTACAAGTGTACCAAATTTCATAACTGTACGATAAACTAAGCTTTATGGAGAGGGGTTTTTTTCACTTTGTAGGGGGCGCTGTTCAGCCATTTTCTTTGCGATTTTTTTGGGACCTTTAAAATATCAAATTTTTCACCAGGCCTGACAAGTGTGCAAAATATTGTGAGTTTTGGGGTATGTTAAGGTCCCCAAAAAGCTGTTCAAAGGGGGCACGGAATAACAAAAAATAATAATAATTAAAGCTGCAAGCAGCGTCGTTCGGCCCTCGCAGCTCCGCGCCGCTCCGGTCTGCCGTCGCACCAGTGCACGTCTGACAGAACAGAAACGTCAACCACCCCGACACCAGAAACCGCGAATGGCCTCCTAGTCTGCACCTCACCCTGACTCAGCATCCCCTCTGAGCTCACCATTAAATTGAATATTAAGATTACGGCGTTACGCCAGAATTCGCCATGGCATCAAAGCCCCTCCCTTTCTGGAAAGCTATCAGATCTGAATGGTCATTACAGCATCATGAAGACAGTGCATGACCTTAGGGTCATGTTGACTAAATTAGAGTGGACAAATATGGGCATTTCAGCATAAAAAATAAATTCCTGTAGTCAGGGGGCGGGGCTTAGGTGATGTCAGCTGTCCACATTGTCATTGTTTACAGATATGGTCAATGATCACACAGACAAAGTTCGAAAAAGATCTGATCATGCACATGGGAGTTATTAAGTCAAGTAAAGTAATGGCGAAAGGTCAACGTTTGAGGCTTAGCCACGCCCACACCTTTCAACTTTTGAAAAATCCGACGGTTGAATTTTTTCCCCTATGTCTTAAGAGTGTATTGCAGAAGTTTGAAGGTGATTGGTGAAAAGGGCGACGGAGCATCACTCTCCAAACAATGTGTGCGAAAACCACTAAATCACGTACTTGCACCAAAATGGCCGACTTCCTGTGCGACTTTACGCTTGGCTCCAAGAGACTTTTTTGTAGGTCCTGAGACCCCACATTAGTGTACCAAATTTCGTAATCCTCAGTCAAAGCATGGCTTGGGGCTGAAAGTTTTAATGGCTCTAGGGGGCGCTATTTAAGAATATAGGCCACGCCCACAAACTTCAGCTGTCTATTTCTCTTGGAGCTCAGACTAGGATCACTCACCAGAAGTTTCGTAGCAATATCACGATAACTGAAGAAATGAGACAAACGTATTTCCATGGCGTGATGGCGATTTTCGCCATGGTCCCAAAGCCCCGCCTTTTTTCAAAACCTGCCAGTACTGGAGACCAAGTAACCTCAACTTGTCTACTGCTGTTTGCCACAGAATCCTGGTGATTGGGTAAAAGGAGTCCAGTAGGGAGCTGTGAAAAAAAGAGTAGCGTGGCGACAGGTCAAAGTTTGAGGCTTAGCCACGCCCACACCTTTCAACTTTTGAAAAATCCGACGGTTAAATTTTTTCCCCTATGTCTTAAGGGTATATAGCAGAAGTTTGAAGGAGATTGGTGAAAAGGGCGACGGAGCATCACTCTCCAAACAACGTGTGCGAAAACCACTAAATCGCGTACTTGATCCAAAATGGCCGACTTCCTGTGCGACTTTGAACTTGACTCCAAGAGACTTTTTTGTAGGTCCTGAGACACCACATTAGTGTACCAAATTTCGTAATCCTCAGTCAAAGCATGGCTTGGGGCTAATAGTTTAAATGGTCCTAGGGGGCGCTATTTCAAAACATAGGCCACGCCCACAAAATTCAGCTGTCTATTTCTCTTGGAGCTCAGACTAGGATCACTCACCAGAAGTTTCGTAGCAATATCACGATAACTGAAGAAATGAGAGACAAACGTATTTCCATGGCGTGATGGCGATTTTCGCCATGGTCCCAAAGCCCCGCCTTTTTTCAAAACCTGCCAGTACTGGAGACCAAGTAACCTCAACTTGTCTACTGCTGTTTGCCACAGAATCCTGGTGATTGGGTAAAAGGAGTCCAGTAGGGAGCTGTGAAAAAAAGAGTAGCGTGGCGACAGGTCAAAGTTTGAGGCTTAGCCACGCCCACACCTTTCAACTTTTGAAAAATCCGACGGTTAAATTTTTTCCCCTATGTCTTAAGGGTATATAGCAGAAGTTTGAAGGAGATTGGTGAAAAGGGCGACGGAGCATCACTCTCCAAACAACGTGTGCGAAAACCACTAAATCGCGTACTTGATCCAAAATGGCCGACTTCCTGTGCGACTTTGAACTTGACTCCAAGAGACTTTTTTGTAGGTCCTGAGACACCACATTAGTGTACCAAATTTCGTAATCCTCAGTCAAAGCATGGCTTGGGGCTAATAGTTTAAATGGTCCTAGGGGGCGCTATTTCAAAACATAGGCCACGCCCACAAAATTCAGCTGTCTATTTCTCTTGGAGCTCAGACTAGGATCACTCACCAGAAGTTTCGTAGCAATATCACGATAACTGAAGAAATGAGAGACAAACGTATTTCCATGGCGTGATGGCGATTTTCGCCATGGTCCCAAAGCCCCGCCTTTTTTCAAAACCTGCCAGTACTGGAGACCAAGTAACCTCAACTTGTCTACTGCTGTTTGCCACAGAATCCTGGTGATTGGGTAAAAGGAGTCCAGTAGGGAGCTGTGAAAAAAAGAGTAGCGTGGCGACAGGTCAAAGTTTGAGGCTTAGCCACGCCCACACCTTTCAACTTTTGAAAAATCCGACGGTTGAATTTTTTCCCCTATGTCTTAAGGGTATATAGCAGAAGTTTGAAGGAGATTGGTGAAAAGGGCGACGGAGCATCACTCTCCAAACAACGTGTGCGAAAACCACTAAATCGCGTACTTGATCCAAAATGGCCGACTTCCTGTGCGACTTTGAACTTGACTCCAAGAGACTTTTTTGTAGGTCCTGAGACACCACATTAGTGTACCAAATTTCGTAATCCTCAGTCAAAGCATGGCTTGGGGCTAATAGTTTTAATGGTCCTAGGGGGCGCTATTTCAGAAAATAGGCCACGCCCACCAGATGTTCACATCAGATCTTTTGGGGGGCCGGACTAGGATCACTCACAAGAAGTTTCGTGACGATATCTTTGGAAATGACGAAATGGGAGGCAAACGTAAGGCCAAGGCGGTACGCCTGAATTCGCCGCGCCACCACAGCCCCGCCCTCTGCCGAAAACTCCCATAAAGTGACGCCAAGCAACCCCCACTTGTCTTGAGTTACCAGCTACAAATTTGTGGTGATTAAGTGAAATGGGGCAATTTGGGACCTTTCACAGTAAAACTTGATCTTTTTGGTCCTGAGGGGGCGGGGCTTGTGTGATGTCATCATCCGACCTTTCAATTTACTTTGTGGGTGGATGACGAATGACCACAGAAAGTTTGGTAACTCTATTCCATTCAGTTATGAAGTTATAGCAATTTAAATATTTTTGGCGAGTAGTCAAACTTCGAGGCCTGGCTCCGCCCCTTCAACATATACGAAAACTCAGAATCCTTATCTCATTTTGTTCGCCCATCCCTTCTGAGCAATTTTACACAATTTTTGAGACGATCGTGCGAAAAATGATCGAGCAATCCAATCAGAAACGGACCCTAAAAACGGCAAAAACGGCAAAAAATCGCCATTTCAACCCAAAATGGCCGACTTCCTGTTTGATATTGACCATGGTTGCAAGAGACTTTTCTGTGCGGACTGTTGAGTACTACAAGTGTACCAAATTTCATAACTGTACGATAAACTAAGCTTTATGGAGAGGGGTTTTTTTCACTTTGTAGGGGGCGCTGTTCAGCCATTTTCTTTGCGATTTTTTTGGGACCTTTAAAATATCAAATTTTTCACCAGGCCTGACAAGTGTGCAAAATATTGTGAGTTTTGGGGTATGTTAAGGTCCCCAAAAAGCTGTTCAAAGGGGGCACGGAATAACAAAAAATAATAATAATCAGAGCAAAAACAAGAGGCCTTCGCAGCGCTTTCGCTGCTCGGGCCTAATTAAAGCTGCAAGCAGCGTCGTTCGGCCCTCGCAGCTCTGCGCCGCTCCGGCCTGGCCGGCACCCGGGGCACCAGGGCACGTCCGCAGAACACAAACGTCGACCACCCCAACACCAGAAACTGCTAACGGCCACCTTGTCCGCAACTCACCCTGACTCAGCATCCCCTTTGAGCCCACCATTATATTTTATGTCTCACCACTAGGGAATCCTCTATCTTTACCACACTGGTGGTGTGATGACAGTGACCAACTTTAATGCTATTCTGACCATGTTTTTTAAAGTTATCGAAGGATAACGTTATCTAGGTGGCGCTGTGACCAACTACAGAAAAGTCCCACTGAGGTCAGCTTTGGTGACATTATATAACATTCACCAACCGTTTGTGCCTCATTGGCTAAAGGGCATGATTGTTCATTGCCATATTCAGTTTCGGGCAAATCGGAGGCCGTTTGTGGAAGTTACAGTCAAATGTAAGGTCATGGCGTCACGCCAGCATTCACCATGGCATCAAAGCCCCTCCCTTTCTGGAAAGCTATCAGATCTGAATGGTCTTTAAAACATCATGAAGACACTGTATGACCTGAGTGTCATTTTCATTAAATTAGAGGGGACAAATATGGGCATTTCACCATAAAACAATAGACTTCCTGTTGTCAGGGGGCGGAGCTTAGGTGATGTCAGCTGTCCACATTGTCGTTGTCTTGAGATGTGGTCAGTGATCACACAGACAAAGTTTGAATTAGATCTGATCATGCACATGGGAGTTATTAAGTCAAGTAATGGCATGGCGAAAGGTCAAAGTTTGAGGCTTAGCCACGCCCACACCTTTATACTTATTTAAAATCCGACGGTTGAATTTTTTCCCCTTTGACTTAAAAGTACATAGCATAAGTTTGAAGGTGATCGGTGTAAAGGGCAACGGGCCATCAATGTCCAAACAACGTGTGCGAAAACCACTAAATCGAGTACTTGGACCAAAATGGCCGACCTCCTGTGCGAAATGACGCTTGGCTCCAAGAGACTTTTTTGTAGGGCCAGAGACCCTACATGAGTGTACCAATTTTCGTAATCCTCAGTCAAACCTTGTCTTGGGGCTGACAGTTTTAATGGTCCTAGGGGGCGCTATTTCAGAATATAGGCCACGCCCACAAATCTCAGATGCCCATTTCTATTGGGGGTCGGACTAGGATCACTCACCAGACATTTTGTGGCGATGTCACGATAATTGAAGAAATGAGAGGCAAACGTATTGCCATGGCGTGATGGCGAATTTCGCCATGCTCCCAAAGCCCCGCCTTTTTTCAAAACCTGCCAGTACTGTAGACCAAGTGACCTCAACTTGTCAGCTGCTATTTACCAGAGATTCCAGGTGATTGGGTAAAAGGAGTCCAATAGGGAGCTGTGAAAAAAAGAGTGGCGTGGCGAAAGGTCAAAGTTTGAGGCTTAGCCACGCCCACACCTTTATACTTATTTAAAATCCGACGGTTGAATTTTTTCCTCTATGTCTTAAGAGTATATAGCAGAAGCTCGAAGGCGATTGGTGAAAAGGGCGACGGAGCATCACTCTCCAAACAACGTGTGTGAAAACCACTAAATCGCGCACTTGGACCAAAATGGCCGACTTCCTGTGCGACTTTGCACTTGGCTCCAAGAGACTTTTTTGTAGGTCCTGAGACACCACATTAGTGTACCAAATTTCGTAATCCTCAGTCAAAGCATGGCTTGGGGCTGACAGTTTTAATGGTCCTAGGGGGCGCTAATACAGAAAATAGGCCACGCCCACAAACTTAAGCTGACCTTTTCTATTGGGGGTCAGACTAGGATCACTCACAACAATGGTCGAGGTGATATCACGATAAATGAAGAAATGAGAGGCAAACGTATTTCCATGGCGTGATGGCGAATTTCGCCATGCTCCCAAAGCCCCGCCTTTTTGCAAAACCTTCCAGTACTGGAGACCAAGTGACCTCAACTTGCCTGCTGCTATTTACCAGAGATTCCTGGTGATTGGGTAAAAGGAGTCCAATAAGGAGCTGTGAAAAAAAGAGTGGCGTGGCGAAAGGTCAAAGTTTGAGGCTTAGCCACGCCCACACCTTTATACTTATTTAAAATCCGACGGTTGAATTTTTTCCTCTATGTCTTAAGACTATATAGCAGAAGTTTGAAAGTGATTGGTGAAAAGGGCGACGGAGTATCACTCTCCAAACAACGTGTGTGAAAACCACTAAATCGCGCACTTGGACCAAAATGGCCGACTTCCTGTGCGACTTTGCACTTGGCTTCAAGAGACTTTTTTGTAGGTCCTGAGACACCACATTAGTGTACCAAATTTCGTAATCCTCAGTCAAAGCATGGCTTGGGGCTGACAGTTTTAATGGTCCTAGGGGGCGCTATTTCAGAAAATAGGCCACGCCCACCAGATGTTCACATCAGATCTTTTGGGGGGCCGGACTAGGATCAATCACAAGAAGTTTCGTGACGATATCTTTGGAAATGACGAAATGGGAGGCAAACGTAAGGCCAAGGCGGTACGCCTGAATTCGCCGCGCCGCCAGAGCCCCGCCCTCTGCCGAAAACTCCCATAAAGTGACGCCAAGCAACCCCCACTTGTCTTGAGTTACCAGCTACAAATTTGTGGTGATTAAGTGAAATGGGGCAATTTGGGACCTTTCACAGTAAAACTTGATCTTTTTGGTCCTGAGGGGGCGGGGCTTGTGTGATGTCATCATCCGACCTTTCAATTTACTTTGTGGGTGGATGACGAATGACCACAGAAAGTTTGGTAACTCTATTCCATTCAGTTATGAAGTTATAGCAATTTAAATATTTTTGGCGAGTAGTCAAACTTCGAGGCCTGGCTCCGCCCCTTCAACATATACGAAAACTCAGAATCCTTATCTCATTTTGTTCGCCCGTCCCTTCTGAGCAATTTTACACAATTTTTGAGACGATCGTGCGAAAAATGATCGAGCAATCCAATCAGAAACGGACCCTAAAAACGGCAAAAACGGCAAAAAATCGCCATTTCAACCCAAAATGGCCGACTTCCTGTTTGATATTGACCATGGTTGCAAGAGACTTTTCTGTGCGGACTGTTGAGTACTACAAGTGTACCAAATTTCATAACTGTACGATAAACTAAGCTTTATGGAGAGGGGTTTTTTTCACTTTGTAGGGGGCGCTGTTCAGCCATTTTCTTTGCGATTTTTTTGGGACCTTTAAAATATCAAATTTTTCACCAGGCCTGACAAGTGTGCAAAATATTGTGAGTTTTGGGGTATGTTAAGGTCCCCAAAAAGCTGTTCAAAGGGGGCACGGAATAACAAAAAATAATAATAATCAGAGCAAAAACAAGAGGCCTTCGCAGCGCTTTCGCTGCTCGGGCCTAATCAGAGCAAAAACAAGAGGCCTTCGCAGCGCTTTCGCTGCTCGGGCCTAATCAGAGCAAAAACAAGAGGCCTTCGCAGCGCTTTCGCTGCTCGGGCCTAATAATCCCTTTATAGGTTGATTATCTTACCATGGTTGGCTGCGCTGCATACAGCAATCGGTCTGAGGGAGCAACCAGAATTACGGCTTCCCCAAAGACGCAGAGAGAAGAAGAAAATGGTTGGCTCAAGTCAGCAGGAGCAACCTCACCATGACCAGAGATCACAATAACAAAAAGCTGTGTGCAGTCAGTTTAATGTGCACTCTCAAATGTTTTCTATCAAGGCTCTACTGGGTCATTCCCATCTGTACCGGGTCGGCCCGGGCCGGGTAGCCCCTTTTGGCCCCAGCCTGGCCCGGTTGATTACACACATCCTTGCCTTAAGCCCATGTGGGCTGATTCTACCCACCAATCAGAGGCTTGCTCTAATGGAAGGTGTGAATTTGCTGTCAGCAGTGGGTGTGTTGGCCCTGGTCGGCCTGAAGCAGACCCCCTCGAGAAGAGGGCTGAGAATGAGCCTTGGTTGGCCCGGAACAATACCAGGCCACCCAGATATGTAAACAACCTACGCTACCCGGCCCGGGCCGACCCGGTACAGATGGGAATGGCCCATACATGTTCTGCTCTCAACTGCACAAGGCTGCAATTAACCTGTTAAATGTGGCAGGAAATAAACTAATACACCACTCTACAGGCGCATTTTGAGGAGGGACCGTTTACTAAGACTAGGCAAGGCAAGGTGAGACTCAGGGCTGATGCTGTGTTTGTTCATCACCCTGAACCAAGGAGGAGGAAGGACCCCGCAGTGAGAAGTACAGCAGAACCACTGCATGTGTGGTCCACTGACCAGTGACCACACGTGTTGTACTCAAGTAAACTGTGGTACAAATCTTTTGAAATATTAAGACATTTGTATTTATTTTATTTAAAAATGATTCTTTACTCTAACAGTCCATTATAAATTCAGAGAATGAGGAAAGCAGCAGCAGCAGTGAGGCAAATGAGATGAGGGAAAGTGAGGGGGGGGGGGGGGGGGGGCATGAGCTGGTCTCAGGAGAGAGGGACATCCCAGGAAGCCACGAGGAGCGGGCGTCAGGGCCAGGAGGAGAAAGGAACAGGCTCTGAAAGCAGGGAACCCAGCTGGAAAACCTAAGGGAGGAAATAGAAAGTCAAAAAGACATGAAAAACACAAGAGGCATTAAATGGAGTAAACAGACAATCAAAAAGGCCGTACAGCTCCGTTTTTCAGTGGGTTCAACAGGCTGCAGGTGTCTTCAGGACACGAGTATCCCTCTGCCTGATGTTAGAACCTGCACAGACAAATGCAGCCCGTTAACTGGAACCAGGTGTGTTAGGAGAGGTGTGTGACATGCTCAGTTTGAAGGTTAAAAACCTGACAGAGATGGAAAGAGAGTGTGTGCTTACTGTGGATGAGATGGCAATCACTCCAGGCGAGCATCACTCCATCACAGACCCAACTGGGGTTTGCCACCACCGTTGTTCCTGGTCAGCTCTCCGCTCAGCCACGATGAAAACATGAAGATGGACACATGACACAGTTTAACCTTTAATGGTTACATAAGATCTTTGTTTTAGTTACTCTTTGACATTTATTTATTGATAATTATGATATTGTTAATTCTTATTTCTTGTCATTCCTTAATAACAAAATTACAAATGCTGATATTATAAAGCAAGTGGAAATGAGCAGTTTTATGGAAAATGTCTAATTTTTAAAAGTTATTGTTCGACTACTATTCTTGTAATATCGTAATTTTATTCTTATTACTTGAGTACACAAAACAGAACAACATATCTTCTTACGTTCGTAATCCTGTTTGTCTCATGCTTCAGCAGTTCGTTGCAGTCAGTGTTATTAACTGAAAAATATAAAATAATTACTTGTCTTCACAATCACATTTTCTTTATTATTGGTCTCTCCATTTGTGCTTCCATTTCTGATGCATGTTCGTGTTGATACAGCAACCAGCAACGTATTGTACAAATATTCCCAAATAAAACTAATAAGGTAAAAAGTTTATAACCTATTTGAAACTGTGGGGAATATTTTTAAAACGTAGAATCAAACAAACTGAAAGAAACCCGTCTACAGCTCGTCCTCCTGCTCACAACCAACAAGCTGCACACAGTTAGCTCATTAAAGGTTATCTAGCTAAAACTGGCAACATAAAATATCATGGTTGGCTTATTTTGGTACGAAGCGGTTAGCTAACGCTTCACAATGCAACAAAATGTTGTCATTTCATCAACTTACCGGAGAAAATCCATCCGAAACACCGAAAATAACTGCGGTCAACGCAGCAGCGGGGCTGGTTGGAACTGTTCGAAGCTACATGAACCACGTGACTCCCGCATTCCATTCTTTCCATAGAAGTCTATTGGAGTGTCGTAACTCTCTTTCTACAGCTCTGATTATAGGGAGCCTAAGTCACGCCCATCTACTTCCGGACCACGTGTCCCAGAAGAACGAAAAAATGAATGCAAGTCAACGGGGCTAAAAAGGCTACATTCTAACTCCGCTTGTTTTGTGCCATGGATTTCACATATGATGTTTGTGAATTTTAAAGACACATTTTGATACCAAGAACGCGTTTAGTTTAGATTTTGTGTGAAAAGAAGTTCTGAACTACAAATGCGATCCATGAAAGTGACGTCATCGAACCAGACATGGAGAAAACTGAGGGAAAAGAGCTGTAAGGTCAGCAAACTTCCCACAGGAGGAAAGAACCACCATAAATCTGGTCATCTGGTAAGTAGCAGCTACACTAGGGGACAGAAGATTATGTGGTGACGTCACATATGCGGTGTGCCGATTTCTAGTTTATAGTCATGCTAATTACGAACTTTTACAAGACGATAAATCTCAAACTACGTGATTGGTGTGGTCGAAAACACTTATCATTGGTTTTCATTTAAATTGCAGCACAACATGTGTGATCCAGGGCGTAAGGCAAAGCGGGTTAGAAAATAGCGTTGTTAGCCCCGTTGACTTGCATTCATTTTTTCATTCTTCCAGGGACTCATGAGCCGACCAGAAAGAGAGGAGACTTAGGCTCCCTATAAGAATACCTGTATGTGGTTATGGTCTCAATTTGAATTTAATGAACCATTTTAACATTAAATAACAACCACACATCATTTTTAATTCCCTATTTTACAATAATGTAATTTATCCCAATACAAATAGCATTATTATTATTAGTAGGGCTGCACAATATATCGTAAATATATCGTTATCGCAATATCAGCATGCGCAATATGCATATTGCAAAGAACAGATAAATATCGTAACAAATGTTCATTGCAAATTTTTGCTAAACATAACGCATTCTGTCAGTCAAACAGAAGCATGATGTTTCTTTAACAAATCAAATAGAGATCTTCACCCATTTGGCCAATTGGGTGGGTTCTCATAGTTTAGAGGCCCGCCCCCGAGGCGGACGACACTTAATTTAGATGGTTAGCAAACACCCGAGTTAGCTTGGTTCTGCTGATTCTGCTTTTCCCAGGATCCACTGATCGCCTTTTCTTGTTTATTTTCTTTTTCTCTTTCCTCACATCTTTTGCTTTTCTCATTTTTATGATTTTTTTTTTGTCATTTATTAATTTTTTGTTTTTGATTATTTTTCTTCCTGACTTAAGTTCTATTTATCGCAAGTAATATCGTCATCGCAATATTATTCACTGTCATCACATATCACAGGCTTTCCTAATATTGTGCAGCCCTAGTTATTAGTTATATTACTAGTCTAATTGAAAATACAGATATAAACATTTTGTTAGTGGCAAAAATTTAATGTAAGGATATCCAACAACTGCACTAATTTGAGATTTCCAAATCCTTTCAAATAAAACAAAATAAATAAAATAAAACAAGGCTAACTCCAACATTTTAGTCAGATTGGATAACAGTAATCTATGAATCTGTTGTTTCAGGTGAATTCAGATATCCATGATATCTTTCTTACTATCTACAACGAACACTTCAGATTTCTTAAATATGATTTTTCTTGGAACGAATTATGTCACATACCATTCATGTGTATTGGATCACTCCACAGTTTTGCTCCGGTTACGGAGAACACCCAGTGCCCTCTTGTCTTTAGCCAAGCTCATGGAGCCACCGTGAATAACTTCAGATATTAGAATAAAATTACTGATAGCTGGAAGTTTTTTTCATTGTATCTGTTTAAAATTAGACGTTTTAGTAGTCACAGTTGAATTATAGGTGTTAAAAGTGAGAGGTTCTCCTAGTCAGAATTCACTTGAGCTAGTGTGTTTATCTAGCCTAGTGAACTAGACCAAATTCTTGCTTTGCAAAGTTTAAATAATACATTTATAATAACTACATAACTACATAAATAATAAATAATACATTTATTTAGTCTGGCTTGCCAGGCTAGTGTTTATCTGGAACATTAATTTTCACTAAGGACAACAGATTGGATCAGAACCACAGAACCAGTCTGCCTAATAAATGTTTAAACAGCCAGAGAGCCGTGCTGATGAATAACACTGACTAACTCCTCTAACACCTGTGCTGTGGGACTTTTTAACTTACTTATAAACCAGAACCAGGATCTTGAAATGAACCCTGAAGTTGACTGGCAGCCAGTGAAGCTGGAGGAGAAGCGGGGTGGTGTGGGAGTGTTTGGAGGACTTGGTCAGAAGCCGAGCACAGGCGTTCTGAACCACCTGTAGACGGTTCAGGGAGGTTCTGCTCAGACACGTGAAAAGAGAGTTACAGTAGTCTAAGCGTGAGGAGATGAAGGTGTGGAGAACTGTCTCAAGTTCAGAGCGGGACAGAACGGGACTCAGCTTAGCAATGTTCCTGAAATGGAAGAAGGAAGAGCCAACAAGAGAACTGACATGAGAATCCAGGGTGAGAGATGGGTCAAAGGTCACACCAAGATTCCTGACAGAAGGTTTGGTGTGAGAAACAAGCTGACCAAGAGAGTCTCTGACTTTGGGAACCAGCTTGTCTGGGGCACAGATGAGGATCTCAGTCTTATCTTCATTCAGCTGAAGAAAGCTCCCACCATCCAGGTTTTGATAGAGTCTAAGCAGGTGTGTAACAGCTGCAGCTTAGACATCTCATGGGGCTTAAAGGAGATGTACAGTTGGATGTCATCTGCATAAAGATGGTAGGAGATTCCTTTGAAGGAGCTCAGGATGTGCTGAAGAGGAAGCAGATAGAGGAGTAAGAGCAGAGGCCCCAGCACAGAACCTTGTGGGACACCATGGGTAAAGGATGAGGTGGAGGACCTAAACTTGGAGACGGCCGCAGAGAAGGAACACTCACCCCAAGATTCCACTACCTCCGCTGTCGCTCGCTTCCGAACTCAAATCATACTGTACCCGCTCTACAACGGCTCCGCTCCGGTGCGGAGACCTGAGGTGCGCAAACAGGCATGCGCGGGATTTTCGAGATCTTGCGATACAGTCCGAGTAATAAACGCGGAAGTTAGATCCAAACACCCGTTGTGTGGGAGAAGCATCGGCATGAACTGTTTAATCTGCCCATCATGTGTGTTGAGAGATCAGCAGTGTTTGGATCAACAAACTGTGACTACTTTGATAGTAGAAACTGTATTTATGGCTTACTTTTGTGCATTTAAACTTCAGCTGCCACTGATAGTTGTTAAAAGTTGTTAAACCTGTGCATATGAAACAAAAAACGCCTTTTGTTTATCGATGTATTGTGAGTAACAGAAGTTGTGCTTGCTCCCATTCCTGTTGGGTGGTTGTGATTTCTGTCCATTGACTGCGGAGGTGCTCCGCCGTCCGGCAAAAATAGAATCGATCCTATTTTTGCCGGATGGCGGAACGGCGGGCGGCGCACTGCGCCGCACGGCCGCAGTAGTGGAACAGCTCTGATCGACTACAACGGGACCGATTTTGCTGCGGCGTTCGTGCCGGAGCGCAGCGGAGTGGAGGTAGTGGAATTTTGGGGTCAGACAGATGAGAGGAGAACCACTCCAGAGCTGGGACCGATGGACTGAAAAGCACTTTTAAACAAAGATGAGGGTAAGATGTGGAGGGGGCATGCAGAGGTCTTCATGGAGTTAACTAGTTTGGTTAACTCAGGCAAAGAAACAGGAGCAAAGCTATCTAGGATGATGGGCCAGGCTGGGGTTGGGAGAGGCAGCGATAAGGTTGCAGAGGAGGTTCTGGAGGGTTTTCGTAGTTGTAAAATAGAACATAGCCTGGAATCAGATTCGGGTGTCGCTCCAAAGGGTCCCAAATCACAGCAAAGCTCTATAAGGATCTTGTTCAGCAATCAGATGACACTCTGCCAAATCTTCCAATAATAACAATAATAACGCTCGCGTGGGCAACGACAGTGAGACGTGGAGGGGTGTCGTTGGGAGGAACAGTCGTCTGATCTGAATCTGAGTGGTGTTTTGTTGTTGGACTTCTGTGCTCGTCGTGGATTGTCCATAATGAACACCATGTTCTGACATAAAGGTGTCCATATGTGCTCTTGGCACCAGGCTACCTTAAGCTTGGTTTATGCTTGACGCATTCACTTTCCGCGCGGTGATGCGGCTCGCGGATGGAACGCGCTTCACAACTCGCAGCGTTTATGGGTCGTGCGGCTCGTCTCTGCGGTGAGCCAATATTCTCCCAAACTGAAGGGGGCAGCATGGAGCTCTACGGCATGCATCCAACACTACACCATAGTAGAAGTAGAAATTACTGTTGTTTACAACACGGCATTCCAGCATTTTTAACAGCGTCCTCGTCTTTTCCGACAGTGCGAGCTATTTCTCTCCAAGAATTATTAACAACATGTTGATCACGGTGATCTCTGAGAGCTGAATCATACAAATGTCTGTATTTACCAACCTCTGCCATACTAGTTCTTGCTGGTCTGCCATGTTTTTCCGCGTCCGTCCGTCCACGTGGTTAGAAATTTTCCTAGGTGCGCGTTGCGGAAATTCTGGGCCGTGCGGAGGCGCGGTGGAGGGGCGTGGTTGTTAAAATGACGCAACTTTTCCGCGCGGACGCGTCAAGCATAAACCAACCTTTAGGCCTCAGCTCGATGATTGACTTTGCTGTTGTTTCATCTGTGTGCATGTGTGTGTGCATGTGTGTGAGCATGTGTTTGTGCATGTGTGTGTGCATGTGTGTGTGCATGTGTGTGAGCATGTGTGTGTGCATGTCATGGACCCTCGGGTGAGGAGAGGGGCGAAGCTGTCAACTGAGCACCACCTGGTGTTAGGTGTTGTTTCTGTACCTGCTTATAACTTATGTTAATAATAACGTGTTTAAGGTTCGTCTAGATAATAAAAGCTGGCTCTGCGTCTGCGTTGGTGGAGTCGTGTTTCTGGACGGCTACTTTTACTTTACTTGACTATAAATATGTTGAAGTTGTGATGCGCTGCTTCAAGTGATATTTTATCGGCAGTAATGAAACGTCTGAGCTCCGTTTGTTTCCTTTGAGGTCGTAGGGATCTACGTTGTTGATTGTAGACAGTTTCTGAAAATACCGATCCCTATCCTCCTTCACAAGTTCATCCCTGTAAGGAATGACTTTGTCCTTGTTCCTTTTATCCATCCTTTTGACTCTTGTGCTGCTTCAAATTCAGCTGCAGCTTCCCCTAGCAACGCGAGCCACACACCCGAGATGGTGCTAGGGAGTTGTGGTTGACACGCAGGTCACGTGTCTGACAAGGACCGCTAATACCAACCCACATCCTGCCGACTGTTGTCTGCAATAGTGTGTGTTTTATCCCTCTCTGAAGACAGGATGAGTGGGCCGACTTTCACCCTGCCTGCGGATGTGGCTGAGATGAACCGCATGCATTATGAGCTGGAGTATACTGAGGATATCAGCCAGAGGATGAGGATACCTGAGACCCTGAAGGTGGCCCCAGAGAGCCAGGCAGGGCCCGTCCCACTCCAGCCACCCCCACCAGTTCACCCAGCTCTGATGCATGTTCCTGAAAGGATTGTTGTTGCAGGTGAGTTATTTTACATTTACGAAGCCCAGACAGGATTTAGACTGCTGCGCAAACACCAGTAGAAGATATTTTGTGTGACTTTTTTCTTTTACTAATCGCCACTCTACCTGCAGGTGATGATGGAAACCCAGGATTCACTCGTCCAAGAGGCCTGGATCTAATTCAGTCAGTCCCATCTGTAGACCTCCTGAGCATGAAGACCCCCCCACGAGTCCTCACTCTCACAGAGCAGCCGCTGGACTCTCTGGATACAGACCAAACCGCCAACACTCACAGTAAATCCCACCAAACGGTACATGACTGAAGGTTTTTATTCAGACACAGACTGATGCATCTGTTAGAGTTTGTCTCTGTTGGTGACTCACAGCTGGGCTGTGTTCAACATTCCATCAAACACGGTGTTTCCTTGTGTTGAAAAGCTGGATTATCCTGCCTCTGCTGCCTTCTCTGCTTCTCCTGAGTGCCAGCAGGACCAGGAAGCTGTAGAAAGTCACAGGTGCTGCAACAGGTTTGCTTTGACGTGGGCTGTTTCATGTCGGAGCGCAACAAAACATTCAGAAGAATTAGGTTCATCACCTAGCATCAGAGAAAGGACTTTTTCAAACCCAAGGATGATACTGGGATCATTATGAGGTTGTGAACCTCAGGCCCTCGTAGGAACCACAGGAACCTTCGTGTTGGATGTTGTGCATCTACCACAGGCCCTAACCCCAGGCTTCATTAGGACGTTTTTGCCCTCTAATGACTCAAGAGTATAGTAAACTAAAGTGGACTGAGGGTCAAAGCCTCTGCTTTGACGCAGCTGCAGCAAATTCTAGATGATTCCAGGCACCGTTGCTGTGGCAGAAACGGTAGTGAAACGTTTCACAGCTTTTGTAAACGTGTCCAACATGATCACACTGACACCTGACTCCTGATGGACCCCAGCAGCACACAGATTTTCTGGAATTTCTCTGTTTCTGCAAAAACATTCCTTCAGGGTCAGGGCTTGTTTTGTTTGCTGTTCAGCTTTTCTCATCTAGATGATCCTTGTCAGATTTTAAAGCTACTTCTGAAGACCGTGTGTCGACACCAAGGGGCCGTTTTGGTCTGCATTTATTGAAGCAGGGCTGTGCAGTAGGACACATATGTCGCACGTGCGATGAATAAAAGCTATATAAACAATTTTTAAACGTAGCACTTGTGCGACATCTTTGCAAGTAACCTTTCCCCTCAGAATTTTATTGATAGAGTTACTTGTTATTGTGTAAGGAAGATGCTTTTTACTGGCACACAGTGTGCTCATAGGTGCTGTGGATGAAAACAGAGAAACCAGCAAAGACACAAAGGCAGAGACAGTCCAAAGTTTGGGATGAAAAGTGAAACTACGGGCAGATTAGCTAATGCTAGCGGGTAGCAGGCTCACAATCAAGCAGGTTCCAAAAACATGATGGTTGTGAAACCAAGAAAATCTAAACTCTACAAGCAGAAAAAGTCCCCATCATCCTGTTTATTCTTAGCTGTCTGCAGCACTGTGCAGCAGAACCGCAGACGTCGGGTTGCTGCCTCGAGTCTGCTCCATACACCGCTGCAGGTATATGGCAAGCCACTGTAGCATTTAATTTACAAACATGTCTATCTTCAACATAATTTAAAACAGGCTATTGCTAACCTGTACATAGTAGATATGTCACCATTCCATTTTAGTTGTAGAAATTAAATGTTATTAGCGTTTCCAGTTAGCGATGGGTACAGAATTCGATACTTTTTAAGGTACCGACCGAATTCCATAGTACCGACTGAGCACCGATTCACTTCATTTGAAACGTGCCTCGTATCGGTACCCGTCCTTCATAACGAGAACTTGCCTAGACAGCTGCGCATGCGCAAGAGCGTTATGTCGTCGGTCGCTGCGAGCCAGTTGTAAACAGAGCAGCATGGTAGAAAGAACGCACGCTAAAGCTTGGGTCCACTTCACTACATGTGATGGGTAACTGGGTGATGATGAAACCAGCGACAACGATCTAAGTGAGACATCCTCATCTTAATCTGCTCCGGTAGGTAAATGAAATGTTTAAGATAACGTTAGCTTGATATGTTAGCTTCCGTTCCGCTAATGGTGCGTTTGCTTTCTCCTCGGAACTCCGAATTTCCGACTAGAAGATCATGAACGTGCTCTAAAGTTTGGCTTCACTTTACTAAATGCGACGGGTGATTGGGTGAAGATGAAACCAGCGACAACGATCTAAGTGTGAGGCATCATCGTTTTAATCTGCTCCAGCAGCTAAATAAACTGTTTAAGATAACGTTAGCTTGATATGTTAGCTTCCATTGCCACCGTTGTTATCAGCTAATGGTGCGTTCGCTTTCTCCTCGGAAATTCTAACTTCCCAGTAGGAAAAATCAAATGAAAAAGGACGGCAAAAGGAATGAAGATACACAGTAAATTTAGTTCACAGTAAATATGTTTGCTTCAGTTTAATTATCAGCTTATAAAACTACAAGGACGATGTTAAAATACAAACAGTTGAATGTTATTTATCGTGATATTTATCAAATATGGTTATATATTGAGAAAAAAATATATTTAATTATAAAAGAGAATTAAAATATTAAACACTCAAAAGTGTCTATAATTGGTACCGTTAAGTACCGGTATCGATTCCTAGGTACTGGGAATTAGTACCGAATCGATTCAAATGTCAAAGGTACCCATCCCTATTTCCAGTACTACTGAACATGTTAATGAAGTACATTCAATTCTACTGATCATAGTTAAACTGTGGATATATGTATATATGTTCTTTAGATTAAGATGAGTGATTTTAATACAAACCTAAAATGTTACTGAAATGTAGGTACGTTCTTTTTTTATTAAATATCGAACTATAAGAGACAGGTTTACGAACAGCACTCTACCACAGTTTAAGAGCTCCAGATCTCCATGGAGCTAAAGCCTTAGCTAAGACATCCTGTTAACCATACAGTTTATAAAAAGTAGAAAAATGCACTATCATACAGCGTGGCGTCTACTCTTCTACGTCTTCTACGTCTATGCCGTTGAGGACGGACCTCTGTAATGAACAACTCTTATGGGCTCGACACACGGGAGGCGACATCACCTCTCCTCCATTCATTTTCAATCAGACGTGCGCGACAAAGCGATAATCGCGGGTCTCTCTCCTACCAAGTGAAACGCGAAAAACGTGCGTGTGAAATTTTGCGCTCGTGCACGTGTCGTGCACAGGCGACCCAGCGACGCGATCCCAAAAAGTTGAAACATTTTCAACTTTTCATCGCTGTCGCTCGGACGAGGACCAATCAACGGAGGTTTCATTCACTGACCAATGAGCGGACAGGATGCTCCGCACTTCTCCGAGCAAACATGGAGGAGAAGTTGATTATTATTATGTTTTATAGTAAAATCACAAGTAAGATTTCACATAACTCTAGCAGCACCTTGTGAAACATCATATCTACCACTTTATTAACTCTGAACCGCTTAATTAACCTTAATTCCCTCCAACCTGACACAGCCAAACAAAACAACGGAAGTTTCGATTTCGCCATGGAACAGAACGTGTAGACGGCTTTGCCGCTGCCGCGGGTCGCCTCCCGTTAGAATAAAAGAAAATGTTCTTTTCAAAATGACTCTGACATAATGTCTGAAGATATTTCAGAATCAGCTTTATTGTCAAGTACACGCTAGTTAGACTCACACCACCAGGAATCTGCTTTGTTGTTATTGTGTTTGAATTATACTGTCAGTGTGCTTAAAGAGGGACTGCACACCATCAGAAGATGTAACTCCGCCCCTAGTCAAGATGTGAAAAATGCCATGAAAGTGGACGTTACCAGGAGGCACAGAGTGGCATGGCCAAGTGTGGAGGATTTCCATCCTGGGAGGGAAGGGGAGTGGGAGGAGACTGTACGATGACAGCCCCAGTCAATCACAAGTTTAAAATGCAGTAGCCGCTGTTCTGCCACAGGGGGCAGCACTAAGACGTTTTTAGACCTAGATTCTAGATTTAATCAAGTTTACTCTAACATGTCAAAAATGCACAGAAAGATTACATTAGTAATGACCCAATTATACAGTTTATATGCAAAACATAAGTTATTTTGGGGTTTAGAAGTAATTCTAAGAACTACTTTTGTTTTTTAGAGATTGTAACAAATTTTTTGTGCTGGTGCTACAACTTTTTGTTCCGTGCTACAAAACCTGCGACCTTCGTGGCCCCAGTGCTATAAGCTAAGCATGTTATCATACAGCCCTGTGAGGCCAAGAAGGAGTGGCTAAACTTGCAGTTCCACCCTCATCCCCTATAGGGGCTGGCAGCAGAAGTAGCAAAAACTGTTAAAAATGCTAATTTCACAGCAGAAATAAACATGTTTACAGCCTGGTTCAAAAAAACATTTTCACATTAATAGATGTTCGGCCATTTCGAGACTCTGAACTTTAGTTTTGTCTGTGTGTTTGTGTTGGGATATTAATCATGGAATTACTTGGACATGGAGGACTAGTTGTTGTTATTGACTCACCTAGTAAGTAATTTTATATTTCTGTACTAAATTGCACCGGTTGAATGGGGGAAACGCTGTGTCATTTAACTGTTTGGTCAAACATGTTCGTGGGGCTGCTGGCTGGCTAAGAAACTTGAGCGGATGCCCGTGAGTCAGTTGGCTGTGCGGGTGGGACACCCTGTTAGACGTTGCTGTAATTTTTACAGTAATTTACTACATATCTACAGTACCAAGCTGAAAAACTATTTACAGTTACCGTAAATCCTCTAATATTTGTCTGTATTCAATTAACTGCCGGGTATCACATTTTGGCCGGTGTCGGAGTCGGCGGAGGTGAATAATGGCCGGTAACAAGCAAGTACCACGGGGGGGTTGTGTCATCCGTCTCACTTTAGATTTGCCAGTGACAGACCGCGAGGGTAACTTTAACCGTGCGGCGACGAAGAGGAGGCGAAAATTTGATATCAAGTTCAAAGAGAACGTGCGCTGCAGAACACTCTGGGGAGCAGTAGCAGGGGTTGTATGAACTAGTCACTAGTCGACTTCACCGCTCTATAGTGACTTTTTATGCCTGTCATCGACTAGTCGCTGTCACGTGATAATGACCGACAAGATGCAGTCCTCAGAAAAGATAGCAGCCTGCTGTCAGCAGGTGAGGAGCTCCTGCGTGTCGGGAGGCAACGCGCTGTGCCAGAGCGTCGGTACTGACACCCGCCGTAAAACGGACATTTAACCAAATTGTGACCTTTACCCTCTTGCAATTTAACATTCCCCTCACCCCATCCTAACCTTAACCAGCTTGCGCATGCAAAGCTCTGATTGTTGACGCGCTCCAGACATCTGCGTCCTGAGCACGGCCACAGTAACATTATCAAATCAGGTGTCGCCACCTCAAAAACTAATTTAACACGCAATCGTTCATGTCGGCTCATTTCCTTTTATGTTTTCTGTCTTTTATTCTTTTATTTGTGCCTGATGCGTTTCGCTGCTGTGCATCAGGACGCATCACCCGTTTTGTCCTCGGTGACGCACCTAACTGATGCGGCCGGCGAGCACTCCACTGTTTTTGCGGTCGGTAGATCTTTTAGAGCTGCAGTTCAAAGGTAACTCATGAGGTGAATATATATGAACCCAGGTAGCAGTTTCTCTTTAGGACTGAGAGGAGATGCAGGAAGATAATAAACAGGCAGGACAGAAAAATAGTCAAATAAAAACAAGTTAGTTTTTGTACCTGCTGGTTGCAACAAACAGACACCATTGAAGGTAATCAGAAGTGAGGAACAGAAAATGAAATAATTATTTTAATGTTTAGAGCAGCAGGAACTCCGAGAGGCTGCAGGCGCATCAGTGAGTTTGCGGCTGCTGCGCAGGGGGGGGGGGGAGAGGGCTGAAGCAGAAACTACCGTTGTTAAAAGAAATGTGTTTAACTTTGAAAATGTGGGCGCAATTTTAATTGTCAAAAACTCCAGCGAACCATTAGTTCATTTTGCTCAAATAGAAATAGAGGCCTGCCTCTAATACTGGCCCTCCTTCCAATAAAGGCCTGGAGCTTGATGAGCTTGAGTCAAATACAGGCCCGGGCCTCTATTAGAGGATTTACGGTAATACTGCAATTTTCATTGCATCATCAGAGTTTCAGTCGTGGCACTTTGTTTACAGTTCGTTATTGTAGTTTTTGAAATTACATTAAATACTGTAAATTGTTAGCTACTTCAGTTATTTTTACTGTCATTCTGCAACCGCCACCCCAGTCTGCCAATCCAGTGGAACTGCTCCCGATGCCTACGTAGTATCGCAGAGCAGCGTCAACCAGCACTGCCCTTCAACATCCAGGGGCTTAAGGAACTCTGGGCGGATCTCATCCACCCCTAGAGCCTTGCCACGAGGAGCTTTTTGACAACCTCAGTGACCTCGGCTCCAGAGATTGAAGAGTCCAACCCAAAGTTCCCAGCCTCCGCTTCCTCACTGGACGAAGTGCCGTTTAGATTGAGGAGGTCTTTGAAGAATTCCGCCCGACTATCCACAACTCCCTGAGTAGAGGTCAGCACCACACCGCCCTCTCTTTAAACAGTGTTGGTAGCGCATTGCTTTCCCCTACTGAGGTGCCGGATGGTGGACCAGAATCTCCTCGAAGGTGTACAAAAGTCTTGCTCCATGGTCTCACCATACTCTTCCTATGCCCGGGTTTTTGCCTCCGCAACCATCCGAGCCGCATTCCGCTTGGACTGCCGGTACCTATCAGCTTCCTCAAGTCCCACGGACCACAGCTGGTGAGCCGTGTTGATGCATCAAGTCAACCTTTTGTTATAAAGCAACTCACTGCTGCTGGGGGGGGGGGGGGGGGGGGGGGGCAGGAGTTAACTGCTCGCCCCGTAATCGGAAGGTTGCAGGTTCGAGCCCCGCTCAGTCTGTCGTTGTCGTTGTGTCCTTGGGCAAGACACTTAACCCACCTTGCCTGCTGGTGGTGGTCGGAGGGACCGGTGGCGCCAGCTCTCGGCAGCCTCGCCTCTGTCAGTGCGCTCCAGGGCAGCTGTGGCTACATCGTAGCTCATCCCCACCAGTGTGTGAATGTGTGTGTGAATGGGTGAATGACTGATTGTGTTGTAAAGCGCCTTGGGGGGTTCCATGACTCTAGAAGGCGCTATGTCAAATACAGGCCATTTACCATTTACCATTGGCATGAAACATGCCACCAAAGTGCTGTACAATTAAAATAAAACAAATAAAACCAGCAGGGACAATTAAAATCCAACAATATAAACATGACAGAGCAAGAGCATGTGAAAATATCATTAAGCAAATTTTGTTTCTATAGCACTTATCACAGACATAGAATCACAAAGTGCTTCACATAGATCAAAACAAAAGTCATTCAATCATAATGAAATAGATTAACATCAGAAAAAATTTAATCATACAATAAAAAATATAAAACAAATCAAAGATGATTACAAATTTGAGTTAAAATAAAAAGACAAAAGATTTATGTAAAAGCAGCTTTAAATAACAGGGTCTTCAGCTGTTTTAAGTGTCCAGACTGTCACTAATACATAAGGATAATGTTCAATTCATTTCAAGTTTATTTAGAAATCACCAAATCACGACGAGTCGTCTCAAGGACCTTCACACATAAACATTCCAATACAGGTCAGGTCATTAAGCCTATCAGTAACAAGTTTCTTATATAAGGAACCCAGCAGGTTGCATCGAGTCACTGACTAGTGTCAGAGTCTTTACAATCCTCATACTAAGCAAGCATTTAGCAACAGTGGAGAGGAAAACTCCCTTTTAACAGGAAGAAACCTCCAGAGAATCCTGGCTCAGTATAAGCAGCCATCCTCCACGACGCACTGGGGATGGAGAAGACAGAGCACACACACACACACACACACACACACACACACACACACACACACACACACACACACACACACACACACACACACACACACACACACACACACACACACACACACACACACACACACACACACACACACACACAGTAATGTGTGTAAAGTTACATTGTGATTTCTTAGTAAATATTGTATTTGGTGAGAGATAAACTTTATTGTATTTATCCTAGTGAATCTATAATTAAACGGATAAACTAGTAGTAGCACATCCAACGTCAAGGAAGCAAAAAGTTATTATCAGGAGAGGGAGAATGTTTAAGTGGTTAGCAGCAGTGTGCTAGACGATGGCCCCCTCACTGAGGCCACCACAGCTCAGCAGAACATCATTGTTACATATACATACAATTATTATTCTTATCATCATCATCATCATCATCATCATATATTTCTTGTATATATATTATTTGAATTCAACATGAAGAAGCAAACAGCAAACGCTTTACTATTCCACAGTTCCTCTCACGTTACGCAACAAAACTCAGTAGTGACTCTGAGCATTTTAATAACGTAGATAGGCCCACAATAATAAAAACATGCAGGTTTAAGCTGCTTTTCAGTTTTCATTCAATGTTTTCCACAACAGAATGACAGTAAAAGTACCAGTAATATTTGTAGATCTATTTATGTTTTTTTAAATTAATTTTCCACTGAAATCAGCATCTCATAGAAAAAATAGCCACACTTTTTTGCTATTTTTTTCATAATTCAGAAACAAAACATTTTTTCAACATGACAAAAAATCTCTTCTAATTTTAGGTGAGAGAATAAACATCAGATTATAATCTCTAAAACATTCAGATCTAATCTAATAATAGAGTTTCTTAGAGTTACTTTTTGCCTCAAATGTCTGAAAATAAGTGATGAAAGCTTCCATTTATTCTCATTATTTTGTCACTGTGCTTTAAGGGGCTCAGCGTGTACGCAGGTATCTGAAACCGCAGCACCGTGTCTGTGTTAGAACCTCCATTGTGTTTATCATGGACCTGTCTAATTACTGGAAATCCCTCTTTTGACCTCTTATATCAGACTCCGCACCGAGACATGAAAGAATGACTCAGAAACAACAAAGACTGTCGAGTATCTCTGAACACGTTTAATTCACGAGTTTACGTGCTCGCTCACGCTTGTTTTGGTGGTTCGGGCGCGCTCCACACACGCTCCGGATCTGCGTTAAAAGTCCCGCCTCCCTTTGATTGACAGCAGCAGGCAGATTTCTCCAGTTTCTTTTATAAGATTGAAACTTGAAACGAAAAACTCAATAATGCGCAACACGTGAAAAGTAATGAAAATGCGGGACTGTCCCGCACAAAGTGGGACATCTGGTCACCCTAACCGAGTGTTGCATTGATGCTATTGTGTAACTGGATAAAGCCAGAACAGCTTAAACCCAGGAGTTCTACACTCTTACAGCAGAGGGGATGAAAGATCTACGGTAGCGTTCTGTTTTACATCTGGGATGTCAGTCTGCCTCTGAAGGAGCTGTCCATGGTCTCCACAGTGGAATGCAGTGGGTGGGAAGGGTTTTTAAGATGGAGGTCATCTTCCCCAGCATCCTACTTTCACACATCTCGACTGAATCCAGTGAGCAGCACAGAACCGAGCTAGCTTTGTGAACTAGCTTGTTCAGTCTCTTCCTGTCTCGGTCCGAGCTGCCTGCACCCCTACAGACCACAGCAGAGTGGATAAAAGAGCCAACAACTGCGTGATGAAAGGATTTTAGCAGCTGGGAATTACCTCAGAAGGACCTCAGCCTCCTCAGGAGGTGGAGGCGGCTTTGGCTGTCCTTAAACAGATCATCTGTGTTGTTGGACCAGTTCAGTTTACTGTTGAGGTGAACACCCAGGTACTTAAAGGTGTCCACCACCTCAGTGTCTGCTCCCTGGATGTTTATTGGTGAGTGAGTGAGGAGTGTTTCTCTGGAAGTCCATCACCTTTTGTGACTTACTTTGTCGTGTTCAAATACGCTCACTTTAGGGGCTGGGCGCAGGGTTTGGGGGCCACAAAAGGGGGCCCGCGGGCTGCCTATTGAGTGCCGCTGCCCTAGGGGGTATCCTTCTGGCAGCCATGTGTGGGGCCTTGGGAGGTCTTTGATGGAGGCCACAGGTCGCTGCCTGATAGCTGTATCAGCCCTGGGTGGGTCAAAAGGGTCAAAAGGTGCAGCCGTGGTGTGGAGAGTATCGAGTTTAGAGCAGTAGAATCTCGTCTCTATTGTTTGCAGATGATGTGGTCCTCCAAGTCCAAGGCCATGGCACTCGACCGGAAAAGGGTGGCTTGTAGTGGAGGCTCGTCCATAGGGCGCCGCCCCACCTATCTCACAGCAAGAGGAAGACAAATATAGGAGTCACAAAATAAAAATAAAATACATGAAAATAAAACTAAACATCACTCAGATATGAGACGTGTTTAATCTGTATTTAATTGTAGTTTTAACATGTTATTTACACGTTTACCGTGTAAATAATAGAGGAATGTAAAGAGTAGAGGAGCCTTGAATGCAGATGTGTGGTGACTGCAACGACAAGCGCAGAAGATCAGCAGGGCAGATTCTCAACCCGGGTCAGGACAGAACCAGAACTTCTAGTCAGTTCACCGTTCTCTGTTGTTTATGAGCAGCTGAGTACACTTCTCAGTTGTTGATATTTTTATTATGAAGAACCTGAAAATGGTGAAATGTGCCACTAGAGACTTAAAAGCCCCCTCCAGCAGGTATGAAAAAGCACAAGACAGTCAGAAATTAGCTCTGTGTGGCATTGGAACGTTGGATTACACGAACCAAGTGTTTTTTTCACAATAACACGCATTATTATGACCAAACGCCAGCAAAGGTTAGACTAAATGTACGCTTTTAACGTGATGAAATTTGCTTTGTTTTGCTGCTGAGTTTCGTGAGGTTTGCAGGTAAAGTAACGGTGCTCATATTGTTGTGAAGAGGAGAGTCTGGGCTTTCATTTAAACACGTTTGGTGGATAGGATCATGTTGCATTGTTGCTACTGTGTGTTTTTCTGTGTGTTTAGCTATTTTCAGCCCTTTTATTTAGTGTCATTGCTGAGGTAGAAACTGTGGATTCCATCTTAAGAAATGTGAATTGGCGCCGCCTAGTGGCGATATTTGGGTAGCGCATCTAACATCTAGAGAGCATAAATTCACCCCACCAAAAACATAATTCACCAGCCACCACTGGTGGCTTCCCAACTCTGGGTCGAGAGAGAGGTCCTGTCTCAAGTGGAGGAGTTGATGGAGGGGAGAAGGGAGCGAGAGATCAACAGGCGTATTGGGGCGGCGTCTGCAGTGATGCGGACGCTGAAGTGGTCTGTCGTGGTGAATCGGGAGCTGAGCCAGAAAGCAAAGCTCTCGATTTACTGGTCGATCTACGTCCCAACCCTCGTCTCTCGTATGAGCTTTGGGTAATGACCGAAAGAACAAGATCACGGATGCAAGCGCCCAACATGAGTTTCCTCCGGTGGGGGGCCAGACTCATCTGTAAAGATAAGGTGAGGAGCTCGGACATTCGGGAGGGCCTCTGATTAGAGCCGCTGCTCCCCCACATCGAGAGGAGCCAGCTGAAGTGGTTAGGGCATCTGGTCAGTATGCTACCTGGACGCTTTCCTGGGGGTGGCATTTCAAGCATGTCCTGCCAGCAGGAGACCCCAGGTCAACCAAGGACACGATGGAGCAAGAGTATCTCCATTCTGACCCGGGAGCTCCTCTGGGTCCTGCTGGAGGAGCTGGTGGAGGTGGCCAGGGAGAGCGCCGTCTGGGATGCTCTACTTCAGATGCTGCCCTCCCGACCCGGACCCGGACCTGGATTAGCGGAGGGAAACGGTTGAATGTTGACAGCTGTGCTGCAGCTCTACGCATGTTTCTGACGCTAGATAAAACATTGCCACCAGCATTGTCACAAACTGAACGTCTAGCTGGTAAGCGTCCATCTCTCTCACTTCTCCCCGCTTGCCTGTGGTTCATGTTTGTGTTGCTGGTTTGTTTCCTCGTGCTGGAGAGTACTTCTTATGTTTGTCTGGTGGTTTTATTATTCTGGACTTGTTTGACCCAACCCTGGTGAATGAGCACAGTCTGAAGGTCGTGTGTTTTACACAAGCTGGGATAGACGGCCAAACATCCGGTATCTGGTCTACACACGGCAATATCCTTATTTAAAATGCATAACATGATGATAATGTGAACCTAATGCCAATTAACATCTTTTTCCATAATAGGCCAATTGTCACAGTCGATCTCGAAGGGAACGCAGCGTTAGTGAGAACATGTCGGTCCGCCACGGTGGCCCATTGAGCAGAGGAGGAGACGTGAGGTAAGATCACGGCCACCTTCAGCACAACTCGTCTAAAGCAGACCACTCGCTTAGCTTGATCCATTAAATAACTGATCTGTCCTTCCAGTGCAAGCCTCTCCCCTCTGGCACCAGTGCGCCTGTGCCCTCCCCTCTGCTCCCCTGAAGATTCAAATATCAACCTATTCACGGCAGCAGGGTTTCTGTCGTACGTTCAGTCAACGACTCGCCGTGCGTACCAGCAGGTCCTGGAGCTCCTGGATGACAGCCATCGCAGGTAATGTCGTTTCTAAATGTTCAGGTGCTGGTTTTTGATGTGGGAGTATTCCTAAATGAAAGTTTATTTAAAACTAAGGTTTTTAGAAAAGTTTACCAAAGATAATCAAAGATGGTCAAATGAGACCTAAAGGTCCAAATCAGATACCCATCATGTGCAGCACTTGTCTAATTAAACGTATATGCTGGCGATCTAAAGACAGACAGCGGTGAGCGTGCGCCAGCTTCCTGTTTCTGTGAGTGTGATGGATGGTGCTCCACGGAGGCAGCTCCCATCTCTGCCTCCAGAGGGCGCAGCGTCGCTCACACTCGATGGAGTGCTCTGCTTGAATAAGTTAGTGTGGGGAAGGGTTGTCTTGGTGTGAAAATCTAACCTCACGGTTATTGTGACCAAAATTATCACGGTTTTCGGTATTATCTCTGTATTTTTTAAACGCGTTACATTTTCAGACAACTAAATAAACCCTGTATATCAGGAAAATATTGTCCTCAGTTTGTGTCTAAATTTTGCCTAAAATGTGTTATTTTGTAATTATGTTGTTTATTTGTTTACATTTTTCAATTCAATTCAATTTTATTTATATAGCGCCAAATCACGACAAGAGTCGTCTCAAGGCACTTCACATAATAAACATTCCAATTCAGGTCAGTTCATTAAGCCAATCAGAAATAAGTTTCCTAGTGGATCTATAATTAAACGGGTAAACTAGCAGTAGCACATCCAACGTCAAGGAAAGTAAAAAGTTATTATCAGGAGAGGGAGAACGTTTAAGTGGTTAGCAGCAGTGTGCTAGACCAGTGGTTCCCAACCTTTTTCCCAAGGGACCCCATTTTTCACCAGTAAAATTTCTGACGACCCCCTCCCATTCTCTCTTCCAGTACAAACAGTATTAAGAAATGATAAAATTGTTCAAGCACATTTTAATATGCTTTGATTCAATAGATAACAGTAATAGTAGGCTCCAGTACAGAACAAAGTCATTAACAAAACCAAACAGACCATAATGTGCTTGACAGTTTGTATTACTTTTCTGAACACATTGTTTCTTGTAAACACAGATAAATCAATCATTCCTTTCAATAAACGTTTGACACATAAAAATACACTGAGCAAAATGTACTTAAATGTGTATATTACTGTTTATACTAGATTATTTACTGTAAAGGCTGTGATTAATCAACCAGTCCTATCTTTAATGAACTTTTGACACTTGAAAATAAAACAGTGAGCTGAGCAAAATGTTCTTAAAAGTGTGTTACTCTTTCTGTACTAATTATTTCCTGTCTTAATATCAGTAAACTTTTCACTCATGAAAAAAATGTGAGCAAAATGTAGGCTATAAACAAGTAATAAATGAAGTTTTAACCCCTTAAAGTGGAGAGGTCCTGGCGACCCACTGAGAGGCTTTGGCGCCCCCTTGTGGGAGTCGGGACCCCCAGGTTAGGAACCACTGTGCTAGACGATGGCCCCCTCCATGAGGCCACCACAGCTCAGCAGAACATCATTGTAGCTTCTTCTGGGGAGAAAAACACTTAGAGAAAAAATAAAGTTTGAAAAAATAAAGAAATTGCAGAAAGTAATACAGTTAAAGAGCAGATTGTAGAAGAAAGTAGTGGAGTGTGAAAAGTGGTCAGTGTGTCCTCCAGCAGTCTAAGCCCAAAATTCCACTACCTCCGCTCCGCCCCCGCTTTCCGCTGCTGCTCTCTTCCGAACTCAAATCATACTGGTACCCGCTCTACAACGGCTCCGCTCCGGTGCGGAGACCTGATGTGCGCAAACAGGCATGCACGGGATTTTCGAGATCTGCGATACAGTCCGAGCAATAAACGCGGAAGTTGGATCCAAACACCCGTTGTGTGGGAGAAGCATCGAAATGAACTGTTTAATCTGCCATCATGTGTGTTGAGAGATCAGCAGTGTTTGGATCAACAAAGTGTGACTACTTTGATAGTAGAAACTGTATTTATGGCTCACTTTTGTGCATTTAAAGTTCAGCCGCCATTGATAGTTGTTAAAAGTTGTTAAACCTGTGCATATGAAACAAAAAACGCTTTTTGTTTATCGATGTATTGTGAAATAACGGAAGCTGTGCTTGCTCCCTTTCCTGTTGGGCGGTTGTGATTCCTGTCCATTTACTGCGGAGGTGCTCCGGCGTCCGGCGAAAATAGAATCAATCTTATTTTTGCCGGATGGTGGAACGGAGGGCGGCGCACTGCGCCGCACGGCCGCAGTAGTGGAACAGCTCTGATCGACTACAATGAGACCGATTTTGCTGCGGAGTTTGTGCCGGAGCGGAGAGCAGCGGAGATAGTGGAATTTTGGGGTAAGCCTATAGCAGCATAACTACAGAGATAACTCTGGATAATCTATCCTATTTAGATGGAGGCATGTTGGAGGCAGGGCAAGGGAGAGCCGTCTTTACCGACTGTACACTCCACCTCCCTGTACTCCCCCACTTGTCCAGATCTAGGCTAACATCAGATTTTAACCATAGGCCCTATCAAATAAAAATGTTTTAAGCCTATTCTTAAAAGTAGACAAAGTGTCTGCCTCACGGACTAAAGCTGGGAGCTGGTTCCACAGGAGAGGAGCCTGATAACTAAAAGATCTGCCTCCCATCCTAATTTTAGATATTCTGGGAACCACCAGTAGACCTGCAGTCTGAGAGCGAAGTGCTCGGTTAGGAACATATGGAACAATCAGATCACTGATGTATGATGGAGCTTGATTATTAAGAGCTTTATATGTGAGAAGGAGGATCTTAAAATCTATTCTGAATTTAACAGGTAGCCAATGTAGGGAAGCTAAGACAGGAGAGATATGATCTCTATATAAAGCGCTGCGGCTGCTTTATATAGCGACTCGTTGCATTCTCCCTCAACCCAAATCCTCGGATCACGCATGTTAGCTAAAACGCTAACGTTAGCTTGCCTTGCGTTGACTGTAGAGTTGTGGGTGATGGTCACGCAGATGTGTCATGAGATTTGAAGCGTTGCTGCCTTTCACAGACACTTTTTCTGCTCGTGCTGCAAACAGGATAGCCGTCTTCTATCAACTGTCCCTCGGCATTCTTCACATATCCAAAAGATGCCCGTACTTCCCACTTTGTCTTCTTTGAGGGATAATAAATGTCCTGAGCGCTGCCGTCTCCTCCTTTGGCCATTATTTCAGCTTTAGCTTCAAGAAAGTTTTGGTTGTAAACAACAAAGTGCGCATGTGCCGCCGGCAACTTCAGCAGATGATACGGTGGCTGGTAAGGGTCACCGCGCCTACACCGCAGCCACGGTAAACCACCGAGATAATATAGTTTTTTAAAAACATGTTTGTGTCTAAATGAAGGTGATGTTGTTGTTCATAGAGTTAAAATTCATGTTGAAGTTAAGATGATTTCATCCAGTAGGACCTGTGGTTGGCTGGCTCATGTAACACATGTCATGTCTTCAAAGAATCGGAATCGGGAATCGATAGGAACTGGAATCGAAACGAGGAATTGGAATTGGAATCGTTCAAAATCAAACGAGGGCCAACCCTAGTGCCAGTGTACTGATGTACATTATTGTATTTTGGAAATTAGCTTTTGATTTAGTTAACATTGTGTGTTTTTAAGAGTTAGATGTGTTGAAAAAACTGCCCCAGCGAAAAGCTGTGAACACATTCAGTGACTCAGATTGAGTGAAGTGAAAGCTACAGAGGTCCTCAGAAAGAAACGACGACTGGCTGCTTGTTTCCAGTTAATCTTGTAAATAAAGATGTGCTGATGTGTACAGAACCCACTTGGACCTGGATGCAAACCCGGACGAGTCTGGGCTGGTTGATGCTTCGTCACTGCGTCGGCAGGTAATCCGTCTCAGCGAGACTTGTTATGGGAAACAGGAATGTTTGTTTTCTGTGAGTCAGAGGACCAAACAGCCGCTTGTTGTTGTTGTTTTTCCTGTACGTTATTGATGCGGGGACAGAAATCTGACATCAGCTTAGTCTTTATACCCGACACAGGTTCAGGCTGGTGTTTTTGAGTGTGTTCTGAGCATCGCTAGTTTTAACTAGCTTTCTGTTCTCTGGTGTTCGTCCAGATTGTGAAGCTCAACCGGCGTCTGCATCTGCTGGAGGAGGAAAACAAAGAGCGCTCCAAGCGGGAGGCCATCCTGTATTCTGCCACCGTGGCGTTCTGGCTGATCAACACGTGGATCTGGTTACGTCGGTAATGCCTTCTAGTGAGTCCCCAAAACTCTGGAGCCAAAGCAAGTCCTCCAAAAGCGTGTCCTAGCAACCGTCCCAAGCATGGAGACCAGAAGAACTGGAATAATCTGGAATATAATCTCGATGTGTCACAACTACCTGCTGCTGTCTCGGCCCAGCCCGGCCAGGAAAGTACAGCACGGACAGCTGATCTGAACGGGAGTTGGTGCCGAGTCATCAGCACGTGGGACTGAACGGGACAAGCTCCGGCTGAAGACCGCGCTCCACTCGGGTGTTTCACACGTGCTTTAGTTTCCGTGGGTTTCCTCCGTCATCGTCCTTCACGTGTTTACGAACCTGCATCTGTCACACTCCTGGGGTTAGAAGTCCTAAGCAGCGTTGCTGTGTGTGTGTGTGTGAGTGTGAGTGTGTGTGTGTGTGTGAGCGTGTGTGTGTGTGAGTGTGTGTGTGTGTGAGCGTGTGTGTGTGTGTGTGTGTGTGTGTGTGTGTGTGCGTGAGTGTGTGTGTGAGTGTGTGTGTGTGTGAGTGTGTGTGTGTGTGTGAGTGTGTGTGTGAGCGTGTGTGTGTGTGAGTGTGTGTGTGAGCGTGTGTGTGTGTGTGTGTGTGTGTGAGTGTGTGTGTGAGCGTGTGTGTGTGTGAGTGTGTGTGTGTGTGTGAGTGTGTGTGTGTGTGTGTGTGTGTGTGAGTGTGTGTGTGAGCGTGTGTGTGTGTGTGTGTGTGTGTGTGAGTGTGTGTGTGAGCGTGTGTGTGTGAGTGTGTGTGTGAGCGCGCGTGTGTGTGTGTGTGTGTGTGTGTGAGTGTGTGTGTGTGTGTGTGAGTGTGTGTGTGAGCGCGCGTGTGTGTGTGTGTGTGTGTGTGCGTGTGTGTGTGTGTGTGTGCGTGTGTGTGTGTGTGTGTGAGTGTGTGTGTGTGTGAGTGTGTGAGTGTGTGTGTGAGTGTGTGTGTGTGTGTGAGTGTGTGTGTGAGCGCGCGTGTGTGTGTGTGTGTGTGTGCGTGTGTGTGTGTGTGTGCGTGTGTGTGAGTGTGTGTGTGTGTGTGAGTGTGTGTGTGAGCGTGTGTGTGAGCGTGTGTGTGTGTGAGTGTGTGTGTGAGTGTGTGTGTGAGTGTGTGTGTGTGTGTGTGTGTGTGAGTGTGTGTGTGTACACCACACACTGTGATCTTGTCATTAACAGAAGGATGACTCAACACGGGGTTTATGTGGAAGTTCACCATATTTCCTCGCTGGCTCACGTCTCACTTTCTGTCGGCTCGTGTAATTTCTTCATCTTCATGAGAATCGGGATGTGGCGTCCAGAAAAAATAGAAACACGTGGAAAGATTCTGCAGCTCCGGATCGGCACCGGGTGTAAATGCCAGAATGGTTTGTGTGTTTGTGGAAGCCACGCAGATTCCGTTCTGCACTCGGTGTGAATGAGATAGCTTAAATGGGTTGGAGAGGAGACTAGATCACTGGTGAAATATAGAGTACTGATGAATCATTGTGTAAAGCAAATGTCCACAACTGTTCTAGGACTATCAGGCGAAGATGAAGCTTCACCTGTTCCAGTTGGGATGAAAATCGGCATCTTTTCTTACAGGTTGGTGTCCAGCTCGCCACTGAGGTCCACTCTGGACCAGGTTACGTCCCACTTGGAAGTGCTGTCGCGCTGATTCTCACTCTGCTATGATGAAAATCTTATTTATTTGGTAAATGGGTTGATTTGATGTTGATGTGCTTATATTTATTTACAGAGATACATGCTCCTGGTTTTCTCGTTAATAACTCACTGCTTCAGTCTCTCAATAAGCGATGTTTGTTTATATGAATATTGGTTTTATTGGTGAGGATGTTTGCATCTACCTATCAGAACTCAAGGTGCTACGGATGAAACCACATAGGGTATTAGACCTTCTCATTCGTGCAGACCAACACAAGAGGGGTCAGTGGTTCAACATTAGGTGAGACTGCATCATTTAATCCCCGGGATGTCTCAACTCTCGCCTCAGGACAAACCAGAATTAACTGGAGTGTCAGATGTTTTGGGAACATGACTTCCATCCACAAAGTGTCAAAATATCCAGAGTAAATCTACAGAGGCCATAAAATTTATCTTGGATGTTCTTTGGGTCTTCTTTTATGATATTTGTGAAGCATATGAAATATTTATTTAAAATTTAAGCCCTTCATATATGCATTTTCTGTCTGACAGGATCTAGAATGTGAGAGTTTTTGACAAGTTTTGTACATAGTAGGACTATAACATGAACATCCTGATATGTATGTTGTGGAATAAAAACGCTATAAAGCAACGTGTGGCTTTATGTGTCGCAAATGTGAATAAGAGTGATACATCTCATGTGTTACAGGCATGTTGTTGCTGTGATCCTTACTGTCTGAACCTGGGAAATGGGAGTCTTGTTGAATCTGAGTGTTTGATCATTTTTTGTGTTGATGTTTTGTAAAAACTGCTGCTGTAATAATAAAGGCTGGATGTGGAGCTCTGATGAAGACCAGCTGAGATGAGCCGGGGGGGGGGGGGGGGTCCTGGTGAGAACGGAGACCAGGTAAAAGAAACCGGAAGTGTAAACAGAGGCGACCGAGGCAAACACGATGGGCATCTTAAAACTGGCTGATCTGATCCGCTCCGAGGCTCCTGCGGCTGTTTCCTTCAGGGATATCAGTGACTACGCAGGTAAACACAAACAATTACGTTGTTTTCCCCCATCATGCTAATGAGAGCTCAGTCAAACCGCTGCTACTAGCTAGCTACTATCGTTAGCAAAAACCGAACTTATTTTTATTTTTATCCCACTTTTTTATTTCGAGCTTTTAAAATCCGTCTTTAAGCTCCTCGTGATTTTTCTCAAAGATAAAATCCTGTCAAAAATCGCTTTTTCAGTAGCTATCACCAGGTCAGTGTCGATCATCCCTGTAGGATCAAACTTTTGTCATTTTTCTAACAGCGGAAGACATCAGTAACGGAGAAATTTGTTTGTCACCGCGTTAAACAAGTTTAAACGTTTGGTTGCGTTAATAATTACTACAGACACATCTGGGAACTAGCTTCCTACGGTTTAAACTCATGAAAACGTTCAATAATTTCGCTTCATGTTGAAGTGGAACTTAAAGAGCAAGTAACGTCTAAATTAACTTTTTTTTGCTGATGAACTGTATAAATGAGTGTCTTTTAAATGTGTGTATTCATTATTTTAGCATTTTGGTGCATTTTCTTTAAAAATTAAAAATTCTGCCTAAATACCACCGTATAGCGCCACCTTCAGCTTAAAACATAGAATTTGACTCATTTTGAATAAATTTTAGCCAATGACTAAAGGGTAAGATACTACGTAAACCAGTAGAGTACTACGTAGCAGCTCTGTGTCAAAGTTATAAAGCATCGAGCGTCTCGGCCACGCCTTGTGGCGAGTTGGGAGTTGGATTTGCAAGCGAGTGTAGGAGGCTAGCCTAGTTCAGCATTAGCATATAGCATTAGCATATCCTAATCTTTAGCATAGCTTTCAGTGTTATACATACTTATTTAGTGTTAGTTTGGCTGTTGGATAGTGTAGTTTAGTTAGTGTTTGGCTGTTAGTGTAATTAGCAAAGTAGTTCGGGTTTAGTGCTCCATATCGTGTTGGTATGGTGAGAAGGTGTAGTGTAGTATGGTTGCGGTGGCTCTGTGGGGTTGTACTCCTTTCCGCTGGACTTAGAAATTAGGCGCCAGTGGTTGCGCGCAATCGGTGTCTGGAAAAGATTCAGCTCCCGCCGGGTGCTGTAGTTTGCAACCAGCATTTTACCCGCGATTCTGCACGTCTCCGTTTGAAGAGGGAGGCTGTGCCCACCGTGGCTCTTCCGCGATTTAGATGCAGCCCACCGACTCTGCTCCCCCACCACGGCGGGCTCCAGTCTGAGGTGAGTACGCTAAATAAAAGTTTTAACATCTTCTAAAGACAATTTCCTACCTAAATGCAAAGTTTAAGAGACGTGGTTCACTTCCTTTAGCTAGTCAGTCGGTAATTCTGCAACAGTGTCTCTAACTGACGCAGCACTAGTTGACAGACAGCATTACAGCGTGAAATCCAGCTTGTGACCCGGTTCCGTAAGGAATTCTGTGCAGGAGGTCGCATTTCAGGCTCTATTCACATCATATGTGACTGACTTTTATGGGCCATTCCCATCTGTACCGGGTCGGCCCGGGCCGGGTAGCCCCAGTCGGCCCCAGCCTGGCCCGGCTGATTCCACACATCCTTGCCTTAAGCCCATGTGGGCTGGTTCTACCCACCAATCAGAGGCTTGCTCTAATGGAAGGTGTGAATTTGCTGTCAGCAGTGGGTGTGTTGGCCCTGGTTGGCCTGAAGCAGACCCCCTCGAGAAGAGGGCTGAGAATGAGCCTTGGTTGGCCCGGAACAATACCAGGCCACCCAGATATGTAAACAACCTACGCTACCCGGCCCGGGCCGACCCGGTACAGATGGGAATGGCCCATCACAGTCACACACTAGGAATGTTATAAAGCGCCTATATAGGAGATTCTTTTGTATATTATCTGACTTTATAAACAACAACAATGTGCTTCTATATTTTTTTTCAGGCTAAATCTACCCAAGACACTGGCTGTCAGACTGATTTAGTAGTCTGCAAGAATGTACTTGTCCAGGCTGACGTGAAGCCTTACCGGCGTAGCAAAGGTGAATTATTTTTAATAATCTTCTATGTAAACATTTTATTATTACCTTCTAGTTTTAATTTGTTTTACAGATTATAGTTACATGTGATTTTATGCTCTTTTAAACATTTATAAATGTGCTGCTTCTTTGTTTTTACATAGCCAGCCAGAATGGAGTTCACAGCCACAGTGTGTCTGGTGACCCACAGGGACCATGACGGAAATTCATCTTCCAGAAGGTCCCAGAGCATCCACACCCCCTGAAAGACCAAGATGTGAGGTGTCTGCTGTTGATTCCAGCTTCCACCTCAGTGACAGTGCAAGCTCAGTGAACTGTTCAAGGTAAAAAAAATTAAAACATTTCAGAATTTTTAAGATATTAACAATTAAATAAGTATGTGATTACATCATGACGGAGGCTACTGATTCTGGCCCTGTGACACTTGGTGGTGACATGTGAGCTGATTCACCTGGTAAATAACTTTTACATTAAATATTTTGTTTTTGCTATCAAAAGTAAATTAACTAATAACCTGCATTATTGCAGGACACTCAGCAAAATATAGACTCTACACCATGAGGCAGGCACACATTAATATTCTATAAGAGCACATAAGGTGAGCAACACCACATATTATTATTATTACTGTACACTGTCCTGGATTTGTTTTCTTTCTGCATCTCATCATTAGCCTGGCTGATCACCTGATAACTCCTGTCATCTGGTTATGACAGCATGAGGACGTCCTCACACACCTGTAACCTATCAGCTCGTCTGGCAGAATAGAAAGAGAAGAGACAACACCACATCTCCTGTTCCTGGAAAGCCTTCAGCCATCCTTCGATGACTGAGAACCTCCATCAGCTGCAGCCGTGCTCTTCTTAGCGTGACAGCAGGACGTCCCGAAGGTCCGCTCACCTGTTCACCGCTCAGACGTCCTGATTTTCTACCTTCCTAGATCATCCAGCTGTAACCTGTTCCTGATCATGTCTTTAGTCCCGCTGTAACACTGATGCATCAGTCTCAGACGTCATGGAGCTCAGGTGTTATTAGAACTACCTGTGTGTGTTCACCACCCAGCTTCAGCTCTTCTGTGGTTGGGTCTGACCCATGTTAGTAAATGTAAGTCCTCCATCAGGCTTGTGCCTCTTCTAGTGTCATTTTATTTATTTATTTAACCATGACTAGATTACCAGCAACAGAAATGCTAAAAACACACAATTATGTGAAGCTGTAAAAATTAAAATACTGTGCAAAATTACATTTATTTCTGTAATTTAACTAGACTGAGAGACCATATAAAGGCTCGGGAACCTTTACAGGTGTTTCTATTTGCAATTTTAAATGTTAGCAGATTGGGGTCTTGTTAAATATCACACAGTGACCTTTTAATAGTCTAGATTAGTGTAATGTTCCTGTTAGTAGTTCCTCCTGTTAAGTGCTTATTTATTTAAATTATTCAGGTTTATAAAAAAACATTTTGACATACATTTTATTATGTTCCAGTCCATAGTCATTTATATTTCACTATTGTAGTAATTCTTGCATGCTTTAATGAAAAAAGTAACTAAGTAGTTATTTTTTGTGGTAATTAGTTACTTTTATAATCTTGTAACTCAGTTAGTAACAGTTACTTTTTTGACAAAGTAATCAGTAACTATAATTACTTTTTTAAAGTAACGTTCCCAACACTGCTTACAAGCATCCTTCCCGTGGATTCGGACACACCCATACAGTACAGCCAAGTTATATTTACTAAATACAAACACCAAACATGCTCAAACTTGTTAAAAGTAAGTTTATTTTATTTAATGTAAATTTTTATTATTTAAAAAAGGGACAGAGACCTATAAGAGGTATCTCTTAATTCTGCTGCTTTTTCATTCTTGGTTGTGTTATCTGTTTTTATAATTGTGTATATATATATTTGAATGAAATAAAGTTCCTCATTAAAAATCCCATGAGTTATGATCTCAATAGTCTGCCGATTAGAGCAGGAATAATCCGCACAGAGCTCAGGCATCTTGTTCACTGCTGCTGTTTTGGTTAGTTTCTGCTGGAAGCTCGACCCATCTAGGACGGCGACTGCATTTCCTGCGCCCGAGCGGCCAACAGAGGGTTTGTCAATATATACGTCTGTGGTTTGATGGGCCCAATCCCAATACTCGCACTTCCACCCTTGCGCCCTTCAATTACGCAATTCCAACCAGGGGTGCGAGTGGTGTCCCAATTCTCTAGTGCGGAAGTTGATCACGCCCCTTTTGCACCCTTGATCCGCACTTTCATGCGGACTTGCGTGAAGTGTATTACCCACAGTCCATTGCTGCGGGAGAAAAGGCTTGTGTTCCTTTTCTGAAAATATGTATTTTCTAAGGAAATTAGTTTGTTTTAGGACGATTAGTTGATGCTCTGAACGTTTGAGTCTGCAGCAATTAATTTAAATTTATTTAAAACAACTGTTTGGTTGTTTGTGTGAAAGTTGTTAATAAAGGTTTTTAAAGTATTACAGCAACCAGCATCCCCCTAAGATCTGATTGGTTCACATTTTGATCCAAGCGACCAGTGGTAGAATGGGAAATGTTAGTTGGTCACATGTATTCTGTAAATCATGTTACGCTGATGACGACAACTACATCGGCCCTAAAGAGAAATCTGATTTGTTTTCTATAAGGACACTACAATTACAGCTGATAACCTTTACTTAATATTACAGTCATATCTTTATATGACCATGTCTACAATATGATATCCACAAGCATGTGAGGATGTGTTTCAGTTGCTAACAGGCTTCATCAATTTACACTATTATGAACGCTAACGCGATATCTTCAGCCATCGTTACCCTCAAGCTACATGTAGAGAAGTCCGTCCGACTTAAACGCCGGCTTTTAGCCACTCCCCCTGCTGCTTCCATCTGCTCTCGTCTGTTTTCCAGGCGAGGATCTGCTCATCTTGAACAAGGCCATTTGCACACTTGGGGAAGGGTCCAAGATGTTGCCGTGAGAGTTGAGGTCAACAGATATGGGATTTTCTATTGCCGATACCGATATGAGGTGGTCGTGGTCAGCCTATGGCAGATAAGTGCTGCTGATTTGACACCTTATCAGATTGCTTATTTATCACTAATAACAGCTGTGGATGCACAATATTTCTGAAACTAATCTGTTTTTAACACTGAATTTAACCAACTGTTGAAACTTAATTTTGCGCACTGCTCAGTGGTAAAATCAAACATTATAACAAGATGAATAAAACAATACCAATAAACTGAACAAGTATTAAATATACAGAACAGGCAAAAAAAAGAAATATCAGTTAATGTTTCAGAGCATTTATTAAGCAGATGTTTTATAGGGATGTACACATTTACATTTAAGTAATAAGTACACTGTTAGACAGGTTGTACTGAATAATGCATAACAGTGATGTAAATATCTTTGGTATGTTCTTGCTCTGTCTGGTTTCTAACTGCATTTTTTGTTCTTTCTAAAACACAGAAAAGATTTTTTTTTACCTTGCTGACGTTTCGTTTGCAGACTGCAAAACTTCCTCAGAGCTGACGCTGATGGTGGTGTCACTTCCTTCTCGTTTTATCTGCGCCCAGCAGAGGACGTTGTCGCCCTCTGCTGCCCACTCTCCCCTCACCTATGACACAGTCCCATACACAAGCAGATTTATTTTTCTTAATTTAGTTTTTATAAATCAGTAGCTCACTTTTAACACCTCGCACCATCTTGTAGCTTTTTTGGTTTTATTTGTGCTATTTCAAATGGTTTTTATCATTCGTCGCATTATATTTATTTTGATAGTGCTGCTAACTGTTCTCTTATTCTATTGTTTTTACTAGGAATTTTTATCCTTGATTATTTATGCTATGTTTTTATGTATCTTATCTGATTTTCATGCTTTCATTGTGTTTTGTTGATTTGTTCAAGCATTTGGCTCTTTATGTACAGCACTTTGGTTAGCTGGCATGCTATTTTGAAATGGTGCTTTATAAATAAATTGGTATGGTATGGTATCCAATGTGTAAACCCCATTGTCCTTGTTCATGGTCCTGTATTGACCATCAGAAAACCACATAATGGACTGGGACAACACAAGCATCATAACCACCGAACAACAGAAATACAAAAGATGGATTAAGGAAGCCATAGAGATAAGGAGACGTGGATACCGGAGGGCGACAATGTCCTCTGCTGCCCGCGGACTGAACGTTGCAAACTTTCCTTACAGTAAATAATAATCCCCTCACCCTTGGTTGGTCTATCCTGACAAAATACACTATAAACACGAACACGGCAGAGTCAGGTACTGACTTCTTGAGCCAGGTCTCTGAAATGACTGAAACATCAGGTTTAGCTGTCTGAACATAAACTTTAATTTCATCTATCTTGGAGAGAAGGCTTTGAATGTTTAAATGAAAACAACAACAACAACAAAGCTTTTCGACTTCAGAAGCAGTCAACGGTCATTGTCTTCATGCCAGAAGCTAAAGAGGTGACAGTAGAGGGGGGAAGCTAAAGTAGTGACAGTTAGTAAGGAGGTGTCAGTAGAGGGGGAACGTAAAAACATGTCAATAGGGTTTGCAAACTGGAGAACTAGAGGCTAGCCCGGGATTTGGTTGGATGTTCCCATAGATTAGTAACAATAGAAAAATGTCGGGGGCCACCCGCGAGCTGCCTATTGAGGACCACTGGTCTAGGTTGTCAAGGAACCAAACGCGGAAAAGGCTACTGTGTCGAATGCTGCTATGCTAGCTGCCATACCACCAACACTTATAAACAAACAGTTTAGTTTGAAGCTATTTTCGTGACCAAAGAATCTTTTGTATGCAATGTTTCAAAAGTGGTTGGGATATTTGTTATCTGGCCATTATTATAGTTTGCTTATAGTTAGCTAAGTTGATAGTACAGTAGTGCTAAGGTGCTAATGCTAGTTTTGTTAATGACTCAAATGTTGTATAAACAACTTATAATTGACTCATACATAAATAGCAAGTGATAAAAATGGTAATTGGCTTCAAATGGAATATTTTGTTTTTGTTGTTTATTGGTTTTGTTTTCTTTTTCTGTAGATTAATGTGAACAATTGTTTTGTAACTGTCTTTTTATGTAGCAACTAGCAAGGTGAAGATAGAACGACCTGCATAAAGGAAAGTTTTTTTACTTTCAAATTTGTTAATGTGAGCAAATGTGATTTATTAACTGAATTGGGGCTGGACTAGATAAGCTTTTGCTTCTTCCAGTTCCCTCTCAAATGGTTTTATGTTATTGTATGTTTTGTATTGTTTCATTCAACAGCATATGTTTATCGTATTCCTCATATAAAAAAAAAAAAAATTTGTATGCACCAGGAATATGGGGGAGTGCATATGCAATTTCATGTTTTCGATGGTTTGAGATAAATAAATAAATAAAATAAAACCAGACCTAACCATGTTGCTGTTTCTGTTTTTTACTGAACAAGAAGTGAATTTGTGGCTGCAAGTGACAGGAGGAAATCATCTTCTGCGGTTTTACCTAGGATAATGCTCTTTTTGCCATTTGTTTGCCATTTGTTGGATGCTAAACAAAAAAACTCCATGATTCTCAAATAATTGAACGGATTCAAAGGTTTTTCTTTTCCCTTTACAATTGCACAATTATTGTAGAGTAAAATATATTTGTGATTGTTCTGCAGTGTTGTTTATTTAGGACATAGTTTTGTTAAAAGCATTAACAGATTGGTCAGGTTTCCATGATGCGTCCCTTCCAGCACCGGTGCTCCGCCCACGTGCATCACTTAATGTGTGTACGTAGGGCACCAAACACTGTCAGCAGATACGTCAGCCTCCACATGAGCACCACACCTGTGTGCACCCCAATATTCTCCTTGTTCCTACGCCCTTGGTTAAACCTTTTCATTTGGAAACTTTAGTTTTGCATTAGCGGTGTAAGTGAGACCTTGTCCCAAACACAGAAGCAGATCTATAACAGAATGACTGAAAAAGAAAACAATTAAGTTTTGTAAGATGTAAAATAAAAAATGTAAGTGCTTTGGTAGGACCTCAAAACCGCTGAGCAGACACAAATGACCACAAAACCTAGAAAAACTGAGGCCACATCGTAAAGAGGAATGAGCCAAAACTCTTCAATGATGCGAGAGCCTGTAAAGGTCAGACAGTAGATGACTAATGAGAGTCACTGGTTTTACCAAATTACTGAGTCATGGTAAGGATGCTTTTACATTTGAACTAGTTTTAGTGTGTAAAATAAGTGTTTGATGTTGACTAAAAAGGTCTGACGTCCAGGGGAAGAGCAGCTGTAGTTTGTGAAGGTAAATTGTTGAAGTTTATCGTTCATAATGCAGCAGGTGTGTTTGTCCACAGGTAAAGTCATCGCTCTGGACACCTCTGTGGTTGTGAACCAGTTCCGAGCAGCAACACCCACACTCAGGTGAGACCTTGATGTCACCCATGATGCTTTTGTTTGACTGGTGTGTGAAACATGGGGATCGTCTCTGAGAATTAGAGACTGACTGATTTTGTCTCTAGCCCTCTGACAGGTCTGTTCTTCCGTACGCTCACCTTCTTGGAACACGGCATAAAGCCAGTATTTGTTTTAGATGGAAGGCCTCCGGTGGAAAAGTCAGCTGTGGTAAGAGACATACACCGGACAGACATGCACTGATTCCCTTTGGTACCTGGTATGGCTTCCAGGACATGTTTTGGTCAGAGAGACATGTCTAAACCTGGTAGCAGACAGTCAAATACAGGAGATGTTTGATTATATCTGTTCCTGCAGCTGAAGAGGAGAGCCGAGGCAGCTGGTTGGAGCAACTTCAATCCGACTGGCACAGGCACACGCACAGGTACACATTAGAGCAGAAGAAAACAATTGATGCATCAAGATGCTGACGTAAATTATTCTGAATAATAGAAGAAGCGCTCCATAATCGATTATAGTGGAACGCAGACAGTGGAATGTGGTAGCCCCTCCCTGGGCTGCCACCTTATTGTGGTGGAGGGGTTTGAGTGTCCCAATGATCAAATGAGCTAAGTTGTCTGAGGCTTTATGCCTCTGGTAGGGTCACCCATGGCAAACAGGTCCAAGTTGAGGGATCAGACAAAGTGCAGCCCATAGACCCCTTATGATGAATGATACAAATGGAAACCGTGTTCCCTTGCCCGGACGAAGGTCACCGGGGTACCCCTCTGGAGCCAGGCCTGGAGTCGGGGCACTTCGGCTGCGCCTGGTGGCCGGGGTTTCACCCATGGAGCCCGGCCGGGCACAGCCTGAAGAGGAAACGTGGGTCTCCCTTCCCATGGGCTCACCACTTGTGAAAGGGGCCAAAGGGGTTGGGTGCAATGTGTGATGGGTGGGGGCTAAAGGTGGGGACCTTGGCGGTCTGATCCTCGGATACAGAAGCTGGCTCTCGGTAGGTGGAATGTCACCTCTCTGGTAGGGAAGGAGTTGGTGTACGAGGTTGAGAGGTTCTGACTAGATATAGGTAGACTCCGCTTGACGCATGGCTCTGGCTCCGGAACCATTTTTATTGAGAGGGCTAAACACTCTACCACTCCGGAGTTGCCCCGACTGAGAGGCGCCGAGCAGGAATGGTCATACTAGTTGTTGAGCTATGTAAAATATTATATGCTCTCATTGTCAGGCTTTCATTTTGAGGATGTAGAAGTTCGGATGTGACTTCCTGTCAAAGAGCGGATTGGTCAGACGTGATTACACCAATATGTTTCACCTGTACCCTTGTCTCTGAGTGACTATAAAAGACTCTGAGACTAAATAAATTGTTGGGAGTTGGTGATGAAAACAGCGTAACGAGAGTTATTTGAGCATATGCAAACTATGACAGAGTGTTCACTCTTCTGTTGTGTGTTGAACCGATTACAGAAAACCGTTGCAAAGTGTTACCTCTGCAGATTTCCCCATCTTGGTGCCTGTATGTTGGTGTTTACCCTGATCAACGAGAGGGTAGCCTCCCTGTGTCTGTGTGGGGGGACGGGTCCTGACTTGTCTGTGCTTATGCACCAAACTACAGTTCAGACTACTCACCCTTTTTGGAGTCCTTGGAGAAGGTGCTGGAGAACGCTTCCTCTGGTGACTTCCTCGTTCTGCTGGGGGACTTTAACACTCACATGGGTAATGATGGTGGGACCTGGAGAGGTGTGGTGGGGAGGAATTGCCCCCTGATCAGAATTCAAGTAGTGTTTTTTATTGGACTTCTGTGCTCATCATAGATTGTCCATAATGAAGGGCAAGTGGGAGCCCCCTGAAGCATCCACTTATTTTGTCTAAAGATCAGTACATATCTAAGCTTATCCTTCATCATTACCACCTGCAGCTAGGGCATGGAGGAAGAAGTCATGTTCTTTCAACAGTAAGATGAAAGTTCTGGATAACGAATGGTGTTTTAGCTACAAAAAGGGTCATAGCACAATGTTTATTTTGCAAAAGGCACGGAGCAAAACCCGGTCAACAACAGATCTGCCAGAGGAAAGAGTGGTTCCTGATCTACCACTGTTTACAAATGTCAAAGTAGATTATTTTTGACCGATTAATGTAAAAAGAGGACAAAGCATCGTAAAACGATACGGAGTAATCTTCACTTGCCTGACGAGCAGGGCCATACACCTTGAGGTTGCATACTTTTTGGACACAGACTCCTGCATTAATGCGCTGCAAAGATTCGTCTCAGGAAGAGGACTAGTCGCAAGCATGAGATCTGACAATGGCACTAATTTTGTGGGAGCAGAAAGAGAGCTACGACAAGCACTAGCCTCTTTAAAAAGCAAAAAAATGAAAAGGCCATGTCACAAAGGGGGATCAAATGACATTTCAACCCACCTTCTGGATCACATTTTGGTGGTGTTTGGGAACGCCGCATTCAAATGATCAGGAAGGTTTTGTGCTCTGTCAACAAATGTTGGATGATGAAGGACTCCATACAGTTCTGTGTGAGGCTGAGGCTATACTGAACGATCGTCCCATTACAAAACTGTCTGAGGTTCCCAATGACCTTGAAGCATTAAAACCCAACCACTTGCTCCTTCTGAAGGGAAAACCAATCCCTTCATCTGGACTTTTCGACAAAACCGATCTCTACGCCAATAGAAGATGGAAACAAATCCAATACCTTTCAGATCTCTTTTGGAAACATTGGATTCGCGAATACTTGCCAACGCTACAGGAGCGACAAAAATTGATCAAAAAGAAAAGATGTTTTGAGCCGGGAAACATTGTCATGATTATGGACTCCACAACTCCTAGGAGTTCTTGGACACTTGGAAGAATCATAAGAACATTCCCGGATGAGAAAGGTCTGGCTTCAAATGAAAACAAGTGTGATAGAAAGACCTATTACCAAAGTATGCATATTCTGTGAAGCTACATGCTAACCAGGCACTGGTTTGTGCATAGGTGTGAGCCTTGGTTTAGCCCCTAGAGGTTTTTCTTCAGCCATGCAGTTAATGTGTTAACATTCGAATTTTGACTCCTTGTATTAATGTTTATTAATTGCTATGCCTTCCCGTCACATGCAATTAGGGGCCGGTGTGTAGGAGTCATGTTTGTTTTAGTTCTTTGTTTTTCTTTTAATTGCCGCTAGGGTACTATATAAGGGCAGTTGTAATTCAGGTCAGGTGTTGCTGATGAGGGGGAGTCAAACAGTTTTCTACTGTTTCACTGGAGGTATGTGTTGTCTTTAAACTGAGTGGAAATATACCAAAAGAGAAGAAAGAATGATGATGATAATGAAAGGACTGTTGGAAACCAAGGTGGACACGTCGAGACTTCTTTGAGCGCATGTAAGAAACAAAACTGATCATGAGCAACCAGTAGCGTCAATGGGTTAGAAGCTACAGTTACAAATGCAGGTATGCAGTGTAATGAAGATGTTAATTACATTTAATTAAAGAGCAAGTCACCCCCTACCAGATTCTTACTCAAATCCCACTTCCTGTTTGAAAAATGCAACAAATGCTGTTGCCTAGCAGACCGAGAGGGCGGAGCCTCTAACAAATACACACACTCACAACATTGTGACATCATAATATACCATGTAACATCATAGTGTACCTCTTAGCCAATAGCGATGGCAGATTTTAATTCAAATGCAGTGCAGAGTTTTTGCCTGACGACGGTGCGTCATTGACAGTTTTAGGCAGAAAGTTTTAATTTGAACTAAGATGCACTAAAATGCCAAATTATTGACTACACGTGTCTACAGCACGATCAGACACTCATTTATATAGTTTATAAGCAAAAAAATGTTGATTTGGAGTGACTTGCTCTTTAAGGACCATAAGACATAAAATTTCATATCGAGTATGAAATCCATCTTTTGGACACTGGGTTATTTAAATGCAGGGATTTTCTAATAACACTTTGTATTAACTGAGAGACTAGAGAAGAGAGAGAGCTTTAAAACGTTTAAGGAAATTTATTACTAAATAATTTTAAACAATGTAACAAGACTAACTCTAATGATGGATGTTCTGTTGGAATGAAGTGTGAGGTGAATGATGTCAAGTTCAGAACCTTCACATCCGGAGAAGCAAAGTCTGAGTGGGAGATGATGTTTTGCTCCTAACTGATCAGAGTTTGAGACTCGTAGTCATAAACACATGAGACGCCATTTGTGTCGCATCCACATACCCTCAGTGAGACCTCCGTACAGATCTGGATGCCAGGTCCACGACCCTCCTTTGGTACTGGAGCCGATGAAACAGCGTCGACAGTACGACAACCCAGTCTTTGGATAGTCTCCAGGTAAAAAGCGACAGGTGTTTCACGGCGTCAAAAGGGGACCCTCCTTGGGTCAGCGAGTTCAGCTTTTATTCTGAAAGGTACCGTTGCTTGGTTGGTAACAACGGTATTTTCCCAGCTTGTTAGTTCTTAGCTTAAAAAGAGAAGCATAGATGGCCTGTCCATACTTCACTTAACATGCGGTGAACTTCATGGGATCTTGAGAACGAGATCTTGAGAACTGAACTTAAGATGGCGTTGGACTGTTTAATTAATCTGGATGTTTTTGATTCTGGACGAATCAAAGCTGACAGATTTAATGAACACCACGGAGACTCTGCCACGCTTCAGACTAGGAAGGTTCTGATTGGATCAGTACAGCAATGTGTCGTGTGATTATTTACCTTAGTGTATCAGCGAGTCTAGTGACTAGAATAAGTCATTTACTTATTATAACATACTAGTAATAATATTGTTATTTCACAGATCGGACACATTGTATTATTGACTAACAGTTGTTTTGATTAGCTTTATTGAAAATAGAGTTCTTTGATTTAACAAAGAAAAGAAAGGAGTCTTCATCTTCTGTCTTCATTGCTGGAAAGTAAACAGTTTAGAAGCGAATGCATGACCTTGAGGCTGTTTCATGCACTCTGGCGCGGTGTCAAAGGCAACCGTGGAAAAAGTTAAATACCTTGGAGGAATAGCTCCTTCATCACGTTACAGCAGGTACAGGACAGGCAGAGATGCACAAACAGGTACACACACAAGTACATGTACAGGTTTTTGCAGAGGTACACACACAGGTACAGTCTCACACACACACACACACACACACACACACACACACACACACACACACACACACACACACACACACACACACACACACACACACACACACACACACACACGGGTAAGAAGATGCAGACACAGGTTTAGGTTCTGCATTATCATTTGTTTGTTTTTTCCCTACAGCATCAACCCAGACCAGGGATTGTGTGGAGCTCCTGAAGTACCTGGGTGTACCTGTCATCCAGGTAGAACGTTTTATATGAATGCATATGCAGCTTCACCTGTTGCTATTCCTCCCCACCTTCATGCACAGGAGTTTTTCTTAGGCTCCAGGCGATGCCGAGGCCATGTGTGCCCGGCTGGTGGCAAACGGGGTGGTGGATGCAGTGGCGTCAGAGGACATGGACACTCTACCCTTTGGGGCTAAAGTTCTTATTCGTCAGCTGAATGCTAAGAGGAACAGGTGAGCACACACTTCTGGACACTTAAATACGACGTTTAATGTTCTTACACTGGTTTTAGTCATACATTAAAATGTACTCATTCTTTCGCTGAGTCCCATTCTGTCCCGCTCTGAACTTGAGACAGTTCTCCACTCCTTCATCTCCTCACGCTTAGACTACTGTAACTCTCTTTTCACGTGTCTGAGCAGAACCTCCCTGAACCGTCTACAGGTGGTTCAGAACGCCTGTGCTCGGCTTCTGACCAAGTCCTCCAAACACACCCACATCACCCCGCTTCTCCTCCAGCTTCACTGGCTGCCAGTCAACTTCAGGGTTCATTTCAAGATCCTGGTTCTGGTCTATAGGGCCTTACATGGACAAGCACCATCTTACATTGGTGATCTTCTTAGTCCCTACACCCCCAGCAGGTCCCTGAGGTCCAGTGATCAAAGCCTACTGGTTGTGCAGCACCAGGCTAAAGGTCAAAGGTGACAGATCATCTGCTGCTGTGGCCCCCAGACTCTGGACCTCTCTCCCCCTGAGCCTGAGATCAGTGGACTCAGTGGTCTCCTTTAAAAAGCAGCTGAAGACTCACCTGTTCAAGCTTTGGTGTGACCTTCATCACCACTCTCTCATTCTTTACTTATTCCGCCTTTTCCGGGATCACACATGTGGAACATGCTGGAATTCCAGCGTTGCCACGGTAAAGCAAATGTAGGGGAAACACTGGTTGTTTATGCAGAGCCGATGATTATCAAAACTCACGCTGGTGGCTGGTGTTTGCTGCCAGACAGAGTTACCAAGGTCTTGTGTGATGATAGATCCTGGATCTGGATCTGGAGAGTCTGAGGCCACATTTTAATACCATATCTGTAAAAGGGCTTCCTGTCTAGTCTGATCTGATGACTCTGTTTGTTTTCTCAGTGCTGTTGTTGAATACTCGTTAGCAAAGCTGTTGGAGGAACTCCACATTAGTCAGAAGGAGGTAAGACTGCAGAAGTTTGTCTCTCAGATCATTCGACCATTCGGTCACAATCTTCACAAACAAACTTTTACCCCTCCTCCTCTTGTTTTGTTTTAGCTTGTTGACCTCTGTATCCTGTTGGGCTGTGACTACTGTGACAAGTTACGTGGTTTGGGTCCTAAAAGAGCTTTGACTCTGATCCAGACGCACCGCACCATTGAGAATGTGGTTCTGAACATCAATAGAGAGGTATTGGACAGAGTTTCTACACCTTATAAAAGAACAGAGATAAATGTAGGAATCAGATGAATATGTGTCCTCAGACCCATCCTGTACCAGAATCCTGGAAATACCAAGAAGCCAGGAACGTTTTCCTGGAGGCCCCACAAACCCAGGTCCCTGAACTAACCTGGATGGAACCAGACGAGGAGGCCCTGGTGAAGATCCTCTGTCACCTCAAACACCACAGGTCAGCATGGCTCTGCCGTTCTTCTGACCTCTAACTCCATCAGTTATTAACCCAAGTGTGTTTGTGTGTGCACGCACGTGTGCGTGTGCATGTGTGACAGGGAGGGGCGAATCCGCCATCGTATGAAAATGTTTCGTGAAAGCCGAGAAAGTCGGCGGGAGAAGAGGGAGCAGCAGAATGCAGCAGGGTGTCACCGGCAGACCCGGCTGGGAGAGTTCTTCATGGTCACCAGAAAGAGAAGCCAAGTGAGTCACGGACAAAACAGACTAGAGTTTTACAGGTTTTGCTTTTTGAAAAACAAAATCAGCTTCTTTCAGAGACTGCACGGGGACAGTTGAGGACAGACACCTTTAGGAGCGGCTCGTTAAAACAAACGTAATAAGTGCGGATTTGATCGCAATAAAACCCAATTCTTGTCCAAGATGAACTGAAGTTCGCGGCAGAGCAGAGACTACCCCTATACCCCATTCAGGGTTTCCCTTGCATAGGCGTAGCCGTGGCGGGCCGCCACGGCTGAAATCCCACCGCCACGTCTACAAGATCCCAAGTTTTTTTTGTCTTGTTTTTACGCTGTTTCCCGAAGAAGCAGCGGGAACTACTATGTTGTCGCTTGTGATCACAGCCGGCGGGCAGCAAGGAGGAGCAGGCAGGGCAAGGTGAAGTTACAGCATAAGTTACTGAGTTTAAAATTAGAAAGGTAGCAGTGGATATAATGCTTTTTGGTTGACATGTTTCAATAGCATTAAGATAAACGAGTGTTGACGATCTTGACAGGGTTTCCTCCCCCCACCAGGATAAGCATCACTTATTCATGTAAAATTTATTTATTTTTCATGTCTGACTTTAACCGCATCTAATACTGTATTACGGCGTGAGCGCAACAGCGACAACTTAAGATCGATGTGTGAGCAGCCTGAGAGGTCGGGTGTTTCATCTGAACCCTTAAAACCTCCAGCAGGCTACGCTGCACTATGGACGTGTTAGCGCACGGCGCTAACAACTTAGCGACGTGACATGTCTCGGAGAAAGCGTAAAATCACGTTGGACGCTTCTTCTGAAGCGGGAAAATAACACTTCTTCTTAAGCAGAGCACGACATCGCCTCGGCTCGTTCACGGCCGAGCCGGACTGAGCTCGATAACATTGACCCAGCACTGCCTGATGGAAAACCAGCGGGTTTCATCAGACTCGTAAAGTTTCTTGTTTTTGCTGGGGACCCCCTGTATTTTACCGCTCCCTCCTGCAGTCTTCCCCTATTAACATTTAAAATGATTCTGTAAATTCGTGTATCAATAGAAAAAATCTCTGCCTCTGCCAGCTGCAGTAAATGTAGTCTCCAAATAATAAATAAGAGGTGCATTCATCTGTGTATCTCCTTTGATCCGCATTAGTGATATTTTCAGCACCAGAACAGTGAAGCAAAGAAAGATTCCTGAGTTTGTTAGTAATTTTATTTATTAGGTGCATCTGACCTGTTCTATTTTTCTCTGAAATGAGATCAAATCAGTGCTTCTATTGGTTGTCTCCTCTCTGCACTGGAAAACTTTACTTTACTAAGTGTCTGAGAAAACAGTTCTGGTTACAAACCAGATTGAATTGTCCACACATATTCCAGAATGTCTATCTGAAAAGGGTTTTAGAGACGTGTCATAATTTTCTCCCCAAGCTTAGGAATTAGATTCAAAGCTACGTTATAGGTACTGGAAAGGTTAAATCTATTTCCAGTACCTATAATGCAGCTTTGATTCTCATTCCTAAGCAGTTTCAGTCTAGGTCAAACCTTCTTGCTGTCCAGACTAGTGATTGTTGGTGATTTTAACATCAACGTTGATGATCCCTCAGACCACCTTTCCATGAGCTTCTCCAGCCTCATGGACTCCTTCAGGACCCAGCATGTTTCTGGCCCCACACACACCAGGGGGCACACTCTGAACCTTGTTTTTACCCTGGGTCTAAATGCTGACAGTGTTTGTCCTGGGGATGTTTATAGTTCTGATTACCATTGCATTTTCTTTAACTTGTCAGTTTCTGCGTCCCCACCTCCTGCTCGCAGTATGGTTAGTTCTCGTTTTCTTAATGAGAGCACAGCTAGCAATTTTTCTGCTGCTTTTGATCCACCCTGTTCTTCTGATAACGACCCAGATTCCTTAACTTTTCAGTTCATCGAGCACTGCCTCTCCATTCTGGACAACATCTGTCCTGTCAGTACCAGATCAGTTCCTGCAGTGAACCCTACTCCCTGGTTTAATGACAGCCTTCGCAGCCTGAAGCACCAGTGCAGAAAAATTGAGTTTGTGGAAGAAAACCCATCTCCACGTCCATCTGCTGCACCTAAAGGATCTTCTGACATCCTTTAACTCCACAGTCAGAGACGCCAGGGTTTCCTATTTCTCCAACCTGGTGTCCCAGAGCAAAGGGAACCCCAAGGTGCTGTTTAACACCATCAGCAGCATCGTCTCTCCTGCCTCTCCTACAGCCTCCATCCACTCTGTTACAGACTGTGAGAACTTTCTGTCTTTCTTTGTGGACAAAGTCAATAAGGTTAGATCTAGCATCTCTCCTTCAGCCTTATCGCCGCCTCTCCCGACTCCAACCCGGTCCGTCATCCTGGATAGCTTTGCTCCTGTTTCTTTGCCTGAGTTAACCAAACTAGTTAACTCTATGAAGACCTCTGCATGCCCCCTCCACATCTTACCCTCATCTTTGTTTAAAAGTGCTTTTCGGTCCATCGGTCCCAGCGTGCTCTCTATAATTAATGCTTCTCTGGTTTCGGGTCAGGTCCCTGCTTACTTTAAGAACGCTGTAATCCACCCGCTTCTTAAAAAACCGAGTCTCGACCCCTCTCTGGATGGCAGGAGCATTGGGGCTCACTGTTTGGTGACCCAGTTTCTGCGGGGCGTGAGAAGGTTGCATCCTGCCTTGTGCAGGCCGGCACCTGCTTGGGGCCTTCCCCTGGTCCTGCAGGCCCTGTGTGGGCCACACTTTGAGCCAATGACTACTGCCCCGTTGGCAGTGGTGTCTGTGAAAACCGCCTTTCTCTTGGCAGTGACGTCGGCTAAACGGGTCGGTGAGCTGCACGCACTGGACATCAGCCCCGCCTGCCTGCGGTGGAGGGCAGATGGGTCTGGGGTGACGCTGTGGCCCAATGTTGCCTTTCTTCCCAAGGTTCTGCCCTCTGGCTACGTGAATGCCGCAATCGAGCTGGGGGCGTATTTCCCTCCCCCATTTCTTTCAGAGGAACAACGGCGGGCGAATTTGCTGTGCTCGGTCCAGGCACTGCAGCTCTATATTGTGGCCACAAACACTGTCCGGCAGTCGAACCAGCTGTTTGTCTGTCACGGAGGAGTGAACAGGGGTCGGGCCCTTTCGAAGCAGAGGCTGTCGCATTGGGTCGTGGATGCCATTGCTATGGCTTATGCGGCAGTGGGTGCAGTGGTTCCCCCTGGGATCGTGTGCCATTCCACCAGGAGTGTTGCTACATCCTGGGCGGCAATGAGAGGTGTGCCACTGGTGGATGTCTGTGCTGCGGCGTCCTGGGCAACTCCGTGCACGTTTGCACGCTTCTACCGCCTCAACGTTGGCCACGGGTCCACGCTCGCTTCGGCGGTGCTGCCTCTGGCGGCTACCTCCTGAGTGACGGTGAGTTTAATGTTCCTCGTGACACTGCTGGCATTAGTCATCCACTCTGTTTACTACCACTGGCAGTCAGGAGGGAACGAAACAGAACGGAAGTTACGGTGTAACTATGTTTCTGTGAGTTCCTGGATGACTGCCAGTCACAGGGGTCACTCGGAACTTCTCGGGCGAGAAGATCCCGGGAGACCCGAACGTAGCTATCGGCGCGTAATTTATAGACTCGCGACCATGTGCGCTACGTGTCACGTGCGTGACTTTGTTTACATTAGTACTCAACTTGCGCAGAGCGCGAGGAGATACATCCACTCTGTTTACTGCCACTGGCAGTCATCCAGGAACTCACAGAACCATAGTTACACCGTAACTTCCGTTATGTTTCCTGCTCTTCTTGTCTTTAGGTTTTATTCTTAGGTCACGTTAGTTTCCTCCCTGATTAGTAATTTAGTTCACCTGCTCTCTCTCTCCCCACACACCTGCAGTTCATCTCCCTCTCATCCTCCCCAGTGTATATAACCCTGTCTGTGTCCCTATGTGTTTGTCGGTCCATTGTGTTTCTGTCATACTCGTCTCGTTTGCTCTCCAGTGTTTCTAGTGTCTCTAGCTTCTAGTTTTTTTTGGATCACTTATTTAGTCATTTTTAATTTTTGTTTTTGGCTCCCTGCCTTTTGGATTATTCCTAAATAAAGGATTTTATTTCATCTTCCACCCCTGTCTCGTCCGTCTGGTTCTCTGCATCTTGGGTCCTAACTTCCTCCTGAACCAACTCGTGACAGTCGGTCACATTTGTTTTTTCTCTGGGATAAAGGATTACCCGAGAAGTTAAACCGAACTCCCACCCCGCTAGCTGGATATCACTACCAGAGGTGCAGACATGTTTTGGACCGTTTGACTCAGAAAACCCGCGACCTGATTCTGTTTATCTTCAGAACCAAAATCCGTACAGTTTGTTTACTTTTCTTAAATATTTCATTTCTGTGCTCCACCAGGAGCTCTAAGCTAGCGAGTTCTCAGCTGGTCTTAGCTCCATCATGTGTCCCAATATAATTCTATATAATATACAATATAATATTATTTATCTACAGATAAATAAAATAATGTGCTGCCAGTTTTACCGCTGCATGTATATGTTGATATAATTCCAGTAATATTTAATCGATAATTTACCAGAATAAATCTTCCTGATGCTGGAGTAACTCATTACCTTGGCTCATTGTTTGCATTAATCCAGGATGGCACGGAGGTTCTACCGGTCCACGGAGGATCTGTTGTTGAAATATGGAGATCATCTTTTAGGTTATATCTGTGTGTGTGTGTGTGTGTGTGTGTGTGTGTGTGTGTGTGTGTGTGTGTTTCGTAGCTTTCCCAAATGACTTGTTTTTTCCTTACCGGAGCTAACACGGTTAGCAGTGTTGCTGCAGTCATGCTAATGGGACTCTAGAGTCCAGAAGTAGCGGTGCGGTTCTAGATGGATTTAAAGATGTGGGTTATTATTTTAGATCAGACCTGTTATTTAAAACTTGCATGTAGGACACTGACACATAGCTCAGACCTTTTGCTGCAGCTGTAAACGCAATTTTCCATAATAATTAAGAGCACGACAGTAAACAAATAACAGTGATTCACAATACTAGCAACAGCAGCTGCCTTGTTTTACGTGTTGGAGTAACGTAAGTAGAACACAGTTCTTCGCTGTCTGGAGGAGAGGATTTGGATTTTCTGTAATGATTTATGACAAAATTCCTTAAAATTAAAACTGAACCCAGTTCATATTTATATAGATAGTAAAGTGTAGTTATGCTGCATTTCTACTATTTTAATGCAGAGTCTGGCCACTACCTTTAAAAACGGTTTGAATTTTTCTGATGGCTAATTCAAACAAGCATGTAAAACGTGTCAGACTTTAGTGTAGGAGAGTTTAGTGAGAAAAAACAACTCTATTCACTTCATTTATATATATATATATATTCCTATATTAGGAACCCAGCAGATTGCATCGAGTCACTGACTAGTAACAGAGTCTTAACAATCTGCTGGGATCCTTGTATAGCAAACTTTTTACTGATTGGAACGTTTACTTTATGAAGTGCCTTCAGACGGCTCTTGTTGTGATCTGGCGCTGTATAAATCAACTGAATTGAATTTAATGAATGATAATCAGGGCTGCTGTAAAAGTCCATCTTCAGTCCACATCCAGACACAATAATTCTCTCTTCTGTCTCATGACAACAGCACACTCCTCCGCTGGTTCTGACTTTTTCTTTCTTGTGCTTGCTCCTGATCTATATTTCTGTTTGGATGCCATCTCTTCCACATCTGACCACTGGTTGCTCAGGTGCTGCTTGCTGTCAATCATTGCGGGAACTTGCATGGTGCCAGAAAACTCATCTCTTTATTTTCTCTCCTCTTGCCTGAGCTGACGGTGCTGTATGCTCCGCACGCTTCATGGCAGTGATGCTGCTTTTGCTCATTTTGAGAAAATCTGTGGCGGTGCGTCAAGCGCATCTGCTGGGTAGCAGAGAGCAGGCGTGGCAGCGGTAGCATGCGCAACAGCAGGTGACGCACACCAATAATCACGTCCTCCTCCTCTTACAAGTAGCAGATGCAGAGGAGACGTCTTTTTCCAAATGAATTAATTTGGACTTCATCGAGGAGAGTCTGAGTGTTTGGAGACAATCTGCTGGTATGGAGTGTTTATGCGCGTGACCGCGCCATAGCCAGCAACAGCTTCCACGAAATGAGGCTGTTCGGGAGGGTCGGGAGGGTTGGGACAGAGCGCTGGGGGGACTGTGGATGGCTGCTATTTACTTGGAGATAGGCTGATGCATTTTCAGAAATCTTGCAGATTTCGACTAGTGAATGACTGGAAAATCTACCAGTACTCATCGTATCCTGGAAAAAAAAGTCCCGGTATGCAGAGAGGTTTAAATAAGAAGTACCGACCCACTTAAAGCACTGCCTGTAACAAGTAAATAAAACACAGTTTCACTCTCTTACTGAACTTCTACGTGTAGAAAACAAAAACAACTAGAAAATCCCCGAGTACATTTAGAAATGGGCCTGCCAGCTGGCATAAGATAGAGGCCAGGCATCAAAGGCCAGTGTGCATTGCCATGCCATCAGCAGCTCACGTCCTCTTCTATACTTGCAAACTTGTAGCTTTTCGGCGAAAATTGCCATTTTTGAAGCCAAATGTGCATGGCGTTCACATTAATCGTGTAGATTAATCGTGGGGGGGATTGGTTCTCTGTTGGGTTTCAGTCACTCTTTATGAGAACCAGAGAAAGGAGGGGGGATTCATCTTATTCACAATCTATCTTTGTTCTAGTGTGTTAGTCACATGTCATCATCTGACCAATCACAGTTGAAGATACATATCGATGCAGACGACAAGGCAGAGTGGCGCTTTAACGTCTCGCAGTGGTTTTGAGCTTAAAGTCTGTCAAATCAAACAAAATCAACACTAAATATCACAGTTTTTGTCAAGGACTCTAGCAGAAATACCTTTATAGAATATTTTCTGAGGCTTGTTGTGTATTTTATTTTATGTATTTATTTTTTTTAAGTTTAGTTCAGAGTAAACACTACCAGTATTTAACCCCGTTAAAAACCTGATGTTGGTAACTTAAATGCTTTTTCTGGTACATAATGGCCACCAGTATGCTACAGTGTTGGTCATTCACAATAAATCCCATTATATTGATCTGGGCACCAGAAGATTTAAGGATGCTGGAGGAGAAACACGTGATGATATAATTTCATAATATCGTAACATTTTTGAACATTTTCCCCTTAGCAGTGGTTTATTAAAGCATTCAAGCAAACAACTGAGATGAGATTCCTAAACATTTGATCACATCTAACTCATCAGAGCAGACCCATAAGGATGATTACAGTTTCTGGAATATTATCATTCATTCTCTAAACTTTAACCTTCTGTTGTAACTGTGCACCCATGCTTACTTTTTTGATGTTGAGAGCCAGTCTGTAGACTAGTCCTCATTTATTTTTGTTCTGTTCTTAAAGGCTGTGGAAGTTGGATCATCATTAGGTGCAAACACAAAGAGACCAAAAGCAGAGTAAGAAGAAATTCATCGTCGTCTCCAGAATCCACCGGGGATCTTCCAATAAGAATCTACTTGTTGTGACTCCATTATAATCATATGAATTCTGATCTTAGATATTCTGTTGTTGCTCTACATGTTTTAGGGTTGGATCAAAAAACGTTGATCGCCTGGATATTAAAATCATAACAGCTACTATTGAATAGCTGATTGACTAAAGTTTCAACATTATGTAAAAACAAACTTCTGTGAGAAAACAGCTGGACTAACCCGCCATCGTGATCTTATGTGGCTGAGCTGGTCTCAGTTCATCCTGCAGGTTTCTGTTGCGGCTAGGAGGGCTTTAATGAGAGAGAACAGCGTAATCATTGTTGGAGAGACCTTCCTAGAGCCAAAACCAGAGACGAGCGACGTCTCCTAAATAGATATTCAACCAGCACCTGTTGTGTGACTTGAGCCAAGGCAGAGACCAAAACATGAGCAAATGTTTCATAAAGCTCTAAAAAGGAAGTGATACAACTTTACCCGTGTCACGAAGAGGTTAAAAAGCTCAACTGGCTTTTCTGTATTTGTATGTGTAAATGCTTAGTTTTCATATTAAACCCGAGTCTGTTGGTTGTGTGACTTAATTCACTCTAGAAAGGTTTCCATTGGGTCATTTTTTCTGAGTTATTCCCAATAAATCTAAAGTTTTGAAATGTTTGTAATGTCATTTTTATTTGTTTGTATAAATATATAAGCTACAAAATATTTTTTACATTTAAAATCAAGATCAATCAATAAATGATCAACTCATGTTTTGGTTGATTACAGATTTATCCGACTCCTCTACGAAGGGTGTGAAGCTTTCTTTTGGGCCCCGTGTCCTGTCTGGCTGTAAAGCAATCAGAATTCATGTCTGAGTGCTGAAGACGAGCCTTACACTTTCACTCTCACAGGTGGAGCAGCATAGTTCAGCTATACTGCCACTCCTGATATCAAAACTTTATTAGAAATGTATTCAGTAAATGGACACAGAGACGGAAGTTACAGAGAAAGAGGAGCGAGGAAAGGAAGATTGGGGGGGGGGTCACAAAAATAAACAACAAAGGATGAACAAGAATCTGCTTCTAGACCTGCAGAAAGAGAGAAAAGGGGTGGACACAAAAACAAAACAGAACCAATATATTGCTGTGCCAAAAACATGAAGATATATAACAGTAACATTTTGTGCTGAGATCTCCGGAGCATGGAGACTCCGGGGAGACTTACACATTTAAGGAATACCTCGACTGATGCAGAGTTGATTTATTTATTTATTTAAGGATCCCCATTAGTCTTCACCATAGAGAGGACTATTCTTCCAGGGGTCCGCATCATTAAAAAACATTTACAATAGTACATATGCAGTGTAAGAAAAAGAACATACAAAACATTCAAACAAACATATCCATTAATAAGAAAATTCAGCAAAGATAAAAATCATTCGAATAAGAAAATATTACCCCCCCCCCCATCAACAGGCCAGTTATAACTATAGAAAACTAATTAAAAACCCACATCAGTCATTTAGTTTTAAATTGTTATGTATGACCAAAGTCTTAAGAATTTTTTTGAATCTGCCGTGATGATTTATTAATACCACTCCTGGAGGCAGGTTATTCCAATATGAAACAGCTCTGTAGATGGCTGTTCTCTTGAGGGCATTAGTTTTTGGCAATGGAAGGGTAAAGGTTACTTGGGAGGCTTTCCTTAATTGTGTTAAAAGCATGTCTCTTACATGTCGGTAGCAACTTTGTGAATAAACTAAAAGGTTCATGTGATGTCCAAGTTTTCTGCAAAGAGAGAGTCAGGCTAGTCTGTCATTTACGTTCATCCAGGACAACCTGTGATGCATCCAGTTGATATTGGCTCTATAAGGACAACCGAGAACTAGCCTTGCAGCTCTATTCTGAGCTCTCTGTAGTCTATCCAAGTCCTTTTTCGCTGCACTGGACCAGACAACTGGACAGTAATCCAGATGACACAAAACCAATGACTGTGAAACAAGTTTTCTGGTTTCTGTCAGCATATAATGAACATTGCGCCCAATTACAGAAATGTTCCTATTCATTCACAAATTTGTCAATATGTTTAGTCCATGACATTGTTTGATTTAATATTAATGCCCAACGGTTTGGTCTCTTTTACTTGTTCAATTTGTTGTCCTTCCAAAGAAATGTGCAGCTTCTGGTGTTCTTGTATGGAGTTCCTGGAGCCCAATAGCATACACTTGGTTTTCAGCACATTCAGTTTTAGCCTGTTCCCCACCACCCTCTCAGAAATGGACCTTAGTTCCTTCTGCAGCATAACATTGACCTGATCTAAACTAGAAGCCGAAACACATATGGTCGTATCATCGGCATATACAGTCATATGCGCTTCACCGCATGCCAAAGACATGTCATTGACAAAAATACTGTATAACAGAGGACCCAAAAAACTCCCTTGGGGAATCCCACACAAATGATCGACAGTGTTCGATAGGCAACCATTATATACAACACAGTGTTTCCTATTGGACAAGTAAGTCCACATAAACTTAATAGCAGAGTTTTTAAAACCATATGCTGATCATTTCATTAATAAAAGGTCATGATCCACAAGATCAAAAGCTGCACTAAAATCCAGAAAAACTGCTCCTACCAATCGCGTCCTATCAATTTGTCTCAACCATTCATCAGTGAGTGCAGTCAGAGCTGTGCTGGTAGAATAGCCTTCTCTATAAGCATGCTGAACATCAGAACAAATACTATTCACAAGAAAATAATGTTGAGTTTGTTTAAATACTACTCCTTCCATCAATTACCTAGAACTGGTAAGATACTAATTGGTCTACTATTTTTCCCTGTCAACGGTTATTTGGTATTTTTAGACAAAGGTAGAACTTTTGAGATTTTCCACATATTTACCACATTCATCAAAACTTTAATTAAAAATGCGACATAGAGGCTTGACTAAAAATTTAGCTACAATCTTTAAAAGTCTTCCATCCTTGTTATCAATTCCACAAAGTTTGTTACTGTTAATATTTAGCAACAATTTTTCCGTTTCATCCTCCTCTACATGTTTAAACAGAAAATGGCAGTCTTTCTCATACATTATTTTATTGTTAATTATAGATGTTGCTAAATGTTCACATCCTCGAGGCAAATCATCCTGAATTACGCTCGCCTTGTTATAATAATAATCATTAAAATAACTTGCAATTTCAGAAGGTTTAGTTATGAATGTCCCATCCACTTCAATGAACGACGTTGATTTGTTTTACCCATGAGTTCATTTATTGTCCTCTATAATTGTTTGCCATTTTTACTATAGTTCTGATGGTTATGGATATAATAATGAAAGTCAGAATAAAAATGTTTTAGAAGATATAACTTTAAACATTTCTGAACTTAAAGATCGATACCCTACAGAATATATTTTAACGGGTGGTGATTGGAATATGACTCCTGATGAATGGACTGATAGATGGCCCTCAAGGACAGGTAGACCACAAAGAAATAACCCAATTATAGAATTTTTGATAAACAACAATTTGACAGATATTTTGAGAGTAAGAAGTCCGGCAATTAAAAGTTTTTCCTGGTTGAAACCAAATGGAGCTTGCAAATCTAGAATAGACTATTGGCTAGGAAGTGGCAACATTCTTAACCACACTGTAAATGCTGTGATGTCAAATGCACCTCTTTCTGATCATTGCTTTATTGAACTATGCTTCAATTCGGAAATTAGACAATCAAATAAAAGAACTTTTTGGAAGTTCAATGCCAAACTTTTACAAAATGAAGATTACTGCAACATAGTCAAAAAATTATAAAAGATATTATGGCTGACCATTTAATTGTAGGATATATCAGTAAATGGGAATTAATTAAATTCAAAATTAGAGAATTTAGTATTCAATTCAGTAAAAATATAAGTCGACAGCAAAGAGAATATGAATGTAAATTATTCCAAGAAATTACTTATTACTGTAGTAAGGATGATCCAGATAGCCAAGAAAAGAGTAAACTTATGGAGTTGCAAACTAAATTAGATCAGCTCTACTTAAATAAAGCAGAAGGAGCTTTTGTGCGTTCACGCGCCAAATGGATTGAGGAGGGGGAAAGAAATTCCTCATATTTTTTTAATTTAGAAAAGAGTAGACAGAAAAGAAATCCTTTATCTTCCCTGTTAATTGATGGCATTGACTTAGACGACCCAAAAATCTCGGAAAATGAAACTTTATACATTCTACTCTAATTTACACTCCTCACAGTTCTCCCAAGCAGATTGTGATGCCTTTTTGATCAAATAGATAATCTGATCCCTAAAACTGATGAATCATTTAAGGAAATTTGTGAATCTGACCTTAAAATTGAAGAATTAGACACATCTGTTGAGAAAATGGCGCTTAATAAATCCCCTGGTCCAGATGGGCTTACAGTTAATTTCTTCCAATTTTTTTGGGAAGACTTAAGGGAAATCTTATTCAAAGCTATACTGGCCAGTATTGAAAAGGGAGAATTGATGTCAAGCATGAAACAAGGATTAATTACATTAATTCCTAAACCAACCAAAGATAAACGACAATTGGATAACTTAAGGCCTATAACTTTATTAAATACAGATTATAAAATTTTCTCTAGCTCAATTGCAACAAGGCTTAAACAAGGGGTTTCAAGTATAATTAGTGAGACACAATCAGGGTTTTTGAAAGACAGGAACATTCATAATAATATCAGACTGGTTTTAGACTTACTGGACTACAATGATCTAATTAGTGATGGCAGTTTTATTCATTTCTTGGACTTTCATAAAGCTTTCGATTTAGTAGAACATCCTTTTATTTTAGAAACACTAACTCGATTTGAATTTGGGGATAAATGTAGGAAGATAATAGAAATACTATATAATGATATAAATAGCTCTGTGTAGTTAGGCCATGGCACTGGTAAAAGATTTAGCATTAAACGAGGAATTAGGCAAGGGTGTGGAAGCTCTCCGCTGTTATTCATAATGGTTGTGGAGATGCTCGCAATTTTAATTAAAAACTGCAATGTGGCCGGAATTGAGATTATGGATAATTCTTTAATAATTAGTCGACTTGCAGATGACATTACTCTTTTCTTAAAAAATGAACATCAGATTCCCCTAGTAAAACAAATAATAACTACATTCTCAAAAGCTTCAGGCTTGAAATTAAATTTAAATGAATGTGAACTATTGGCGTTAAAGGAATGTCAGGCACAGTTTTTGTACGACATACAGGTGGAGAAGGAGGTAAAATATTTGGGCATCACAATTTCAAAAGATCACAAAGTCTTAGAAAAAGTAAATATTTCAGATAATGTTGACAAATGTAAGACAGTCTTAAATAAGTGGTTACAAAGAGACATCATAATTTTTGGAAGAATGTTATTAACCAAAATGGATACTTTATCTAGATTTATGTATCCAGCTTACTCTTTATCAATATCAAATAAAGTTATCAAAACAATTAATAGCTTAAACTTTAATTTTATTTGGAGAGGTATAAATGCGATTATATATCTAAAGATGATTTGGTTAAACCATACATCGAAGGTGGTGGAAACGCAATTGACTTTGATGTAATGAATGGTGTTTTGAAACTTAAATGGTTAAAATCCTTCCTAAAAAATCCACACCATTTGGTTTTTTATACAAAGTAAGGTCTTTAACACACTGGGGGGTGTCGATTTTCTTCTAAAATGTGACTTTGTAAATACTAGGCTACCTATTAAACTCTCTGCATTTCATAAACAGGTCCTTCTTTATTGGAAAATGTTATTTAAACATAACTTCACTCCACATAATAGCCCAATTTGGAACAATAGATATATGCTAATGAACAAAAAATCTATTTTTATCCAAGATTGGTTATCAAAAGGTGTTTGGGCAATTTCCCATTTTGTCGATAAAGAAGGACGTGTTCTAGAACATCAAGATGTTTGCCTAAAGTTTAATATCCAATGTTCTAAAAATAAATTTAATGGGGTTATAAAATCCATTCCACTGTCAATTAAAAACATAGATGTAAATGATATAATATATTCTGACATTTCCCCCAGGTTAAGACAACTAGATGATATTCGATTTTGTGATGATAAATGCAATAATAAGTTTCTAAGATCTTCATTAAGGAGTCTTTATTCTCCAAATTTACTTAGACGTAATTACATATTAAAAGATTTCCTAAGGGAAGAAATTGAAAAAATAAGAAGTGATTATGTCACCTTCCCTATCGCTCCTAAAGGGAAAGATGTCCAATTTAAAATTTTGAATAAAATTTACCCAACAAATGGACTCCTTGGGGATAGATTCAATATAGAAACTGGTAATTGTGTATTTTGTGCAACAGAGGACTTGGACCATCTATTTTTTGTGCAATTTTATACAAATATTTTGGTTAGATTTTCATGCCTGGCTTTGTTCCAGTGGGATTCAAATTACCCCATTTACCTTAAATATGATAATGTTTGGAGTGTTTTTGAAAGAAAAGAAAGTTAATTATGGTTTTAATGTGTTATTAATTTTGTGCAAGCAATTTATAAATAAATGTTGTTTCTTTGAGACCAAACCAACACTAGCTTATTGGAAAAACGACAAAATTATTGGTTAAATCTTTGACTTTAGTTAAAAAGAAAAAGGCTGATTTTTTATTTCCTTTGTAGAAGATTTTGTTAGTGACTTAATCTGTTAATTGTGTGACCCCATCTTTAGATTTTTTTCCCCTATACATGAAAGTTGTTAATATGTAAGGAATGATTATTCTCTGAATATGTAATGTAGGGTGCATTTTGTTTGTATGTTATCTTTTCTAATAAATAAATAAATAAATAAATAAATAAATAAATATTTCAGAACAAAATTTGAGTCAAGGGTCTTTTGTGTATGTAGACAATTTTTCAGATGTTTGAGTTCAGCTCGTGAAAAATGGGAGCAAAAAGAAAAGAGTTATGCTGGTGAAGGTTCAGTCATCCAAAAGTGTTGCGTTTATATTTTTGTTCTGCGTAAATAAACCACCAGCGCCACTCACACGTGTACAGCTAGCTAGTGAGCTCCTTCCTCAAAGCTGAATCAGACGTTCTGGTTTCCGAGAGGTGGCGCCACCGCCAGGGCGGCGAGCGCGTTCGGTCGGCATTACATCCGTAGAAGAAGAAGTTTGTCGGTCGCTCCGTCTCTCCGTTGGACCTCAGGAATAAAGCGTCTCCCTGCTGTTAGACGCGGCACCCCCGAGGAGACCGACACGTCACCGGCTTTCCCGACCGTATCTTCCCGCCGACACCAAATCCCGGTTCACGCCATGGCTACGACCGCGAAGCGAACGCAGGAGGAGACTCATTTAAAGATGCTCCGGGACATGACTAGCCTGCCCGCGAATAGGAAATGCTTCGACTGTGACCAGCGCGGCCCGACTTATGTCAACATGACAGTGGGCTCCTTCGTGTGTACCACCTGCTCCGGCATCCTGTGAGTGTTTTACGGTTTAAGTGATTTAACAGATGAGAATGGGCCACCGCCGAGGTCACGGAGATGTTCCGGTACCGTTAGCTTGCTAGCTGCCAGGACAGGTAACGTAGACGCTGTTGGGTTCCACCCAGAACAGCTGGGTTGGGCTTGCGGTGAACACACGGCGTTCTGTTTTTATTTACTCCACGTGGAACCAAAAGGTTCTTTGTGTTTTTCGTTAGGGCTCGGTGTTGGGTGTCTCAGTAGCCCAGGGCCGGCTCTACCCACTTTGGTGCCCCAGGCGAGTTTACTCCTTGCCCCCCCCCCCCCCCCCCCCCGCGCGCACACACACACACACAGCACAAACACAATTTAAGGATAACAGCCTACTAAATGATCACAACAGTTAATTTTAAATATTTGGACAATAAGAACAAGCAGCTCTGTTCTGAGGCATCTGTAGTGTGGTCACATGACTGCGGTCTCGCCTTAGGGCTGATGTTTACAGGAGCAAGTCTGTTTAACATGGACACATGCTGGATCTCGGGTATGTTTTCATCAGCTCCTGTGCAGCAGCAGCTGTCACTAACACGGTAGTAGCAATCCTCAGGAACACCAGCACATCAGGAGTAACTTCCTTTAGTTTCTCTTCTCCTTTTGTTAAAGTCTGACGTTAGCTGATGGGCCCTCAGTGCTCCACCTTCATGTTACCAGACAGGTGAGGTCAGTGAGCAGGTCTACAGCAGCCTTGAGAGACTCGTCATGAAATTCAGGATGTGTTGACGGGTGTTTGAGTCCTCAGGCTGCTGAGTATATGCTGTCTGTCCCTTCGGCTGGAAGCAAGTCAAATATACGTGTAAAGATATTAAAGAGCAAGTCACCCCCAAATAAACTTTTTTTTGCTGATAAACTAAATAAACGAGTGTCTAATCATGCTGCAGACACATGTAGTCAATAATTTGGCACTTCAGTGCATCTTAGTTAAAATTTAAATATTCTGCCTAAAACTGTCAGTGTTGTGCTGTTGTCAGGTAAAAACTCTGCATTGTATTTTAATTTAAATCTGCCACCGCTATTGGCTAAGAGGTATGCTATGATGTAAACTGGTGCATTATGATGTCACAATGCTGTTGTGAGCCTGTGTGTGTGTGTGTATTTGTTAGCAGCTCCGCCTTCTCGGTCTGCCAGGCAACAGCATGTGTTGCATTTTTCAAACATGAAGTGGGAGTGGAGTTAGACTCTGGTAGGGGGTGACTTGCTCTTTAATCCTTCCGTGAGGTCACACAGTAATAGGACATCAAGTATTAAACACACCTGAAGCTTAATGTAACAGCAATAATAACGTCAGTGTGTCGGAGACCACAAACATCTGGCTAAACTTAGCTGCTTCAGGGTGGTGTTGGTGTGGATGCTACATCAGAAGACCTTCAGGGTGTAGATGCTACATCAGAAGACCTTCAGGGTGTAGATGCTTCATCAGAAGAGCTTCAGGGTGTTGATGCTTCATCAGAAGTGCTTCAGGGTGGTGTTGGTGTGGATGCTTCATCAGAAGAGCTTCAGGGTGGTGTTGGTGTAGATGCTTCATCAGAAGAGCTTCAGGGTGTTGATGCTTCATCAGAAGAGCTTCAGGGTGGTGTTGGTGTGGATGCTTCATCAGAAGAGCTTCAGGGTGTGGATGCTTCATCAGAAGAGCTTCAGGGTGTTGTTGGTGTGGATGCTTCATCAGAAGAGCTTCAGGGTGTAGATGCTTCATCAGAAGAGCTTCAGGGTGTTGATGCTTCATCAGAAGAGCTTCAGGGTGTTGATGCTTCATCAGAAGTGCTTCAGGGTGGTGTTGGTGTGGATGCTTCATCAGAAGAGCTTCAGGGTGGTGTTGGTGTAGATGCTTCATCAGAAGAGCTTCAGGGTGTTGATGCTTCATCAGAAGAGCTTCAGGGTGGTGTTGGTGTGGATGCTTCATCAGAAGAGCTTCAGGGTGTGGATGCTTCATCAGAAGAGCTTCAGGGTGTTGTTGGTGTGGATGCTTCATCAGAAGAGCTTCAGGGTGTAGATGCTTCATCAGAAGAGCTTCAGGGTGTTGATGCTTCATCAGAAGAGCTTCAGGGTGTAGATGCTTCATCAGAAGAGCTTCAGGGTGTTGTTGGTGTAGGTGCTTCATCAGAAAAGCTTCAGGGTGGTGTTGGTGTTGATGCTACATCAGGAGAGCTTCAGGGTGTAGATGCTTCATCAGAAAAGCTTCAGGGTGGTGTTGGTGTTGATGCTACATCAGGAGAGCTTCAGGGTGGTGTTGGTGTAGATGCCTCATCAGAAGAGCTTCAGGGTGTAGATGCTTCATCAGAAGAGCTTCAGGGTGTGGATGCTTCATCAGAAGAGCTTCAGGGTGTAGATGCTTCATCAGAAGAGCTTCAGGGTGTTGTTGGTGTGGATGCTTCATCAGAAGAGCTTCAGGGTGTAGATGCTTCATCAGAAGAGCTTCAGGGTGTGGATGCTTCATCAGAAGAGCTTCAGGGTGTAGATGCCTCATCAGAAGAGCTTCAGGGTGTAGATGCTTCATCAGAAGAGCTTCAGGGTGTTGTTGGTGTGGATGCTTCATCAGAAGAGCTTCAGGGTGTAGATGCTTCATCAGAAGAGCTTCAGGGTGGTGTTGGTGTGGATGCTTCATCAGAAGAGCTTCAGGGTGTGGATGCCTCATCAGAAGAGCTTCAGGGTGTAGATGCCTCATCAGAAGAGCTTCAGGGTGTGGATGCTTCATCAGAAGAGCTTCAGGGTGGTGTTGGTGTAGATGCCTCATCAGGAGAGCTTCAGGGTGGTGTTGGTGTCGATGCCTCATCAGAAGAGCTTCAGGGTGTCGATGCCTCATCAGAAGAGCTTCAGGGTGGTGTTGGTGTTGATGCCTCATCAGAAGAGCTTCAGGGTGTCGATGCCTCATCAGAAGAGCTTCAGGGTGGTGTTGATGTAGATGCCTCATCAGAAGAGCTTCAGGGTGGTGTTGATGTAGATGCCTCATCAGGAGAGCTTCAGGGTGGTGTTGGTGTAGATGCCTCATCAGAAGAGCTTCAGGGTGTTGATGCTTCATCAGAAAAGCTTCAGGGTGGTGTTGGTGTGGATGCTTCATCAGAAAAGCTTCAGGGTGGTGTTGGTGTGGATGCTTCATCAGAAGAGCTTCAGGGTGTAGATGCTTCATCAGGAGAGCTTCAGGGTGGTGTTGGTGTAGATGCTTCATCAGAAGAGCTTCAGGGTGTTGATGCTACATCAGGAGAGCTTCAGGGTGGTGTTGGTGCGGATGCTTCATCAGAAGAGCTTCAGGGTGTGGATGCTTCATCAGAAGAGCTTCAGGGTGTGGATGCCTCATCAGAAGAGCTTCAGGGTGGTGTTGGTGTGGATGCCTCATCAGAAGAGCTTCAGGGTGTAGATGCCTCATCAGAAGAGCTTCAGGGTGTGGATGCTTCATCAGAAGAGCTTCAGGGTGTTGTTGGTGTAGGTGCTTCATCAGAAAAGCTTCAGGGTGGTGTTGGTGTTGATGCTACATCAGGAGAGCTTCAGGATGGTGTTGGTGTAGATGCCTCATCAGGAGAGCTTCAGGGTGTTGTTGGTGTAGGTGCTTCATCAGAAAAGCTTCAGGGTGGTGTTGGTGTTGATGCTACATCAGGAGAGCTTCAGGATGGTGTTGGTGTAGACGCTTCATCAGAAGAGCTTCAGGGTGCAGATGCTTCATCAGAAAAGCTTCAGGGTGGTGTTGGTGTTGATGCTACATTAGGAGAGCTTCAGGGTGGTGTTGGTGTAGGTGCTTCATCAGGAGAGCTTCAGGGTGGTGTTGGTGTAGATGCTTCATCAGGAGAGCTTCAGGGTGGTGTTGGTGTAGATGCTACATCAGAAGAGCTTCAGGGTGTAGGTGCTTCATCAGGAGAGCTTCAGGGTGTTGATGCTACATCAGGAGAGCTTCAGGATGGTGTTGGTGTAGATGCCTCATCAGAAGAGCTTCAGGGTGGTGTTGATGTAGATGCCTCATCAGGAGAGCTTCAGGATGGTGTTGGTGTAGATGCCTCATCAGGAGAGCTTCAGGGTGGTGTTGGTGTAGATGCCTCATCAGAAGAGCTTCAGGGTGTAGATGCTTCATCAGAAGAGCTTCAGGGTGTTGTTGGTGTGGATGCTTCATCAGAAGAGCTTCAGGGTGTAGATGCTTCATCAGAAGAGCTTCAGGGTGGTGTTGGTGTGGATGCTTCATCAGAAGAGCTTCAGGGTGTGGATGCCTCATCAGAAGAGCTTCAGGGTGTAGATGCCTCATCAGAAGAGCTTCAGGGTGTGGATGCTTCATCAGAAGAGCTTCAGGGTGGTGTTGGTGTAGATGCCTCATCAGGAGAGCTTCAGGGTGGTGTTGGTGTCGATGCCTCATCAGAAGAGCTTCAGGGTGTCGATGCCTCATCAGAAGAGCTTCAGGGTGGTGTTGGTGTTGATGCCTCATCAGAAGAGCTTCAGGGTGTCGATGCCTCATCAGAAGAGCTTCAGGGTGGTGTTGATGTAGATGCCTCATCAGAAGAGCTTCAGGGTGGTGTTGATGTAGATGCCTCATCAGGAGAGCTTCAGGGTGGTGTTGGTGTAGATGCCTCATCAGAAGAGCTTCAGGGTGTAGATGCTTCATCAGAAGAGCTTCAGGGTGTTGTTGGTGTGGATGCTTCATCAGAAGAGCTTCAGGGTGTAGATGCTTCATCAGAAGAGCTTCAGGGTGGTGTTGGTGTGGATGCTTCATCAGAAGAGCTTCAGGGTGGTGTTGGTGTAGATGCCTCATCAGAAGAGCTTCAGGGTGGTGTTGATGTAGATGCCTCATCAGGAGAGCTTCAGGGTGGTGTTGGTGTAGATGCCTCATCAGAAGAGCTTCAGGGTGTAGATGCTTCATCAGAAGAGCTTCAGGGTGTTGTTGGTGTGGATGCTTCATCAGAAGAGCTTCAGGGTGTAGATGCTTCATCAGAAGAGCTTCAGGGTGGTGTTGGTGTGGATGCTTCATCAGAAGAGCTTCAGGGTGGTGTTGGTGTAGATGCCTCATCAGAAGAGCTTCAGGATGTGGATGCTTCATCAGAAGAGCTTCAGGGTGGTGTTGGTGTAGATGCCTCATCAGGAGAGCTTCAGGGTGTTGTTGGTGTAGGTGCTTCATCAGAAAAGCTTCAGGGTGGTGTTGGTGTTGATGCTACATCAGGAGAGCTTCAGGATGGTGTTGGTGTAGACGCTTCATCAGAAGAGCTTCAGGGTGCAGATGCTTCATCAGAAAAGCTTCAGGGTGGTGTTGGTGTTGATGCTACATTAGGAGAGCTTCAGGGTGGTGTTGGTGTAGGTGCTTCATCAGGAGAGCTTCAGGGTGGTGTTGGTGTAGATGCTTCATCAGGAGAGCTTCAGGGTGGTGTTGGTGTAGATGCTACATCAGAAGAGCTTCAGGGTGTAGGTGCTTCATCAGGAGAGCTTCAGGGTGTTGATGCTACATCAGGAGAGCTTCAGGATGGTGTTGGTGTAGATGCCTCATCAGAAGAGCTTCAGGGTGGTGTTGATGTAGATGCCTCATCAGGAGAGCTTCAGGATGGTGTTGGTGTAGATGCCTCATCAGGAGAGCTTCAGGGTGGTGTTGGTGTAGATGCCTCATCAGAAGAGCTTCAGGGTGTAGATGCTTCATCAGAAGAGCTTCAGGGTGTTGTTGGTGTGGATGCTTCATCAGAAGAGCTTCAGGGTGTAGATGCTTCATCAGAAGAGCTTCAGGGTGGTGTTGGTGTGGATGCTTCATCAGAAGAGCTTCAGGGTGTGGATGCCTCATCAGAAGAGCTTCAGGGTGTAGATGCCTCATCAGAAGAGCTTCAGGGTGTGGATGCTTCATCAGAAGAGCTTCAGGGTGGTGTTGGTGTAGATGCCTCATCAGGAGAGCTTCAGGGTGGTGTTGGTGTCGATGCCTCATCAGAAGAGCTTCAGGGTGTCGATGCCTCATCAGAAGAGCTTCAGGGTGGTGTTGGTGTTGATGCCTCATCAGAAGAGCTTCAGGGTGTCGATGCCTCATCAGAAGAGCTTCAGGGTGGTGTTGATGTAGATGCCTCATCAGAAGAGCTTCAGGGTGGTGTTGATGTAGATGCCTCATCAGGAGAGCTTCAGGGTGGTGTTGGTGTAGATGCCTCATCAGAAGAGCTTCAGGGTGTAGATGCTTCATCAGAAGAGCTTCAGGGTGTTGTTGGTGTGGATGCTTCATCAGAAGAGCTTCAGGGTGTAGATGCTTCATCAGAAGAGCTTCAGGGTGGTGTTGGTGTGGATGCTTCATCAGAAGAGCTTCAGGGTGGTGTTGGTGTAGATGCCTCATCAGAAGAGCTTCAGGGTGGTGTTGATGTAGATGCCTCATCAGGAGAGCTTCAGGGTGGTGTTGGTGTAGATGCCTCATCAGAAGAGCTTCAGGGTGTAGATGCTTCATCAGAAGAGCTTCAGGGTGTTGTTGGTGTGGATGCTTCATCAGAAGAGCTTCAGGGTGTAGATGCTTCATCAGAAGAGCTTCAGGGTGGTGTTGGTGTGGATGCTTCATCAGAAGAGCTTCAGGGTGGTGTTGGTGTAGATGCCTCATCAGAAGAGCTTCAGGATGTGGATGCTTCATCAGAAGAGCTTCAGGGTGGTGTTGGTGTAGATGCCTCATCAGGAGAGCTTCAGGGTGTTGTTGGTGTAGGTGCTTCATCAGAAAAGCTTCAGGGTGGTGTTGGTGTTGATGCTACATCAGGAGAGCTTCAGGATGGTGTTGGTGTAGACGCTTCATCAGAAGAGCTTCAGGGTGCAGATGCTTCATCAGAAAAGCTTCAGGGTGGTGTTGGTGTTGATGCTACATTAGGAGAGCTTCAGGGTGGTGTTGGTGTAGGTGCTTCATCAGGAGAGCTTCAGGGTGGTGTTGGTGTAGATGCTTCATCAGGAGAGCTTCAGGGTGGTGTTGGTGTAGATGCTACATCAGAAGAGCTTCAGGGTGTAGGTGCTTCATCAGGAGAGCTTCAGGGTGTTGATGCTACATCAGGAGAGCTTCAGGATGGTGTTGGTGTAGATGCCTCATCAGAAGAGCTTCAGGGTGGTGTTGATGTAGATGCCTCATCAGGAGAGCTTCAGGATGGTGTTGGTGTAGATGCCTCATCAGGAGAGCTTCAGGGTGGTGTTGGTGTAGATGCCTCATCAGAAGAGCTTCAGGGTGTAGATGCTTCATCAGAAGAGCTTCAGGGTGTTGTTGGTGTGGATGCTTCATCAGAAGAGCTTCAGGGTGTAGATGCTTCATCAGAAGAGCTTCAGGGTGGTGTTGGTGTGGATGCTTCATCAGAAGAGCTTCAGGGTGTGGATGCCTCATCAGAAGAGCTTCAGGGTGTAGATGCCTCATCAGAAGAGCTTCAGGGTGTGGATGCTTCATCAGAAGAGCTTCAGGGTGGTGTTGGTGTAGATGCCTCATCAGGAGAGCTTCAGGGTGGTGTTGGTGTCGATGCCTCATCAGAAGAGCTTCAGGGTGTCGATGCCTCATCAGAAGAGCTTCAGGGTGGTGTTGGTGTTGATGCCTCATCAGAAGAGCTTCAGGGTGTCGATGCCTCATCAGAAGAGCTTCAGGGTGGTGTTGATGTAGATGCCTCATCAGAAGAGCTTCAGGGTGGTGTTGATGTAGATGCCTCATCAGGAGAGCTTCAGGGTGGTGTTGGTGTAGATGCCTCATCAGAAGAGCTTCAGGGTGTAGATGCTTCATCAGAAGAGCTTCAGGGTGTTGTTGGTGTGGATGCTTCATCAGAAGAGCTTCAGGGTGGTGTTGGTGTGGATGCTTCATCAGAAGAGCTTCAGGGTGTGGATGCCTCATCAGAAGAGCTTCAGGGTGTAGATGCCTCATCAGAAGAGCTTCAGGGTGTGGATGCTTCATCAGAAGAGCTTCAGGGTGGTGTTGGTGTAGATGCCTCATCAGAAGAGCTTCAGGGTGTAGATGCTTCATCAGAAGAGCTTCAGGGTGGTGTTGATGTAGATGCCTCATCAGGAGAGCTTCAGGGTGGTGTTGGTGTCGATGCCTCATCAGAAGAGCTTCAGGGTGTCGATGCCTCATCAGAAGAGCTTCAGGGTGGTGTTGGTGTTGATGCCTCATCAGAAGAGCTTCAGGGTGTCGATGCCTCATCAGAAGAGCTTCAGGGTGGTGTTGATGTAGATGCCTCATCAGAAGAGCTTCAGGGTGTCGATGCCTCATCAGAAGAGCTTCAGGGTGGTGTTGGTGTGGATGCTTCATCAGAAGAGCTTCAGGGTGTCGATGCCTCATCAGAAGAGCTTCAGGGTGGTGTTGATGTAGATGCCTCATCAGAAGAGCTTCAGGGTGTCGATGCCTCATCAGAAGAGCTTCAGGGTGGTGTTGGTGTAGATGCCTCATCAGAAGAGCTTCAGGGTGGTGTTGGTGTGGATGCTTCATCAGAAGATCTTCAGGGTGTAGATGCCTCATCAGAAGAGCTTCAGGGTGTCGATGCCTCATCAGAAGAGCTTCAGGGTGGTGTTGGTGTTGATGCTTCATCATGTGACAGTGTGAGCGTCCTGTCACAATGTCCCGATTGATCATGCGCCCTGGCTACTTGGCCAAGGGGATGTCCCTTTGGCTGACTGGTTAGAGCGTATGACTCTCACCCGGGAGTCTGGGGATCGAATCCCACCCGGGCCCTCGTTTATCCACCTTGCCACAATCAGGAGAGCTTCAGGGTATAGGTGTTTCATCAGAAGAGCTTCAGGGTGTAGACGCTTCATCAGAAGAGCTTCAGGGTGGTGTTGGTGTAGACGCTTCATCAGAAGAGCTTCAGGGTGGTGTTGGTGTAGACGTTTCTTCTGGAGAGCTTCAGGGTGGTGTTGGTGTTGATGCTTCATCAGGAGAGCTTCAGGGTGGTGTTGGTGTAGCCACCCTGCAGTAGGTTTCATGTTTAAAGATATGTTGTATTTGCTTTCCTCTGTTCTGTGTATTAGCTGGCTGTTAGTGGGCATTGTGTGTATGTGATCGGAGGTTGAGAGAGGGTGTGTGTGTGTTGGTTCAGAAAGCGGCGTGAGAGAGTTGGTTTGGTGCAGCTCGTTCGTCTGGTTTCGTTGTTCTTCTGTAACGGGGTGCTTACAGCCGACGGTAACAGCCTGACTCCTTCAATAAAGTGACAGCTGTTAACGACCCTCTCGTCCATCATTTGAACATACAGCCGGACGCTACAATACGTGCATACATTTAATTATCGGTATTTTTATTCTGCAGTTTTGCATCCTGTTTAGCAGGTTGCGCCCTAGCTGGTCACCTGTGTTGCAAAACCGGCAAAAATTAGGCAGTCCGCTGTTAAAGAAGGCGAAACAATCAAAGTTAAAGATGATCAATGATCAAGAGTCTGCTTCTCGACCTGCAGAAAAAGAAAATTAAAACAAACAAATTTAAAAAAGGGACACACAACAATACAAGAGGAGCAAGCTATCACTGCGTCAACCTGATGAGGAAATGTAAAATCAACATTGTTTTACTTAATAATCACACGATAATCAATCACAGTGCATTAAGTGCCAACCACAGCCTTAAGACATGTGTTGAAAATGCCCAAGTCCATACTTATGTGAGCACCATGTGAGCACCTGTGTGTGTGTACTTGCGCTTGTTTATGTAAGGTTTCTCTATAGGAGCTTATGACACTGTTGATCACAGCACCTTAATTAACAGACTTGGTGCCTCAGTGGGGATCTCTGGAAATGTTCTAGACTGGTTTAGATCGCACCTTTCTAACAGAAATTACAGTGTCTGTATAAACCAAATCATGTCAGATTCTACCGACCTGTTCGGTGGGTAAGGATTGGGTACCTTTGACATTTGAATCGATTCGGTACTAATTCCGGTACCAAGGAATCGATATCAGTACTTAACGGCACCAATTTTAGATACTTTTAAGTGTTTAAAATTTTAATTTTCTTTTATAATCAAATATATATTTTCTTAATATATAACCATATTTGATAAATATCACAATAAATAACATACAACAGTTTGTATTTTAACATCGTCCTTGTAGTTTTATAAGCTGATAATTAAACTGAAGCAAACATCTTTACTGTGAACTAAATTTACTGTGTATCTTCATTCCTTTTGCCGTCCCTTTTCATTTGATTTTTCCTACTGGGAAGTTAGAATTTCCGAGGAGAAAGCGAACGCACCATTAGCTGATAACAATGGTGGCAATGGAAGCTAACATATCAAGCTAACGTTATCTTAAACAGTTTATTTAGCTGCTGGAGCAGATTAAAACGATGATGCCTCACACTTAGATCGTTGTCGCTGGTTTCATCTTCACCCAATCACCAGTGGCATTTAGTAAAGTGAAGCCAAACTTTAGAGCACGTTCATGATCTTCTAGTCGGAAATTCGGAGTTCCGAGGAGAAAGCAAACGCACCATTAGTGAAACGGAAGCTAACATATCAAGCTAACGTTATCTTAAACATTTTATTTACCTACCGGAGCAGATTAAGATGAGGATGTCTCACTTAGATCGTTGTCGCTGGTTTCATCATCACCCAGTTACCCATCACATTTAGTGAAGTGGACCCAAGCGTTAGCGTGCGTTCTTTCTACCATGCTGCTCTGTTTACAACTGGCTCGCAGCGACCGACGACATAACGCTCTTGCGCATGTGCAGCTGTCTAGGCAAGTTCTCGTTATGAAGGACGGGTACCGAAACGAGGCACTGTTTCAAATGACGTGAATCGGTGCTCAGTCGGTACTGTGTAATTCGGTCGGTACCTTAAAAAGTATCGAATTCGGTACCCTTCGCTATCTGTGGGGTACCTCAAGGCTCTGTTTTGGGTCCACTGTTTTTTTTACTACACATACACCCTCTTGGCCAGATAATTGAGTCTTTTCATAATGTCTCTTTTCACCCATATGCAGATGATATTCAACTGTACTGCTCCTTTTAGGATTCTGAGTTCTACAAACTGTCTGAATCACTAGAGTGTCTATCAGCTATCACTAGCTGGTTAGAAGATAACTTCCTTCTGTTAAACTCTGAAAAGACTGAATGTAGGGCTGCAACAACGAATCGATAAATTCGATGAAAATCGATTACTAAAAGCGTTGTCAACGAATTGCGTCATCGATTCGTTGTGTCGCACAACTCTTCCAAAAGCGCCCCCCCTTCCCGCCCGCCATTGCGCGCAGACCAGAGCAAGTCAGATCAGCGCGATGGAGAGCCGATCAGCGCGAGGGAGAGCCGATCAGAGCGAGGGAGAGCCGCAGATCAGCGCGAGGGAGAGCCCACAGATCAGCGCGAGGGAGAGCCCACAGATCAGCGCGAGGGAGAGCCCACAGATCAGCGCGAGGGAGAGCCGCAGATCAGCGCGAGGGAGAGCCCACAGATCAGCGCGAGGGAGAGCCGCAGATCAGCGCGAGGGAGAGCCGGGACCGGCAGATCAGCGCGAGGGAGAGCCGGCAGACTTGCGCTGCTGCGAACCGGTTCTGCATTGTTGTGCAGCGATCCAGGCAGCTGCTTCCAGCGCACGGTCCATTCTCAAAGTGGTTCAACCAAAAAACTATAATTAGCACACGATCGTTCATGTCCGCACATGTTTTCTATTTTGTCTTATTTGTGCCTGAAGCGCGCTACTGCGGAGCTCATCACCTGTGCTGTGGTGATGTCACCTCACGCTAGAGCTGAGGAAAATAATCAAATAATCGATGCATCGGGATGCGGACATAAACGATTCTGCATCGTAGAAGAGTACGCCATAATCGATTATAGTGGAATGTAGTTTTGTTTTTTTAACGGCAGTACCAGCGCTGCATCCAAATCTGTCAGAGTGAGCGTCCTCCACATTTACCTCCGCCTTAATGTGGTACTGCAGGGCTTAGCGCTGGAGTTGTAACCTGAGACCAAACCGGAACCGAATCAGCCCGACCGGTTCTGTTGGATTTGGGCCGTGAATTATGTTAATTGAGCGGGTTGTCGTGCGGCTCGATGAGAGAGAGAGAGAGAGAGAGAGAGAGAGAGAGAGAGAGAGAGAGAGAGAGAGAGAGAGAGAGAGAGAGAGAGAGAGAGAGAGAGAGAGAGAGAGAGAGAGAGAGAGAGAGAGAGAGAGAGAGAGAGAGAGAGAGAGAGAGAGAGAGAGAGAGAGAGAGAGAGAGAGAGAGAGAGAGAGAGAGAGAGAGAGAGAGAGAGAGAGAGAGAGAGAGAGAGAGAGAGAGAGAGAGAGAGAGAGAGAGAGAGAGAGAGAGAGAGAGAGAGAGAGAGAGAGAGAGAGAGAGAGAGAGAGAGAGAGAGAGAGAGAGAGAGAGAGAGAGAGAGAGAGAGAGAGAGAGAGAGAGAGGGAGGATCGGAGGACGATGCTCCAAACACGCATTATTATTTTCATAATTTAATTATTATTTCTCCTGGAAGCGCTCAGTCAGACTGCTTGTTGTAATGTAGGGAGATCCGGTCTTGGGGAGGGGGCGGGGTCAATGATGGCGGCTGCAGCGTGATCGTCTGTCTCTTTTATTTAGGGACACGGAGAAGTTAAAATGAGAGATAGAAGGTAGAAGTTCTTGTTCCACTTTATTCTTTTGTGTCATGAAGATAAACTGATGTTAAATTCAGCTTAAAGAGAAACTGGGAGGAAGCTTTGGTTCATTTTAGGTTACAGGAGGTCTGTCTCCTATCTGCTCCTCCAGAGACAGCATGGACATGAGGGTCACATGGTGAGGGTCACACAGGAAAGGTTTGTAGTTAGCTGGTTAGTGAAGGAGATCCATCAGCTGGGTAATTTAATCCTAATCCAGCCCACAGCCTTCTGCTGGTGTTATTATCAGAAAGAATAAAACACACATCTTAAATATTATTGGAAGTGTAGAATTTGTTTTATGTTTTATTATTTTCTGCATCAAACAGAACTTGATTCATTCTCCAACATTTCAGAAATGAACCACTGGGTTCAAATAAAATAAACTAAGTCAAACATTTCATTTGGTGTTATTTCTGACACCCTTGAACTGTGGCATAAATATTTGACTCTAGAGCTGCTCAGAGACATTAAACACTCATATGAACCCATTATGTATTTTATTATTACATTATGTGTCCTGTAGGTTTTCAGTACTTTTTTAGATTTTGTGAGTTTTTGCAAAGCATGTTTTTCTCAGCCTGAGGCGTGGTGTTGAACGAGGAAACAGATGTTTTACTTAGCTAAATCTTCTTAAATGTTTAAAATGTTTTGTCCTAACCTGTGGTGGACGGAGAGATTTTGAGGGATGGCAGGTTGTGTCAATTACGTTTTTGATAAAAAAAAAATAAAAAGCAATTATCTGACATCTTCTATCGATGAAAACAAATCAATATGAAATAATCGTGATGCATCGTGATGCATCGGGATATCGAATCGAATTGAATCGTTGACCCAATAATCGTAATCGAATCGAATCGGGAGACAAGTGAAGATTCACACCTCTACCTCACGCAGCATCGAAAACGCGCTCTCCGCTGTGTGGTCAGGAGATCCCTTTGATCTGCTCAAAAGTAACTGATGAGGTGAAAAGGTAAGAATCCAGGCAACAGATTTTCTGGAGAGTTTAGAGGAGATGCAGGAAGATGAGAGACAGACAGGACAGGAAAATAGTTCAATAAAAACAAGAAAACAAAACAAAGTGTTGAAAAGTCAAATGTAGGTAGATTTATCTCCACTACACGTTTTTACCAGTAAAAAACAATAAGTTATACACATGTTATATTTATACATCTGATACAATTCAGAGCACCTTCAACACTCAGTCACACCCAGGGCCGTTTCAAGACATTTTGGGGGCCAAGGCAAAATGCCCCCCCCCCCCCCCCCACCCATAACTGGGCTCCCCAGAAGCCTCTGTGTAATTCATACCCTCTCCAGTAGTGTTAGTTATACGGTGTTTATAAAAGCCCCTCAGACATGACTGACATGTTCTAATATTATCAGATGAAAAACTAAATTATCAGACATGCTGTCTCATCTGCTGCTTTTCTAAACTTTTTAAAAGTAACAAAACCATCTGAAAGCCACCATTTGTGGATTCTCTGAAAGTTTCCATGGAGTGTGGGACAACTTGTTTTTTCATTGATCCTATCGTCTAATCTCACAGCTGAAACAAGCATCCTTAATAATCTGTGCACAGGAAGCTTACCGATGCTGTAGTAAAACAAAAGGTATAATAATTTATTATTAATAAAACCTTGTTGCAGAACTAAAGCAGAAAAATTAGATTTTGCATTAAATATGCAAAATATTTACATATGAATTGTTTTAGAGCCCTTTAATTGGCAGAATCTGATATTAATTTAGTTCTTACAAAAAATGGGTCCCAACATGGTTTGTGTGGCGTTGCCATAGTGTGACGTCATAGGCACAGATCCCCTGTCCTCTTGTTTGGAAATGGAAATATGATCACCCTACATTAAACAAACTGTCCACCCGGGCTTTTGCGCTGCACAGAGACGCTTCGCTGCCTACGACTGAACGTCAGTTGAGAGTCAGTCTCATGCAGACTGACCAATGAAGAGAGGGCCTCAAGTTAAGACCCTCTCCTCATTGGTCAGTCCACACGAGGTGGGTCAAAGGTTACTCTGGGCAGGTTACGTGTTGTCAGGCATTCAAGTATTGAGTATATTTACTGCATATTACAGTAAAATATTCTGTATGTGACCACATTATGGTGATCCTTGGGTCGTGATGATGGAGCCCTTGAATATTGTTTCCCAGGGTACAACAAAGTGTTAATCTGGCCCTGGTTCCGCCGTCACATTCCCACAGAAACTGGTTGATCACACCGGGGCCAGACTACTAGCATGTGGTTTTACAACCACAATGTCCTCAGAAGCAAAAACGCTTTTAAAAGGGAGGGAGGAGTCCTAACTGTTGCTGCAGGCGTGTTGTGTGAGAGTGCAGTTATATACTGGTTAATATATTTTTGGGTTCAGTTGCTTTCATGTGGCCTAATGTGAGTCTATTTGGGATCATTGGAATGATCAGCAGCATTTCTTGATGTGACTTTATGGCAGTTGCCCAGGGCATCATCGCAAGGAGGATGGCATTCATTTACTTTTGCTTTATTTGGTATTTTTTCAGTCATTTTTGGAAATAGTGATCAATTTTGATTAATTCACAGCCTATGTTTAATTACATTTAAAATAAATGTTAACAGATGAGATCAAACAAAACACATGAGAATTGCCTTTAAGCTGTTTAACTTGGACCAAGCATTTTAGGTCACAGATAGGTGTAGCTTAGGGTCTCTGTCTATACACCTTATAAGACAATTTAGGTGATGGCATGTTGTTTTTCTGCTATTGGAACTGTTTTCTAATAATGTTGTGTTAAATAAAGTGAAGGAAGGAGAGAAATAACGTTTCCCTAGCAGTTTTTAAAAATTTCCCCATGTAATCCGATTAATCGATTAATTGTGTCGAGACCCCATCCGATTAATCGATTATCCAAATAATCGTTTGTTGCAGCCCTAACTGAATGTCTGATCATTGTCCCTGAGAGTATGGTTCTCCTGATTAGTCTAAAACTCTGTCATTTATCCTCTGTCGTCAAGTAGGGCTGGGGGTAAACGACTATTTTTTTAAACGTTCATTCTGACGATTATTTTATCGAATAGTCGACTATTCTAATGACTATTTAGACAATTAATCTAATGATTATTTTTCTATTGCACAGTTAATAAAAAACAAAAAATCTCTAATAAATTCCTCAAAAAAATTGATAAACTGTAAGGGAATAAACACTACAGGCCTTCCATTTTGTATAACACTGCTTTTAATGTGTTGGTTGGTTATGTTCTGGTGACGTGTAGAACTTGGGAGTGCAGGCTGCTGCCTGAGAGGTGGTTGGAGACGGTGTGTCTCCATGCTGCTTTGTTTTGGTCACTCATGTGCGTGAGGCGAGTGGTGTTACGACCCTTCCTGGGGAGTTTGGCTCGTGTGCAAAAAGGAAGGGACAATAACGGGATTTAAAAGTTAAAATGATGATCAGGTTTATTTACAACTACAAAAAAACACAAATCTTTCCATCCACAGGTTGGGAATAATAAAACTAATTCTGCCTGTGGGGAATTAGTAGGGATGTCCCACTGGGCAAAGATTACTGGGTTCTGGACCAAAATAAGAATCTCCAAAGGTCCAAACTCTAAACTGGGCGGTTAAACCAAACTCGAGGTGATATTTTAAACTAAATCGAAAACCCACAACACTCTAAATGTAATAAAAGGGAGATCTGCACCACAAACAAGATGAACTCTAAACCAAAACGTAACAGCTTATCCCAACGCAAGAAGCTGTTAGCGAAGATGCTAACAGTAGCTTTACCGACGTTAAATTCAAGTTACCAAGTTTAAATAAACCAAAAACACCCAGCAGCAAACAGACCAGCATGGAGGAGAGACTGCTACCACCAAAACAGCTCTCCTAATGTCTGAAAGAAGCTTCTTTATGAAGGGAGAAACGCTCCCGGTGATGTCCTACATCTGCGGTAGAGACGGAGCAGCGTATCTGACCCAGGAAGTTGTTGTCCGTTGCCGGGAGACGAGGGCGGGCAAAACAAGAAAGGAATCTAGTAGCGGACAGACGTTGTTCTGGGTCTTCGGTATTTGGTGGAGATGTTAGTGTAGGCGGACGAACCAGAGGAAAAACAGGCAGATTCCTCCTCTATTTACAAACTCCTGGGGATGCAACAAGTGGGCGTGGTGCGTCGACTACCGGATCTGACGTCGACGAATTTTTAGAATCGAGCCGTCGACGTCATTGGGGCTTCACCACAGCCCTATCGTCAAGACAAACTTAAAGGGACTCTAAGGAAGTTTGAAGTTTTTATGCTCGCGATCGCCACTCAGGCCTAACGCGTAATTGCAGCTTCAAAAGTAAGCTCGTGCATGAGGTGCGCATGCTGTACGTGCACACTCCTTAACGAAAATAACAGCTGAGACAGTGTGTGTGTGGCCCAGAGGACAGAAGAACACAGCAAATTAATAAAAATAATGTGCCTCTGTCTCTGCAGCTGCACTTTCTCGTCGGCCGGCCGAACGTGCAGTGTGTGTGTGTGTGTGTGTGTGTGTGTGTGTGTGTGTGTGTGTGTGTGTGTGTGTGTGTGTGTGTGTGTGTGTGTGTGTGTGTGTGTGTGTGTGTGTGTGTGTGTGTGTGTGTGTGGCCCAGAGGACAGGAGAACACGCAGCTAATTAATTAAATAATTTGGTTTTGTACCTTTCTCTTCAGCACAGCCGACAAAGGTTTATGATGGGTCAGTCCTCCTGCATGCTCAGATCATTCCCTTCCCTTCCTTGAAAAATTGTTCCAAAATGAAAGTTGAACCCACATCTTTTTTATCTGTGAATTCAATGCCGTTCGGCGAGTCTCAAGTAAAAATGTGGGTGTCTTACTGTAAAAAAATTATCACTGATGTAAAAAAAAAACTCCAAATAACAAATTATGTTCATACTTGGAGTCGAACCCAGGTCTTCTGCATGAAAGTCAGACATCTTACTAGGTGAGCTAAAGCACCAGTGACATTGGACCGATCTGTAACATTTATATCCTTGATGACAGCTGAAACAACGTTCAAAGAACGGTTCGGAGTGAAAATGGCTATTTTGTTGCTAATTTGCAGGAAATATCTAGAAGAAAGTTCTACAGAAAGTAGCTAAGGGTCCTCAGAAATGTTGCTAGCTTTGTCACTAGGCGTTAGGAACAGCGACAGAGACTAAAGCTACAGATAGCAAATGCTACGGGCGATGCCTGAGCGTGAACGTGCATGAAGCAGCCTGCTCGACCCGAGCATCTCTCTTTTTCTGTGATTTTACAGAAAAACAGGCAATCCCAGTAAAAATGCCAGGGCTCGTTCTACAGGACCAGGGCATTGCAGGAGAACGTATGAAGAAGACATTGAGACCATTATTTTTCTAAGTGTTAGAGCTAAAATTAATATCAGATTCTGCCAACAAAACGGCTCTAAAACAATTCATATGTAAATATGTAGCATATTTATTGCTAAATCTTATTTTTCTGCTGCTTTAATGCTGCAACAACCGTATATTAATTAGACATAGTTAATTTTGATTCATTCATTAATGTCAAGTAATCAAGACATTATTAAATCACCTTAGGTAAAACATTCATTGTATAAAACAGAATATAATTGTAATTAACTGATAAGATGAGGCAATCATTGTATGACACCAAATATGATTCTTTTGAAGTTAAACCCATTCGCTGCCAGCGTTTTTCAGTGTTTTTACTGTTTTTTAAGAGTCACAGAACGTTGCGTTCTAGGATGATGTCAACGCCAAAGCTAACAAAACAAAGACTTACCTCTTACAGCCGGAAGAATCCGCGCGTCTCGAGCGTTATCCGTTCTGATCGGCAGAAGCTTTTCTGGTTCGCACCTCACTTTTTTTTTACAGCAGCGGCCCAAAACGATCTGCTAACACATGGATGTTCTGCTTCCTGGGCACGTGACGTACGCGGATGAAGATCGGCTTTAGAGCTGGGATGTTTGTTCTCACGGTTCGGGGGCTCGTTCCGACGCCCACACATTTGAAAAATGTAAATGACAACTTTAGTCGTCATTGGCTGTGAATGAGTTAAGAGTTCTGTCTGGAATCTCCTTGTGGCTTTACACTTTTTGTTGTGTGTGCAAAATTAACAAATCTTGTTTGCAATCAATGGCCCACATTTGTGGGAGTATTTTGTAGTATGGTATCTCATAGAAAATGTTGATTCTGAAAGGAAACTAAAGGTTTTCTGACAAATTTAGTGGGCTGTACTAATTTATGCAGAGCACCGTATTACTATTATTTTTATGAAGCAAAAACCAAGTTTCCACATAAGAGTGAAGTGAGATAAAACGAAAACGAGGCTCACCAATCGGCCGTTTTTGGCCATGTTGTTTTGGGGATTTAGGTGTTTCGGTTGAAAATGCACTTTTGGGTTAACTTACTGCCGTAAATTGTTTTGTGGTCGAATTTTCGGTGCATCCCTAGAAAATATTAGTGTGGATAAATTGTATGGCTGTAGCTCTTATGTACTTAAATTGTGTAAAAGTAGCTCACAGTCTCCAAAAGGTTGGCGTGTTGAGTTGTTTCAAATCGAATCGAAAATATTAAATCCTCTGCAGTGATGTATAGTATTGGCTGAAGATTTTTTCCCCGTATCGTTAATGTATCGTGTCACTGGTAGCGTATTGATATACCAGTCAAATCAACCTTAATAACAGATCCTGGTGCAGTTCGGGTTTGAATCTGTTTTGGAACACAGTCACATTGCTCTTGCTGCTTACCTTGTCTGTGTTTTTTTTTTCTTAACTCATTCGCTGCCAGCTGTTTCCTGATCGCTAAAGCCCTTCGCTGTCAGCGTTTCTCACCATTTTCGCTGTTTTTTTAAGAGTGACAGAACGTTGCACGCTAGGATGATGTTGACGCCAAAACAACCAAAACAAAGCGGAGACTCACCTCTTACATCAGGAAGAATCCATGCGTTATCCGTTATCTTTTTTTAAGATTGTGTGTTAATGTTTTGCATAAACTTTTCTGTAGCCAACGTTGCCCTCTCTCCCCAGACGAGGACTGAACCCCCCACACAGAGTGAAGTCCATCTCGATGACCACATTCACGCAGCAGGAAATTGACCTCCTACAGAAACACGGAAACGAGGTAAGGAGCTTCAGTAACCTCGTCGGTACAGTCCAGAAGGTGGAATCTATTGGTTTTAGAAGTGAACTTTGTAAGAATTGAGTAGTGGTGACATCTTGTGGTCAGATTTGGTTACTGAAATTTCGGTTTCTGTGGTATTGCCAGTTGGGGAAAGGAAACTAAAGTATATAAATGGTAAACGGCCTGTATTTGTATAGCGCCTTCTTATGCCTCATTTATTCTTCTCCGTGAACTCTGCAACAGAGAGACGCACACGGAGTGTCAGAAAGGTTTTCACATCTGAACTTCTGTTCAGGCAGCGTAGTGTTGCAAAGCAATTCCCTGCCAGGACAACAGAGGGCGTAGCGCTGTTCTGTGGTATCCTGCCACCATAAGGCTCATGTATCCGGTCCCCGATAGCATATTTACTAATGTGTTTATATATTTTAGAGACTTTATAACACAGACAAATTTATCCTTCGTTCTCCTTCACCTCTTCATGCGGTCACCACCTCCAAACCCACCTTTACCCTTGTTCCGTCCATGTTTGCTTCGTACTTTGTACTCGTTCACTAACGGGTGAATAAATGTTATTATTTTCTGACTTTTCCGTGATCTGTTCTTCAATCTGTTCTGGGTATACCACTAAATATGCTTTACTTTTTAATGGAGCTACAGTGGTGCTGGTGATGAATATACAGGAAGCGGCGTCCTAACCAACCACAAGCTTGCGTTCTCCGTCACTTTCGACAGATGTTTAAAATTTTGGGCGTGTCTCCGTCAGCCTCTGTGAGCCTGTCGGAGAGCGCTTGCGCTGATGCATAATGGCGTTACGCGTCTCTGCACCGACGCAGACGGAGAAGTATAAATCAGGCTTTAGGGTTCTACCCCCCAAGGTGCTTCACAACACAATCAGTCATTCACACGCTGGTGGGATGAGCTACAGTGTAGCCACAATCAATCAATCAATCAAAACTTTATTAATCCCAGAGGGAAATTAGAGTTTCAGTACACACAATTCAGAGATCAGACACACATGGGGAAGACACATGACAAGAATTGGTGACTGTGGTCATTCACAACCCTGAGTCGCGCTACCTTAATAGAGATAAGAGGGTTACATGAGGATTGGTTCAGGTGGAGGGAAAAAAATGGCACTTCACAGTTACCCTCCCACCACAAGGGCAGCTTTGCTCTGCAAAAAACACCTCAGACAGAAATGCAACAGACTTCAGACAACACAACATGAGACTCCAATAGGAAGGCAGGGGGGGGCTGGGATCATGTTTCCCCCAGCAAGAGCAGTCATCTACGGCACTCGCCTACTGTACAGTCACAGGTGGGAAGGAGATCTCGGGAGAGGCGAAGAGTACATTGACTCCTACAGATTGAAGATCTCGCCAGGCTGAAGTCCACCAATCCGAATGTGTGTGTGTGTGTGTGTGTGTGTGTGGGGGGGGGGGGGGTCAGGTTTTCACAGCATCTGTCTGCATTCCTTCGTGGGGGTTTGTTGCCGCTCAAGGCTGCCAGGGCGTCAGATTCAGATAACAAGAATTTGTTTGGGTCAGGCTGAGATAATTTTCCTCTCTGCCTTCAGTCTTTAAACTGATCATTCCAGTCCTTCAGTGAAGCCAATTTTGGGTTTTTAAACCTGTCCAACTGCCCAATTATAAAATCAGCATTCAAAAGCAGGATAATATAATATAATATAGTTATATATTAGCCTCTTGGGGCAGCAGTAGCTCAACCGGTTGAGCGGGTTGTCCAGTAATCGGAAGGTTGCAGGTTCGATCCCGGCTCCGGACAGAGAATTCTGCTGTTGTGTCCTTGGGCAAGACACTTAACCCACCTTGTCTGCTGGTGGTGGTCGGAGGGACCGGCGGCGCCTGTGCTCGGCAGCCTCGCCTCTGTCAGTGCGCCCCAGGGCAGCTGTGGCTACATCGTAGCTCATCACCATCAGTGTGTGAATGAGTGTGTGAATGGATGAATGATGCACTGTAGTGTAAAGCGCTTTGGAGTCCTGACTCTGAGAGGCGCTATACAAGTGCGGGTCATTTATGGGGTGGGTTCTACTGTTGTCTTTCAAACAATCTCCGCGTGCTACTTAATAATAAACAACACGACATACTCACCACTATGAATGTCTGTAAACTAGGCGGTCCGCTGTTGAAGAAGGCGAAAATACATCCCTTTTCAAAATAAAGGACCTAAATACATCTATCTGATCCTAATTCTAATAAAGCCCAAGTCCTAATAGTCTAAATTAGATGTAAAAGCCTTTCCAAATGAGCTGACGCCATCTTGTTCCACTCTGTTACATCATCTCGCCCACCAGACGATAGGAGGGCTCTGATTAGCCCACAAAGCGGATAGAACGCTGTGATTGGTCCACAAAGCCAATAGTGTATATACAACCTGTATGTTTTACATCAGAACATGGTTATTATATAATGAATATAGAAGGAATGATTTCATTTGGAGAACCACGACAAAAATAAAACATTCTGTAATTGTAAAAGCAAATGTGTACAATAAAAGGATAAAAATAACTGAATTAGATCAGAAGTCCGTATTTTGCCAATTGTACTGTGAGGAGCCAAATGAGGAACTAAATCTATGTTGGTCTGGAGACCCCAAGATTCCTCATAGAAGCTGGCAGTAGTTCCCACGATGAAGGAAGTCTGGTCTGTGGATGGGCGACTGCTTCCCCAGCAGGAGTATCCACCAATCAGAGGAGGATGGGTGGAGTCTTTATGCTGGAGGTAATGAAGCATACAAACATGATCATTTTACAACTTTACATCAGAAGGATGATCTAAATTATTGCCTCACAGCCATCATTTATTTAGAACATTATGAAAATATTTAAATTATGTTTTCAATCCAGCTTTGTGGAACAAAATGAGATCATCCTTGATGAAGACTGCAGGTGTGGCACGTTATGAATATTAAAGTCAAGTTTTCAATTCAAAAATTCTTTATTAATCTCAGACGGAAATTTTGTTTCTAAATTTATATTTGGGTAACACGGACTGATCAGCTATGTGCCATCTAATAATAAAGACTAGATAATCGCGTATCAAACAACTTTTAATTAACGTAGCCTGCTAATACAAATGCTGCAGTCAGATGGAGGTAGGCACCTAAAACCAAAAATCAATTGTACACAAATATGATTTGTGCTAACAGTCAAGCTAAAAGTCTTTTTTCCCTACACAAGTTCACAGTGGGGAAAGTTAGCATTTCGACGTGTTCTGGAGAAAGTCCTGCTCTCTTTTTAGAGCAGATGTTCCCAGCTGCAGAGAAGATCCATTCTGATCAGTGAGTCGTGGAGGATGGCTGCTTATACTGAGCCAGGATTCTCTGGAGGTTTCTTCCTGTTAAAAGGGAGTTTTCCTCTCCACTGTCGCGGCATGCTTGCTTAGTATGAGGATTGTTGTATAGTCACTGACACTAGTCAGTGACTTGATGCAACCTGCTGGGTTCCTTATATAGGAAACATTATTTCTGATTGGCTTATTGAACTGACCTGAACTGGAATTTTTATTATGTGAAGTGCCTTGAGACGACTCTTGTCGTGATTTGGCGCTTTATAAATAAACTTGAATTGAATTGAATTGATGAGGTGGAAGTGGCCGGGGTGCACACAAAAGATTTAGCCAGCTGAGCTTAGTGTGTAAGTCTTTTCTGTGCGTGTGTGTGTGTGTGTGCGTGTGTGTGTGTGGGGGGGGGGGGGGTAAACGACCCTCATTTTCACTCCACCAACTTAACTCACTCTTCACTCAGCAAGTGGCAGGACACACGAGCCAGGGTCAGCGAGCAGTTGACAGCTCTGAGGGTCTGCTTTACTTAAAGGTAAAATATATTAAACTTAGTTTATTTACCAAATAAAATATTCTGTTATATCAAACAAACTAGGCTAAAATGTAACACAGAGAAAACAAAACATTATGCTTTAACCAGTTTCTTGATTGCTCAGTCAGCAAACTCTTTATTTGATCACACACACACACACACACACACACACACACACACACACACACACACACACACCTTCTCCAAGGTTATTTCATATTTATTTTCCATCATGGTGGTGAAGTGGGATGGGCCTGGTAGGTAGTTGTCGTGGTATTCTGGGTCGAAATGCATCATTATCTCTTTGAAACCTCGATCACCGACCATGGACAGGAGTCCCGTTTCCATTACCCACGTTAGCTTGCTGTGGTGTGCACGTGTTTGGCTTTGTAACAAACTCGTCCATCCAAGGGGCAGCAGTAGGTCAGGTGGTAGAGCGGGTTGCCTCATGATCGGAGGGTCATGGGTTCGATTCCAGCTCCCGCCAGGGGTATCCTGCTGTTGTGTCCTTGGGCAAGACACTTCACCCAACTTGCCTGTGTTAGTGGTGGTCAGAGGGGCCGACGGCGCCAAATGGCAGCCTCGCCTCTGTCAGACCTCCCCAGGGCGGCTGTGGCTACAAGTAGCTTACCATCACTAGCAGTGTGTGAATGTGAGTGTGTGTGAAAGCGTCTTTGGGTGACTAGAAAAGCGCTGTATAAGTTCAATGCATTATTATTTAACAGGAGGAGCGCTTTTTTTAACACTGTAACGTAGCGGGATAAAATAAATCATGAGCATTTGGAGCGTTAGGGCAAATACGTGTTCTAAAGGTAATAAAATCATCACTACTTTTGTTGCTACATCTATGAATACAAGTAACTCTCTGTTGATGTTAGCAGCTAACAAGAGGTGATTAGCTTACAGAGACGATTCTTCCGTCTCCGCCATGACGCCGATGTGCCCCTGTGAACGTTTCTGTTATGGATGCCAGGCTGAGCTGCAGACTATCAGAAAACATCTCTGCAGATCAGCTCCCGTTCTCCTCCCTCCTGCCCTACCAGCTGCTCTCAATCAAGCAATCAGCCTGAGAGCGTAAACGAGGAAGCAGCCTGAAGACACGGGTAGAGGAGAGCTGAGCTGTTGTGTTCATACATGCCCTACTTGGTCGGTTTTGCTCTTGTACAGAGTTTTATAGGATCTTTGGGATTAACGTAGTCTTGTGGACAATTGTTTACTTTGAGTGCTCTTAGGAGTTTAGTTTGCTTTTCCCTAGACTAGAGTGATTTTGGTTCAGGCTTAAAGTACTCTGTTAAGGTTAACCATTATTTCTTCATTCCTCTTAAAGTAGCAGTCTTTAGCTACTCTAGTTTAGATTGACTCTTTTAGTTTTGATAAATTTTAAAAGTGAGAGTCTTTGGTTTAAATCAGTCTTCTTGTGATTGGTGGAGCTTTGCTCCATACTCTTGAGTTTCTTGTGTTTTGTTATCATTTCTACTTTAAAACAGTTAGGTGTAGTATTGACCTACTTTAGTTATTGGTGGAGTGTTACTCCATACTTTTGTGTTTATCTTTGTTTTAACAAAAGAAAAAACGTTTACTTTTAATAACATCACATGTCTCTTATGTTGCGACATTGCACTTTTACTACCTCTGGTCGTAACGTAAATGGGGGCTTGTCCGGCATACTCAACCATCCCAAGAAGAACTTTTAATGGCGTGTGCTTTTTGCAAACAGATTTTATTTGTAGGATTTTAAGATGTGTGGTCAGCTGTGTCCTCTCTGGTATTGTGAATATGTCCTTCTGTTTTACTCTGTTGTGCTCGTGAAGTCTTAAGGTGAACAGAGTGAATTTTCTATAGGCTGTAGGGCCACTCCCTCTTTAGGATGCGTCCTGGTTTTGTTTTTTGGAGGTGAATAACACATGCAACATGGAGGTGGTGTTGAAGACTTGGCAATTCGGCAGGCTCAAATATGATTGGCTCTGGAACCATGAAGAATAAGGGTCATGCTGTTTGTTAACAAAGAGGCCGTCACAACCCGGCCATTTTTGAAAACAGAACCTGGCATTCTCCCTTCTTGTCATTGTAACCTTCCCTGCAGTGTGATAAACACATTGGACTTTTTGTGACTATTTTACTGTCCAGTTCTTACATGTTTCACCTTTAACATGTCCTTCCTACGTACACCCTTCCCCCAGGTCTGTAAACACATCTGGTTGGGCCTCTATGATGACAGGACATCAGTTGTTCCAGATTTCCGAGAGCCACAGAAAGTTAAAGAGTTTCTTCAAGAAAAATATGAGAAGAAAAGATGGTAAGTTTTTCCCATAATTCTCCCTATTAGAGCATTCCTTAAATGTTCCAAATCACGAAATATCTACTTTTTAGAGCTTTTTACCATGTTATATTGTCATTTCTTCATGAGACACCTGCCCCAACCTGTTTTTACCTGCATTCATGCATTTTCATGCCTCAGCTTCGGTTTGGTCCATACAAAGAAATTTCCTGTATCCAGGAGAGAGTCGCATCACCGGGCATCTCTCCTCACCCTGAAGCTGGTCTGGTCTCGGTTATGAAACCTGGATATTCTGACAAATTACTTCTACGTTGGAGACAAAACACTGCCATAAAAACCATGCATCCTGTCTACAAAGATGCACGTGATGGCCACACAGTATGGTGTTGGGCAACAGTGGCTTCATAGCAGACTCGATTGTCTCAAGACTCAATAACACTCATCTTAGTCAATACAACACATAAATATATCCAGTAAAATATAATGCATTTCATTAACATGCATTTGTAGTGGAAATGGTAATAACTAGGGCTGGGACTTGATTAAAAATTTTAATGTAATTAATTAGAGGCTTTGTAATTAATTAATCTAAATTAATCGCATTTTAATCGTTCAGGAAAATGTGCTCTCAAAGTAAAACTTTTAATTAAAATTATGAGACAGAGAATCAAACATTAGACATGGTTATTACTGTAAACTAAAGCTTTTAATAAAAATATGCATTTTAATTATTCAAATGTCACTGTGTGATATGAAACAAGACCCAAATCAACTAAAAATTATAATTACAGATAGAAAACACCTGCAAAGGGTTCCTGAGCCTTTAAATAGTCTCTCTGTCTAGTTGAATGACTGAAATAAATTTGACTTTGCACCAGATTCTAATTTTTCCAGTTTTACTTGTTTGTATAATTGGGAGTTTTTATTAGCATTTCTATTCATAATGTAGTAAAAACACATAAATAATAATCCTTCAAAATGACAGTAGAACAGGCACAAATATGATCTAGGACTTAAATGTACTAACTTTTAACACCAGAGCAGGCATGGCATATTCTGAGAATGATCAGGAACACTAACTGGTTCCAGTTGGATGACTGGAGGATGATGGGATGATAAAAGATCATGGCGAGGATATAATAATCTGACGAACAGGTGAGCGGACCTTCCTTACATGGGAAGTCCCGATGTCATGTTAAGAAGGGGATGCTGCAGACCCGCAGATTCACGCCTGCAGCAGCGAATCTGGTGTGATCTCCAGCCTGATCACAACTTCCTCGTTCCTCGCTGCCCCTGATGCACTTAAGCATCCGCCCCTTAGCTGATGACAGCTTCAACACACCTGCTGCTTAATGATAGTAATGCATGTGATGTTTAGACAGAGACTCGTCTCAGAAACGTATACCTCCCCGACAGAATTGTTTAGAAAATCATCAGAAAAGTTTCAGTGTTTCTGTTTTAACTTAAACTTCTGTTTTCAACTTTGACACGTTGTTTGTGATTGTTTACAGAGTAGTGAGAACACGGAGCGTTCTCCCAGCGGCAGCCAGGTGCCTCTCGTGTGTCTGACTACTTTCATAAACTACTGTTAGGGCACAGAATTATTCTGTCTGGTGCTTTCAGCGCTGCACAGATGTTACGTAAATGTTAAAAATATAGCTTACCGCAACTTTTATAAAGTTCCCGTTGCCACCGGGCAGCCGAAGCAGAGACGATCTCTGAAAAATGTCCGCGACATGGACTCCGTTGTTGTCTGGAAGGTTTTTTTTTTCAAGTTAAGAAAAGAGGCGGACGTGTTTCTAAATCCTGCATCAGTTCAAGCAAGGCAACTTCCTTCTGTTCTTATTCCATTTTATTAGCCATTAGCACTGTGCATTGTTGTGTGCGTCAGTGATATTCAGTCTACGAGGAAGTCGTGCAATGACAAAGGTCGTGCTCGAAATGCAAAATTAAATGCATGAATTTTTTTAACGCATCATTTTTTCTAATTAATTAATCATAATTAACGCGTTAAATAAAAATGTTTTAGCCTAGTCTTAAAAGTGAACAAGGTGTATGCCTAACGGACTAAAGCTGGGAGTTGGTTCCACATAAGAGGAGCCTGATAGCTAAAAGATCTGCCTCCCATCCTATTTTTAGAAACTCTGGGAACCACCAGTAAACCTGCAGTCTGAGAGCGACTTAATTCTTTTTTCTTTTTTTTAAAGGGTTGGGGTTGAAAAAGCTTGATTTCTCAACAGCTTTTGTGAAGTTTTTTATGGCTTTTTTTATTTAATCAGTTGAAAAATGTTTTAAAAAATCATTTAAACCTCAAATTAGGAAATTCCAACATTTTTTTTGTAATAAGTGTACCAAAAAACCACTTGACCATCCAGCAGATCATTCTTCCAGTTTTAGCTTATTGCTTAAAGAAAACAAACAAAACAAAAATGTTGGAGTACAAAAACAAGTGTTTCTTGCCAGAGTATTTTATAAATAACTGAGTTAATGCAAAATGAAATTACTTCTCAATACCATCTGAACTTAAACTGAGCAGTGTCATTAAACTGCACACTTTGCAGTAAACAATTGTCTGAGAAGAAAAGCGCAAAAAAGAAAAAAAAGGGTTTCTTTTAAAAATGTAAACATTACGACATTAATTGCAGCTGCCTATTTGAAGCTTACTTTAGCGTATATAAACGTATATTTAGCAACATAAACTACATAAACCCGAACTGAACTCTCACACATTCATTCTTTCATGAACCCAGTCATTATCTTGTTTATTTAAACTCTGCATTTTGAGCATTCATGCAAAATCAAATGATGCAGGGTAAATACGTTTAAAAAACAAAACAAAATACCATAAGCTAATTTGGGCTCAATGTCATCCACGTCCTCCAAAAAACCTTCCGCCGCTGTGCCCATTTCAAATTGTGGTATAAGAACACCAAAGCTTGGTGACAGATCTTCTGCGACTTGAAAGCACCACATTGTAGATCCATTTGGTAAATGGCCTGTATTTGATATAGCGCCTTCTAGAGTCCTGGAACCCCCCAAGGCGCTTTACAACACAATCAGTCATTCACCCATTCACACACCCATTCACACACTGGTGGTGATGAGCTACGATGTAGCCACAGCTGCCCTGGGGCGCACTGACAGAGGCGAGGCTGCCGAGCACTGGCGCCACCGGTCCCTCCGACCACCACCAGCAGGCAACGTGGGTTAAGTGTCTTGCCCAAGGACACGACGACAGCGACAGACTGAGTGGGGCTCGAACCTGCAACCTTCCGATTACGGGGCGAGCGCTTAACTCCAGCATCTGCGTAGTTAATGACAAACTCTTTGTACCTTTTTGCCCAAATGCTCAACACTGGAAGTCTATCCTGCAGCATAGACTGCAGCTTTGAGCGATGCTGACCCGAGGTGGCCAAAGTAAACATTCTTCATTGTTGTATGTTTGTTCCACAGTGTTGAGGATCTGTGCCTTTGTGGCAAAAGCTAGATCTAGCCCCTCAAAGTAGTAGCCTGGCCTGCCAGACTCCTCCTCTGTTTAATTCTGCACAGAGAAAGGGTCTAACCCCGCCCCCTGAGAATTCTAACCGAGCCAATCACTGAGTAGCGTACGTCACACACCATAACGCAGTTTGTCATAAACATATGGGGAGGAAATGTTTCAAAAGATTTGTGTGTGTGTGTACCTAAATTTGTGTGTGTGTATCGATATTTGTGTGTGCGTGACTAAATATTTGTGTGTGTGTGTGTTGACAGCCATTTGCATAGAGAAACGCCCTCAAGTAACCATATTTGGTCACGCTACATTCTCAGTACGAGGTGATTCGCTGTTGTTGTTTTTTTTTTGCCAGGAAAAAATAAAAACTTTATTGACGATGAGACTGAAACACTGGCTGCCGAAGCGCAACAGAACCAAACCAGTTACAGCGGTTAAAAACGTGGTTGGGACAGAGGAGAGGCTCCTGTCAGAAATAAATCAAACAAATGGGTTTGATAAACCGCAGAGTAACAGGTTGTCGTTCTGTTTGGAGTTAGTTTAGCTTGGAAATGTTGTCCGAGTGCAGCCTCTGAGCTGTCATTCAGTCTGGTTACCATGGCAACGCAGCGTGTATGATCGGGTAGCAGAGGAGGTTCTGGGGGGTTCTCGTAGTTGTAAAATAAAATATGAACTGGAACCGGATTTGCGTGGTTTATCTGTTGCTCTACGAAGGATCCAGAAGCACAGCATAGCAGGATTTCCTTTCAGATCAGTGCGCTCACGGAGAACCCTCCAGAGAGCACCTTCTGGTGAATCCTCCCATAACACAGATCAGCCATGAGATAACATCAGATTCCCGTCGGTCACAGGTGTCTTTTATTGGTTTTAGCACCAATTATAAGAAAAAGCCGGTTGTCCACTGACAAAATTACATGCTGGATAAATAAATTTGTGGACGAGAAACATCTGGATGACTGAGACCTTCGGTACTGCGCTTCCCCGTTCTGTCACTAGATGCTGTGTGTACACACGATCTGAGAAATATGCCCAGATCTGTGCGGAAGTACGTTTGATTCATGAGGCCCCAGGTTTAATCTGGGATCAAATAGCAAAAGATCAATAATATTGATTATTCACCTTTATTCAATTCAATTCAAGTTTATTTATAAAGCGCCAAATCACGACAAGAGTCGTCTCAAGGACCTTCACATAATAAACATTCCAATCCAGGTCAGTTCATTAAGCCAATCAGAAATAATGTTTCTTATATAAGGAACCCAGCAAATTGCATCGAGTCACTGACTAGTGTCAGTGACTATACAGCAATCCTCATACTACGCAAGCATTTAGCGACAGTGGAGAGGAAAACTCCCTTTTAACAGGAAGAAACCTCCAGAGAATCCTGGCTCAGTATAAGCAGCCATCCTCCACGACTCACTGGGGATGGAGAAGACAGAGCACACACACACACACACACACACACACACACACACACACACACACACACACACACACACACACACACACACACACACAAAGTAACCGCGTACATCACATTGCATTAAGATAGGTTAGGCAAACTGGAATCACTAAAATAAGTGTAAGTCTTTGTTGATCCACACAAGCATATAAATGTGTGTGTGTGTGTGTGTGTGTGTGTGTGTGTGTGTGTGTGTGTGTGTGTGTGTGTGTGTGTGTGTGTGTGTGTGTGTGTGTGTGTGTGTGTGTTGTTAATACATGTATGAAATTACTTGATGTGAAATACTCGCGGTGATTGTAAAACTGATTATTTCTCAGACCATATTCGTTGCAACCTTATCTCCAGGTATGTCCCTCCAGACCAGGCGAGGGCAGTAGCGAGTGTACAGGCCTCCGTCTCTGGTTCCTCAGCGAGCAGCACTGGTAGTACCCCGGAGGTCCATCCCCTGAAAACCCTGCAGCTCAGCAAGACGCCGCCGCGCCGGGTAAGGACACGCCTCCGTTCTTCTGAGTGAAAACCATCTGGTTTCTGATCCAGCGCCTCTGGTCCAGTCTCCAGGACTGGGTCGCCCCCAGGCTCATGCTGCCGTCCAGGAAAAGACACTCGACTTGCTCTCGGACCTGGGTGGAGACATCTTCGCTGCTCCGTCAACTCAAAGTGCAGGCTCTTCCAACTTTGCCAATTTTGCACATTTTCCGAGCCAGGCGGGTACGTCCAGGATTCTCTTGATCACCTCTTGTGTTACCCTTCATCCCATGCCATTCCCTGCCATCTGTTTGATTTCCACATCCTTCCTCTGAGTTCTGCTTCCCTCCTGAATGGCTGCAGCTCCTCCGGCTAACCCAAACACCAACTTTGCCAACTTTGAAGCTTTTGGAAACTCAACCATTCCATCCCATCTGAGCACATCACCTCCCCTTTCACCAGGTATCACCCCCACCCCACCCCAACACAACACACACACCCTATCTATCCCCCCATCCTGCTCACACACACACACACCTTATCTATCTGCAGCCCAGCCTTTCCTAATGTGCATGAAGGTAACTCATATCCTCCTTGTCCTGATGATGGTGTGTGTTGAAAGGGGGCGGAGTTACTGTTCCGTCCATGGCCGGTGCCGTGGCTGCACGCTCCCAGACAGGAAGGTGCACAGAGGACCGCTACGCCGCGCTGGCCGAGTTGGACAGTGAGCTCAGCTCGTCTGTGTCCACGGGCAGCAGCGTCCAGGGGTGAGACACACACACGCTTGGTCCGGTCCCGGTGAAGCTGTTGCATCAGCTTTGCTTTCTTCACAGGACACTGTTTGGACCCGTGCTCGGTTCGTCCCCAGCTCAGAACCCGTCGGTGTTGGCCGGCATGCAGCCTGGATTTGGAGGTGATTTCAGAACCGAGACACCATGTAGCACGTCGTGACTCGTAGCTAGAACGCTGACTGTGGTTGTCTTACCCAGCCGTGCCGTCCACCAACCCCTTTGTGGCTGCGGCGGTAGTTCCAGACATGGCCACCAACCCCTTCCAGACCAACGGCAGAGCGCCACCTGCAGGTCTGAAAGTTGTTGGCTTCTACTGATGTGTAGCTTTGATGTAACTAAGATACATGGACCAGTAGTTCTGTGATGCATCAGCACATTTAAAGTGTGTGTGTGCGCGTGTGTGTGTGTGTGTGTGTGTGTGTGTGTGTGTGTGTGTGCGCGCGTGTGCGTGTGCGTGTGTGTGTGTCTTGTAGCCTCTTTTGGTACTGGCTCTATGAGCATGCCCGCCGGCTTTGGGAATGCCTCTTCCTTCTGCCTCCCGACTAGTTTCAGCGGAAACTTCCAGCATCAGCTTCCCGGCCCGGTCCCCGTCCCTTACTCTCAGCTGGGGGCCTACCACCCTCAGTCTAATGGTCAGTGGCCCATCCCTTGTCCTTCTGCGCTGCTGCACCTGTGCAGCACCTGCCGTGCATTCCAGTCACAAACTGAGCTTTTTCCTGCCATCCTGGCATCTACTTCCTGTCTGGATGGAAGCTGCTGGCAGCTGCTGCACAGAGAAACGGTGCATTCAGGGTGCAAAGTGTTAGCGGTGTGTTCTAGTCCAGACCCGAGCACACCCGAGGCTTTGTTCGTGCCTGAATGCAGCGTGGCCTGCTGGAGTTTCACACTCTGCTTCTTCTGTCCCTCCTCCTTTACACACGTTAGACGGAGCTTTCTGCCACGTTAAAGTAAAACTGGACAAGTTAGAGTTGGAACCCTTGAGTCAGGTTCCACCAGTACCTGCTTTCACTGACACTCGTCTAATCTGTGCGTTTGGATTGTGCTTCCATTGGTACCAACTATCAGCTATAGCTCAAATTTTCAGAACCGTCCTCTGAGGCGCTGCGTTAGCTCCGAGTAGGCACCATGATGCATGTTCACAAGGCTGTCGATCACTGATTGGCTAGGGGGTGGAGTGACTGGTTGCTGGTCTGACACTGGTCTCACAGCTACCAGCTAAAGTGGTTAAAAAATAAAAACAAAGCTCTGTTACCGACACGACGGAAGGAGCGGGTCAGACCGGCTGAAGCTGAAAGTGGTTTAAGAGGAACGGCAGCATGCTGGGCACCTCCAGACTCCACAAGGATGCTGGTGAGTGTTCCGACTTTAGTTTTAATCGAAGTTGCTAATCCCATCGGCATATTTTTGACCAAACAAAAAAAGGCTGGCCCCACGAAGCCTGAAGCTAACTAGCATCAATGCTAACAAAGCTATTGTCTGCATGAGTCGCCTGCAGAACAGCGGCGCGCGTCTTAAATGCCTCCACCCAGAGTCGTCGTCTCTGTTGCAATGGAAGCACAACGCTCACGTCTAGTGTGGACTAGATTAAACTAGATTACTGTTGTCGTGCAAAGCAGCCGCCAGCAGCGTTGGAACAACTCCTGAGTTTAGGATGTTCTTTGCAGCCGTTCGCATGAATGTGACCTTTCACACTAACTTCTGCAGGAATGTTAAGTTCTTGCCAGAACTGAGCGATGGATGCACCAGAAAGGCCGTGTTCAGTCCTGGTCCACACGGTATGAAGGTTCTGGTCCGACTGTGTGTGCGGTGGAATCACAGCAAACATCAACCATCACTGACCGAGACGGGCCAGGCTGTGGATGTAGATAAAAATCCTGTCACGATAACTTCTACCGGAGTTGTCCGACAGTCGTGTAGGATAAATGAAAACGCAGCCGGAGACACCGAAGTATAAAATCTCCTTTTAGTTGTTTTAAGGCTGAAGGAGAGTAAAAAAAAAAAAAAACAACCCTTTAAATCCTCAGCACGTTAAAACTTTTACTAGCCGTTAGCTCGTCAGTCCTGTCCTAATTAAACCAATTTTCCAAACTGGGGCTGTTCAGGAAGCTAAAGTGCCGAAATGCTTTAAAGTGGCAGAAAAGTCAGGTTTGCAGGACTAACTGGTGTTTGTGGTTCTTTGACCCGTTTCCCTTACTGATCCGTAGGCCCAGCGTTCCCAGTCTATGGTCAGAACAAGCCCTTTGGGCAGCCCGTGGTGGTCCCTGGCACGTCCAGTAACCCGTTCATGGTGAGCATGTGAAACGCGCCCAGAGGGAGTGTGTGAGGTGTGCTGGTGCGTCGGGACTCATTCTGGACTCCTTCCTTTTCCAGGCAGGAGCGCCAGCTGGCTCGTTCCCTTCAGGAAGTTCATCCACCAACCCCTTCCTGTAGCGCAGCCCCTGGCCTCTGCCACCAGAGGGCAGCGTGCGTCAGGCCTTCAGCACACGGCTTCACCTTTCATGCAGAACTTTCTGTGGAGGGGCAGTGGTGCACTGTTACATGATCTGTTCTGTGTGCTCTCACTCCTCCCGCCTGTCATGTATCACCCAATCACACGATGTCTGTCAAGGACCGAGCTCCCAGAGCAGGAATATTCATATTTCCATCCTAATCCACGGTGGATTACGCCGGCGTTTTAAAAGACATCACGTTGTTTTATTAGACACGTATTATTTACCCTGATTGACGCTATAACTGTACACTACCGGAGCTTCGGCTCTGACCCAAGGCTGCCGGACCTCTACACCAGCTTTGGCGGGTCGGATTAGAGCTGAATTTTGAGCCGCTGTTGTTTTTAGTGTAACGAGTAAAGGGAAGGTGTCGGCGCTCCGTTAAGCCCGCTGCTGACAAAGACGGGGACGACCGCAGGTCCAGCTTCACCGTCCTCCCATAGAGGCTTTCAGAAGACCGTAGAGAAGTTCTGTCTGTGTCCAGATCATGTGAGGGACGAGAACGGGATGGACCCACGGTTCTGGAGGACTCAAACGTGCCACCCTGGACCAAGCACAAGCTTCCCGTTTTTACAGGAATACCCAAGTCTGTACAAATATAAATATATGTATAAATAAAGGATTTTTAAGTACGGTTGTTCCGTCTTTTTTCCTGACAAACGGAGCTTCTCCTCACAAAGATGCTTTCAGGGCTGCGAGTAAAGTAATCCTGCAGCTTCGTCTCTATACTGGAATTCTGGGAATGTTGGAATTAAACAGAAATTTTATACATTAATTATTTATTTCCATTGTTGCCCCTAAATTAGGCCTCTGGAGCCACGATGGTGAAAAATAATGAACAACCAACTCTTGTTATGTAGCTATAAAAATGCATGTTTTTTTATTTAATCGTTTCCTTGAATTTACCACAAATGTCTGAGAAAAGTTGCCTGAACTCTTCTTTATTATCCTTATTTTTACAACCTTATAATTCGTCGTCGTCTTCCTCCGCTTATCCGGGTCGCGGGGGCAGCATCCCAACTAGGGAGCTCCAGACCGTCCTCTCCCCGGCCACCTCCACCAGCTCCTCCGGCAGGACCCCAAGGCGTTCCCGGACCAGATTGGAGATGTAACCTCTCCAACGTGTCCTGGGTCGACCCGGGGGCCTCCTGCCGGCAGGACATGCCCGAAACACCTCCCCAGGGAGGCGTCCAGGAGGCATCCTGACCAGATGCCCAAACCACCTCAACTGACTCCTTTCAATCCGGAGGAGCAGCGGTTCTACTCCGAGTCCCTCCCGAATGTCCGAGCTCCTCACCCTATCTCTAAGGCTGAGCCCGGCCACCCTACGGAGGAAACTCATGTCGGCCGCTTGTATCCGCGATCTCGTTCTTTCGGTCATTACCCAAAGCTCATGACCATTGGTGAGGATTGGGACGTAGATCGACCGGTAAATCGAGAGCCTGGCTTTCTGGCTCAGCTCCCTCTTCACCTCCTGCATCACTGCAGACGCCAAACCAATCCGCCTGTCGATCTCCCGATCCCTCCTACCCTCACTCGTGAACAAGACCCCGAGATACTTAAACTCCTCCACTTGAGGTAGGACCTCTCCCCCGACCCGGAGTTGGCAAGCCTAATAATAGAAACAAATATTTCTAATCGGTACAGAAGATTTCTGCCTTTAGTCTCAGAGAGAAGTCAGAATCCAGATTTTAATCTCAGAATTTGCAGGAAAAAATCCTTTTCAGAGCTCTTGTGACGTGTTCTGAGCTCCGAGTCGGTTTTATTTTGGCGTCTGCCATAAATGAAGAAAAGGTTTTCGTGGCATCCGTGTTACTGTGGAAGTTAAGCGGTTAAAACGGTGTGAAACCAGACTGAGGTAAGGATTAATCAGTTTCCCTCTGGGATCAATAATAATGTATTTTTGAACTGAAGTGAATTGAGGAGTTCTGCTTAAAGGTCAGAGAAGCTGCTCCTCAGCCTTGGTGTCTGGGTTAGAGGAGCTGAGGCCGCTGCCTGAGGGAAGGAGGGTGGGCGGAGGGTGGCCCACCTGTATGAGGCACAAGCTCCCAGATTACCTCTCCGCTACCTCCCTGACCTGGAATCAGATGAAACCTCTGGCCTCTTTTCATCCACTCAGCGGGCTTAAGCGCTTCACTGACACCATGATCCATTTACAAGCTAACACGCCGTCCCGAGTCAACGCCGCCACGCCCCCGAGGTTCGGGTTCTCGGTCTGCATCTGCCTCCATGAGTCTGGTGTAAAGAGTGTGTGTGGAGGCCTGTAGCGATGACCCAGCATGACTGTCACCAGCATGACACGTAAGCCCTCAGGTCTAACGGGCGCTGATCTCTCCAGGGGGACGTGATCTCTGCCCTTTCTGAGAGCAGAGATCTAAGTTTAGAGGTCATGAGGAGCAAGCAAAGCCGTTGATCTACTGACGGCTTGAGACTATTTAGGAAAGGATTAGGTGATACTATCCCAGCTCCATCGTGCTGGTCTGGAAGGACGGCTTCCTGCCGGGAACACATGAACATGTATCATAAAAGCTGCTTTCCATGTGCCGCCTCCTGCTGGGAGTCCCAGCATCACCACGTTCATCTTCAAAGTCTGTGGGATCACAGAAGAAAAGGAAACGAGTGTAATCATCTCAATCCCGCCGGATTAGGATTTAGATCCACTAAAAGGGTCTAGTTCTAGAGCATTTTTGGTGATGTTCGTGCTGATCCAGTGGTAGGGTGTGGGGCCGATCAGGAGGAAGCTCCTGGCACCAGGACACTTGAGTGAGTCTTCTGGTGTGAAAGCCGTTACTGGATGCTCAACGCAGGAACCTCCAGAAGAGCCTAGAGTTAGCTTGTTTCTGTTCCGTCTGCGATTCTGTTTGCATCACCACCTGATGGCTTCAGTTCAGCTTTTCCCTCCGACACTGATCTAATGTCCCTGGATTGTTCCCGCCCTGCCCAGCCTCTCCGACTCCGGCCGTGTGATGACCACGGTTTACGGTCCTGGATGTTTGAGGCTTTCCCCACAGAGAGGGGAGGAGCACGGTGCTGCTAGAGCAGGACTCTGTAACAGAACCTCTGTAGGTGTGCCAGGCTCTTTAAACCCCACACAAGCGTTTCGCCTGGCTTTTGGCCGGTCAGCCTTTTCATTCTGCATCTGCTTTTACTGGCTGATGTGATCTTACGTGTTTTTACTCTTACGAGCGTTCCACGTGCATGAAGGTGGACTTCACCTTGTGTTTTTTATGTTTGATGCCTTTACTCTTTAGTCAGCTGTTTTAAATGTGCCATACAAATACACTTGTTATGGTGTGGTGACCAAAGTGTGTCTTTGGACAAAAAATATCAAAACTAATCCATGATATTAACTTTAGATGTAAAAAGTGTGGGTTTAAACTGGGACGAGGCTGTGGTTCATTAGAGCGTGCACGGCACTAGAACATCTGTCCAGCTGCTGCCCCACGTGGCTGAGCAGCCTCCTCATCCCTAACGAAGACTGCAGACCTGGCATCCTTTGGTCGATGAAAGAAAAACCCACAATGGTCACAGAAATAAGAATCTGACAGTCATAAACAGAAATATTATGAAATTTAACCATCAACAGTCAAACACCGTCAACCATGCTTCAGCAAAAGATACTAAATAAACTCATGCCTGGACACAAACGGTCTGTCTGCAGGGGCGCAGACAGGATTTTCAAAATGGGGGGACAATGTTCCAATGTCCCCCACCCCCCTAAACACACACACTCACACGCATGCACGTACACATACACAAGCTATTGCAAGAGCCTTAACTAGAGCTCAGTCAGTTTGTGTAATTTCCTCCAACGGTTTACGTAAAAACTAACTTTTATATACGTGTTTGAAGCCGTTATGCACCAAAGCTCTGCCTGATCAGCACTATAAATGAGAAATGACCCGCACTTGTATAGCGCCTCTCAGAGTAAGGACTCCAAAGCGCTTTACACTACACTGTATCATTCATCCATTCACACACACATTCACACACTGATGGTGATGAGCTACGATGTAGCCACAGCTGCCCTGGGGCGCACTGACAGAGGCGCCCCACTATTTAATTCAGTCATTTGTTGTTCTCCCAATCATGAAATGATTTTCAGCGTACCGATCTTTTCAGAAAACATAAAAGCCCTAAAAAACTGTGCATAAATATATTTAAACAACAATATTCACTTATCACTTAGAGCAGTAGTTCCCATCAGCCTGACCAACAGATGTTCCTTCTTATTTTTACGTTATTTAGAAATTTTTCATTATATTTGGAAAATTTTCATTTATATATAAATATATAAATCTCTTTTTAAATGTTATATTTTACCTTTTTTATGATTATATGGCACACTTGACTTCCATACATAACGCATCGGCATCTGCCCTTTTTCACGGCTTTTTTTTTTACATTGTCGCTACGTCTGTCACGTTAGCGGTGTTTTACCATCATTTCTACATCCATCACGTCCCAGAGAAGGTTAAACCAACATCAAACCCAACGTTTGGAGCTCGTAAACTCCACACACCTCTCGTGCAGCACCAGCTGTCTGATGCTGCAGCAGCGTCGATCTTCCCGGCTGGATGAGTGAATTTCTTCATCAGAGTCAATATTCTGCTTCATAATCAGAGTCAGTCATTACCAGACAAAGTGATCAGTCAACAAAGACCAGACCTGCCGGCAATTATACGTTTTATCTCATATTTGCGCTCTTCATGCTGCACGCATCTCCTCCTCTCCCCACTGGGAGCCTCTCGGCGGGAGGCGATTTTCAAACTCTAAAAACTCCCAAACTTTGCTCAGCCTGAAGGTTCCACATCTCCACTATCTTCTGGTGTAAAGTAGTAACTTCATGAGGGATCATAGTTGTAGATGAGACTTGTTAAAGTCAGCAATGAGGCTTTGGCGTTTATAACGAGTAAGTCCCAACACTGACAACAACGTACTGAAACTAGAACCAACACGCATAAACAGACAGATCGGTCCCGCCTACTTACACTGTTGGTCTTTTTTAAATACGCAGTAATTGTTGCTTCATCCTGCATCCTAGCAGCAACCACTATGGCGCCTCTGGAGTCGGTGTTTGTTTACGTCATGCTGCGTTCAAAGTAATTGGAAAAAGGAGCTTCAAGCACTAAACCACCAATTTTGTTTTCTTTCTGGCCTTAGTTGGGGGGATCGGGGTCTATCTGAATCGGGGGGGGGGGGGGGGGGCATATCCCCCCTGTCCCCCACCCTATCTGTGCGCCTGCCCTGTTGTCATTGAGGCCGGATTATCCAATGGGCAAGCTAGGCACAAGCCCACTAGGGGGCCCATGCCCACTAGGGGGCCCATACCAGCAGTCTAAAGATGGACCAAAAAAAAACTGCCATCAAATTTCAGATTTATCAGATATAGCTGTCTGTAGGAACCGGCAGGGGGGCAGGTGGGATGTGTCTCCCCTAATATTAGAAAACACGCCTCTCCCCCTCAATAACATGGTGAAAGTGGATTTAGACATATTTCACTTGTGCACGTTTACTTTGAAGGGCACATGGGTCTCCTCACTGACAAAGCCCCGCCCCTCAGGTCCCGACAGGACAGGAGACGGAGTTTAAAAGACAGCAGCAGCTCAGTTTAATCGAGAAAGAATGTAAGTTGGTAGTCATTGTCCCCTGGAAGATGATCGTAATTTTCTAGAACGTTAGGGTGTTTAAACATCTTGGTGTGACTTAAACACCAACGTTACTAGCAAACATGGAGCACTTTTCAGCAAGAGACTAAAGCCATTTGACACCAAATATAAAGAACAACCTTTTCTTTTGACTTGACCCACATGACTATAAACTTAGTAACGTTACACATCTCTCACGTTAAAAATTGAGTTGGTGTGATTTTTCCTTGTTTGAGACATTCCTTTCAGTATTTATTTTTAAAAGTTATCGTCCTCGTCAGATGACGTATCGGGTGCTGTAGCCCGTTGCATGATGGGATAGCTAAGTATATAGACAAAGGAAGCGTTGGTTGCTTTGTGTTGTTGTTAGCTTTTAAACCTGCAGAAAATGGTACACTCCTGATGTGTGAAGGGCTGCCATGCCGTCTTCACAAAAAGGCAAAAAAGTGAAATGTAGGCTGGAGTCGCGTTAATGGGATAGTCTCCATATTTGACCATTTATTTTGACGGAGAAATCTCAAGGCTGTTGGTGATTCTGACTGGAATTACCTGACACATGCAGGCGCGCAGACGTTTCAAACGTAGCGCACGGAGAACATCTGAGCATGATTATTTCCCAGACTTGGACGCCAGGGTTAGCACAGCTCGCTATCAGCGTGCTGCGGACTGGAGAGCAGCTGGAGCGTCTGTGGGTCCTGGCCCAGCAGCAGAACCAGTGTGTTTCTGTTTTAAGTTCAATCGTTTTATTCTAACATTAATATGTTGCTGCACGTTGGTCAGCTTGTTTAGAATAAATATGAATGAAAATTAGATTAGACAGGGTGATGATATCCCAAATGTTTATTCTCTAACTGTGCAAAAATATTTTCTGCCCAGTGGCCTAGCAAGGACACTTCTATCCAACAGAGCGTAAATGTGGCGTGTGCCATTGCAACATTAGGAGGTATAAACTAGGCTTATGCTACACAGACAACTTCTGTACTTGCCAAAACGGGCTGCATCACTTCCTGTTGTGCTTTGACAGTGGGCTCTCCTCTTCTAATACATTTATGGGTGGTCGGCGGGGCCCTTAAGCACATTGTGCCCAGGGGCCCCTGCAATGATAATCCGGCCCTGGTTGCCATGCATTTTTGTAAAACATAACCACTCTTTTGAGCATTTGTGCCGCTTAGACGCCGTGTTTCCTGCTTCCTTAAGCTACGCAGTGTGCGCGGTGACGTCATTCACACCGACTGGAACTGATAGGGGGAATTGTTTGCAAACGTGGCGAACGAAATAGGAATTGAAACAATGGGAAATGGCTCTGGCTGAGAACTGGTTTCGATACCCAACCCCAAAATGTGAGAGTGATTTACATCAAACTACACCAAGTTGATTTTGGTTCTCTCAAGAGATTTTACTTTGAGGACAGAGCCACCTAGGTAGATGGAACAAACACAGTCACAACCAGGCCAAACCTGTTGTGTTTTATCACACAACACTGGTAAATGTGTTCACTTACTCACTAATTTGAATCACTATAGCACCACCTCCTAAGACACGGCTTGCTCTCCATGAAACAAACATGATCTGATTTGCACCAAACTGTGCACGACTGTTTTTTGTCAATCCATGAACAGCTCAACTGGAATTGACGTGAATTGGAGACTACTTACTGCAAAACGACCAAACGCATCCATGCCCTCAAATGTTAAAATTGTGTGTGTGCGTGCGTGCATGTTATTCGTGTGAATGTGTGTGTGTGGACGTTTGTGTGTTATTCATTTGTGTGTGTGTGTGTGTGTGTGTGTGTGTGTGTGTGTGTGTGTGTGTGTGTGTGTGTGTGTGTGTGTGTGTGTGTGTGTGTGCGTGCGTGCGTGCGTGTGTGTGTGTGTGTGTGTACCAGTCTGTACATCAAAGTGAGGACTAAAACAAGTATTTTACCTGCAAACGGAGGACATTGGTGCCAAAGTGAGGACATTTTTCTGGTCCTCACTTTGGGACTATGTTACAGAGCTCTACTAATTAGTTTTAGAGGTATGGTGTGAATATAGTTTTAGTTAAGGTTAGGCACAATCTAGTCACTGAAATGAATGGAAGTCAATGACGATCCTCACAACAAATGTTAGACTAGAGTGTGTGTGTGTTATTTGTATGCATGTGTGTGTGCATGTGTATGTTCTTCGCATGTGTGTGTGCTCATGTATGTTATTCGTGTGCGTGTGTGCATGCGTGTGTGTGTTATTTGTGTTTGCGTGCTTGTGTGTGTTATTTGTGTGTGTGTATGTTATTCGTTTGCCTGCATGTGTGTATGTGTGTATATGTGCATGTTTGCATGTGTGTGTGTGTGTGTGTGTGTTATTTGTGTTTGCGTGCTTGTGTGTGTTGTTTGTGTGTGAGTGTGTGTGTGTGTATGTTATTCGTTTGCATGCGTGTGTATATGTGTGTATATGTGCATGTTTGCATGTGTGTGTGTGTATGTGCGCGTGTTTGCATGTGTATGTGTATGCTATCCATTTGCATGCGTGTGTGCGTTATTGATGTGTGTGTGTGTGTGTGTGTGTGTGTGTGTGTGCGTGCTTCTCCGCACTTAAATGCTTGTCCAGCAGAACCCAGTGAACCACTGTCAGACTCCTGAAATCATGAGCGAATATAGATGGCCTCAAAGCTTCTTACAACAGAGCCCGCTTACGATTCCCTTTCCGTGCACAGCATCCTTGAATAGACCACACAAAGATCCTTAAGCCAAAAATCCCTCCTTGGTATTTAATTCTAAATGAGTAATTACTGGGTGTGTCAGTGTGTCTTAGGTTTGCAGGTAGGCTGGGTGACGGAGCTCATTTGCACAGGGGCTTTGGAGGGAACTGTGATCTACACAGACGTACCCATTGTTAGTGAGTGGTCATCCTTGGGAAGCTGCTGAAGAGCCCAGTCGCATAGAGGGGACCAACTACATAGAGCTGCCAAGATGTGTGACATGGGGGGTTTGGATAACCTGGTGGCCAACACGGCCTACCTGAAAGCCCAAGGTGGGGATGACAAGGAGATGAAAAAGAGGCGTCGCAGCCTGTCTCTCCCTAAGACGGAGCAATGTGCTGCCCTCCGGACCTCCATTGAAAAGGACTTTGCATCACTTTGTGAAAGGCAGCCTATAGGGAAAAAGCTATTCCGTGATTTCCTGGCAAATACGGCTGAGTTTAAACTTGCTGCTGATTTCCTGGATGATCTGTATGACTGGGATCTGTCTGAAAGTGCAGGGAAAGACAAGGCCCGTCAAAACATCATCAACAAGTACTGCAAAGCCGACTCCAAGTCCTTCCTGACCTTCCTCACTGGGGAGCCTGCAGAGAAATGCAAGTCTGTCACCGATGCCAACTTTGAAGAGGTGATGAAGACCAAAGTCCAGGATGGTGTAAGGGAATTTCTAAAAGCCAAACCGTTTACAGACTACCAAGCCAGCCCATTCTTTGACAAATTCCTCCAATGGAAGGAGTACGAGAAACAGCCCATCACGGAAAAGTACTTCTATGAATTTAGAACTCTGGGAAAAGGTGGCTTTGGAGAGGTAAGCATGGAAATCTGTGGAAATTTCAGGGGGAACCAAAAACTGTTTTCAGCTCTGATTTAGAGACCGTTATTTCTGGAGACACCTCAACTGTAACAACAGTTTGTAAAGATATTACTAAGTTAAAGTTTTAGTACAACTTATACTGACTTTACGTAAATATCATAAAAACATAAACAACTTTTAAAAAGTAATGTCTTGAAAGTGTTTTATCAGATAAAAAGCCAAAAATTAAAGTTCAATGAAAATGATCTACAGAGGTCCTGGGTGTGAGCCCTGAGGAATCCCTTTGGTTTAATTAATCCTTTTATGTCCACATGAAGCAAAAAGCAGTGAAACGTTTGAGTGATTGTGAGTTCTAATTTCATTTAAGTCAATATAGGGTAATAACTGTAATAATAATTAACAACATGATTTAATTTTTTGCAGGAATATTTAAACATTTCTTGATAAATTTTAAAGTAAAAAACCATGTTCTACTGTGTTTGACCCAACGTTAACTCCTGGGATACCCAGCGTTGCTTTTATTTAAAGCTGCTTTAACGAATCTGTGGAACAAGGTTTTGAACACAGTCATGGATCATTGTCCCTTTCTCTCGGGTATCCTCCCTGAGACCCTTCGGCCGGTACCAGAATCCCACATTGCCAGATGAAACAAAATAGTGACAGCAGTCGCTGTTTTCTAGGTCCAAACGTCTCTGTTAGCCGTGAATTCAAATGGTGTTTTTCTTTTGGGGACTCTGGTAGTGGTAGCAGCGGGCTGTTTCTCCTTCTCTGATGTTACTGAGTGGAGAACCTCTCACACCAGTGGTGTTCTGTTGCTAGATGTGCGAGTGGCTAATGAGTGGAGGACCCAGGGAAGTGCTGCGAAACCGACAACTGGATGGTCCGATGGCTGCTTTTGGTCCAAAACGTGTTATTGGCGGAGGTTTTTAGGCAAATGCGAAAGGAACACTTAAATCATTGTTTTCGTTGATTTTATCTCCATAATGTATTTACAGCTATACTATGTTAGAACGTTGTTTAGAAGAATGAAAAAATGTTTTAAGCTGATTAGTTTTCCAATGTCCGAGGGTGAAGTGTTGAAGAAAGTAAAACTCTCAGTCTGAGAGATAAAATCATCTTTTTAACGAAACTGGTAGTTTTCTAGATTTTTTTTTTATCCTGTGAAACTCGTAGTTTTAGACAAAAAGGAAAAGTAGACTTTCACCAGAGGTGTGTCTGACTGGATCTCGTGAGTACAGGTGGTGAGGGTCACGCCTATTTGATCTTTATTGTGATTAGTTTTTTTAACGACCATGTCTTACTCTACTCTTTCAGAGAACCAGTGAGATTTCAGTAAACTCCATTAGTTCTTGTTTGGCCCAGAGGTCCGTTAGCCTGACACCAGAAAGCATAACTTGGGTACTGATTAGGGGTTTTAAGGAGGCGTGAGAACATCCAAAATAAAGAGCTCTCTGTCTGCAGGTGTGTGCTGTTCAGGTGAAGAACACAGGCCAGATGTATGCCTGCAAGAAGCTATGTAAAAAGCGCCTGAAGAAGAAGGGCGGAGAGAAGATGGCCCTGCTGGAGAAAAAGATCTTGGAGAAGGTCAACAGCCTGTTTCTAGTCAACTTGGCCTACGCCTTTGATACCAAGACCCACCTGTGCCTTGTCATGACCCTGATGAATGGGGGAGACCTCAAGTACCACATATACAACATAGGTTACGATGGCAAGGGCGTGGACAAAGGCATTGAGATGAAGCGCATCATTCACTACACAGCACAGATCGCCACTGGCATCCTGCACCTGCACGCCATGGACATTGTGTATCGTGATATGAAGCCTGAGAACGTGCTGCTGGATAGCCAGGGCCAGTGCCGACTCTCGGATCTGGGTCTGGCCATAGAGATCTCTCCAGGGAAGACCGTCACACAAATGGTGAGGGTTTGGACACACATGGAATGATGTGGTAGCAAAAGCTAAGAATCAGTCTGGAACCTCGGAAGGTGATGCAAGAATCCTCTTTGTTCCATGTTTGAGCATACAGGCTCCGCCCACTAATGTGTGGCAAACTAAAAACAATTGTTCATCTCTAAACGGTGTAAATAAACCAAGATCAGTGGATGTTTGGTGGCAGGTTGATCCCAGGTTGTAGACATACACTTTCATGGTAAATCCGGACGGGGATTAATGGTTAGTTTAAAGATCCTCACAATTAGACTTTCTGAATCCATTATGTAACGTAGCCTAGCCTCCATTTAGCATCAGGGACGTTTAGGGATTCAGGCTGAAGGAAGCCACGTTACCCCATGTCTCCATGTCTTTCTTAACACCTTCATGGGAATCATTCAGGTGGTTTTAGTTCCTTTGTGTTTTTGCATGACACCAGCTGCAGACCACTGCTCACCCACATGTGCACCAGGAACATTTTAGGATGAATTGCAGCAGGTTTCCTGTCGGACTTACTTGCAGGAGCTGAAGCAAAGAGTAAGCTCTGGGCTCCATGAAAGTCCCTTAAGCTCATTATCAGCACTCCAATGCTCCTCAGGCAGCCCAAGTGACTGGGGTAACCTCGTACAGGCCTGGCTGGCTTTGGTCCTGTAATCCTCTTAGAGGGCTTACACAAGTCTGTCCCTGATTAGATCCACGGACTCAAGTGAAACTTGCTTTGCATTTGCTGGGACATGATCACTTGCAAGAAAATTTTATCCACGTCTGTACTTAAAGGTGCAGCCTGGATGGTCTGATAGGAGCTCCTCTCTGCATACAGGCAGGTGTGTATCTGTGGCAAACAGGTGAAGGGCAGATCTTGCAAAAGAGATAACCGTAGAACCATGTTAGGTCCTCCTTAAATATCCACAGTCACGTGTGCCTGGAGAATCAAGGTACCCCCCCGATCGGTTCCAAGAATCGTATAGTGGACAACTTAGTGAATCAGTCCAATGTCCAGATCAACAGGAAGAGCTGCCAGGTGTCCTTAAGGTGTTTTGAAGGGAGAGAAACCGTAAGGCAGTGGTTTAGGCATCAGCTGTGGTGTGTATGTGTGTGTGTGTGTATTTCTGCACACAGAAACGGACCCGCATTATATAAGAGACAGTAAATGTGCAGACACACACAACTCTTGACAGCTAGCAGGCTTATCGTTAGGATTAAGCTCCTAGTTTAAGGCTGCCGGTGGGGTCACTCAGGGAAAGGGGTGGTGGTGGAGTGGATAAGCATTAGAAAGCTGGAGGAGAAATGAAACACCTTCTTTTAGTGTGTAAAGTTCTGAATGAGATGTTTTCCAACTATCAAAACGCGTCCTACTGTTATAATCTTTTCCCTCTAACGTCCCTTCCTCTCAACTGTCCAGGCGGGTACAGGAGCATACATGGCCCCTGAGATCCTGACCAAAACGCCGTACCGGACGTCGGTGGATTGGTGGGCCCTGGGCTGCAGTATCTATGAAATGGTGGCTGGCTATACACCTTTCAAAGGTCCTGAGAGCAAAAAAGAGAAGGTGGAGAAGGAAGAGGTGCAGCGCCGAATTCTCAACGAGGAGCCAAAGTGGGAGCACAAGTGTTTCGATGCCTCCACCAAGGACATCATCCAACAGTTCCTCAAGAAAAAACCGGAGGAGCGCCTGGGGTTTAGGTAAGAGCAGAGTTAGCATGTGGTGCTCTGATGCTTCTCTGCTATGAAGATCAGACCACCCACACGCTTCTGAAGCCCCCTAGTGGCTGGCAGCAGAGCAGAGGTGTCCTGCATGTTTTAGCCTGGTACTGAACGATGTTTTGTCCTAACAGGAACAACATGGAGGATCCCAGGAAGCACGAGTGGTTCAAAAGCATCAACTTTCCTCGCCTTGAGGCAGGACTGGTGGATCCTCCCTGGGTCCCTAAACCCAACGTGGTCTATGCCAAGGATACGGGTGACATTGCCGAGTTCTCTGAGATCAAGGGCATCGTCTTTGATGCCAAAGACGAGAAATTCTTTACAGAGTTCAGCACTGGCGCCGTGCCCATTCAGTGGCAGCAGGAGATGATTGACACAGGACTGTTTGACGAGCTCAGCGACCCCAACAGGAAAGAAGGTGGAGGAGGCTTGGACGGCGACAAGAAGTCTGGCACGTGCATCCTGCTGTGAGCAGGGTCGTCTCCTAACACCCAATCACTCTCTGTTGGTTTTCTAATAACAATCTAAAAGCGGGCCGAGTATCATGGAAGGGGAGCAGGAGCTCCTTTAGCAGGACATCCGTTCTCCATGGCGATGCTCACAGCTTACAGATCAGCTGCTCCTGATTGGCTGCTCGTCGTTCCTGGTTCACAGCTTCTCTCCCAAGACGTTCTGATGATGTTGGTGACTGAGTGCTAGCAGTGCTGGTGTTAACGGAGTTCGCTGTGTGCCAGAAATACAGTTTAATCTGACACATTGAAGCAGGTTTTGCATAATTAACTTTAGGAAACAGACACTTGGTGTTCATCTAGACCTGAAAGTTAATCCGCTCTAGAAAACTGTGCAGCTCTGTAGCATCTGTGTCGATGACACCATGAACCCACACGGTTGGTACACGTAAAAGTGCTTTTGACAACATCTGGCCGACAAGTTTCCGGTATAGTCTTACCAGACATCTGTCTGCCACGTACACAGAGTAATACTAACCTGCCGGAGTAGATCATTTAGGTTTAATTTACCAACTAAAAAATGCCACCTCCTGCCTTCACCGTTGGTGTTTGAGGCTCGAGCCGCCAGCTCGTGGAGACATCAGCGTAGGATGACGGACAACTTAGGGCGACATATTTCTGCACCTGGATGTCTGCGAGCGAGCCCGGGAAACGTGGCGATGATTCAAACCGGCACAGTGCTTAACAGGATTCCTCAGATTTGGTGATTGGATCTAGAGACTAAATAGTTAAAATGGATGTTATTATTGTTGTCGCTTGTCTGTGGTTATTTGTTTGTTTTCAGTTTGACGCATTTGTCAAATTTGAGTTTTTACAAGTTATGTTACAAATGCATGGTCATAAACTTGTAAATACTTGTAAAGTAGGAATATATGACAGAAAAGATGTAATCTTGAATTTAATTTAAAGAAATTAAAGAAATATCTTTTAAAACCTGCTCATCTGTTCTTCATGTGGTTTGTCACTTTCCTCGGGTTTAACCTTATTCCACCAGCGTCCTCCAGGATGTAGGACTCGAGAGTAAACCTAAAAATACCGGTAGCATTAAAGAGCAAATCGCAGGTTAAATGTTACAGCTCCCATCTCGGCCCTCTACCACGTCACAACGCCCACAAATGTGTCAGCCGACGCCAGCGGGTATGGGCTGGGAGCTGTGTTGCCCCAGCTTCATGGCGAAGAATGGAGGTCAGTTGCTTACTGCTGGAGACGTCTGTCTGACGCCGAGACTCGCTACACACGGATAGAAAAAGAATGTCTGGCTAGCGTCTGGGCTTGTGTAAAGTTGAGGCTTAGGTCAACTCGCATGCGGAACGGACCGTAAGCCGCTAGTAACACTTGTGAACAATCTAAGCCTTGATGATGTCCACTTGAGATGTCAGCGTCTCCTGATGCGGCTCATGAGATACCAATGCTGTATATGTGCCAGGCAAAACACTCGTCACTGCTGACACACTATCCTGAAGCCCATCGTCAGAAGGACGACCCCCACTCAGGGACAGACGGCTATGTCGCTGCCATCCTCCAGGGCATCCCTGTGTGGCAGTGTGAGTGTCCTGTCACCGTGTCCCGATTGATCATGCGCCCTGGCTACTTGGCCAAGGGGATGTCCCTTTGGCTGACTGGTTAGAGCGTATGACTCTCACCTGGGAGTCTGGGGATCGAATCCCGCCCGGGCCCTCGTTTCTCCACCTTGCCACACCTGCATCACCTATAAGGATGGAGGGACTTCAAATGGCTACAGCAGCTGACGGAGAACTGCAGTCTGTCATCAAACACGTGAGAAACGTGTGGCCAGAATACGGTGGAAAACTCACCAAATATAAGAGCATTCATGAAAGTAAGGAATGAGCTCTCACCTTGGCATCACCTTTGACTCCACTCTCTCCTTCAAATCCCACATCAACAACATCACCAGGACATCATTCTTCCACAGCGCCCGTCTCCGTCCATCCTTCTCTCACTAAACCGCTCAAACACCCATCCATGCCTTCATAACCTCCGGACTTGATTGCTGCAGTAGCATCCTCTACGGACTTCCTTCCACTCACTCACAAAAACTGCAGTACATCCAGAATTCAGCTGCTCGTCTTCTCACCCGCATTCGCTCCAGAGCCCACATAACTCCTGTCCTCAAACACCTCCACTGGCTCCCAGTTCAATACCGGATTCAATACAAACTGCTCCTCATCACCTATAAATCTCTCAATAACCTTGCCCCCCTGTATCTAACCGACCTTCTCTACCATCGTTCTCCTGCTCGCAACCTCCGTTCTGCCGACTCCAGTCTTCTTTCCCCCTTCAAAACTCGACGCTGCACCCTGGGAGATTGAGCCTTTGTGGCTGCCGCCCCAACTATCTGGAATTATTATTATTACTAATGTTGATCAAACCATGTGGAAATTCCTGTTTTGGCACAGATTCTGGGTCAGCAGCTTCTGTTTTATCTGTTAGGTTTAAAATATCGGAGCCAACTCAGAGCAGATTATGAAGCAGAATATTGACTCTGATGAAGAAATTCACTCATCCAGCCGGGAAGATGGAGGCTGCTGCAGCATCAGACAGCTGGTGCTGCACGAGAGGTGTGTGGAGTTTACAAGCTCCAAACTTTGGGTTTGATGTTGGTTTAACCTTCTCTGGGACGTGATGGCTGTAGGAATGATGGTAAAACACCGCTAACGTGACAGACGTAGTGACAATGTAAAAAAAAAGCCATAAAAAGGGGCAGATGCGTTATTTATGTGTGACGGTGTGAGCGTCCTGTCACTGTGACCCGATTGGCCGTGCGCCCTGGCTACTTGGCCAATGGGATGTCCCTTTGGCTGACTGGTTAGCGTGCGTGACTCTCACCTGGGAGTCTGGGGATCGATTCCCGTTCGGGCCCTCGTTTTGCCATCTTGCTAAATATGGAAGTCAAGTATGCCACATAATCATGAAAGGTGAAACATAAAATTTAAGAAGAGATTTATATATTTATATATAAATGAACATTTTCCAAATATAATGACAATTTCTAAATAATGTAAACATATGAAGGAACATCTGTTGGTCAGGCTGAAAAGTTTGGGAACCACTGCTCTAAGTGATGAGGTTGGGCATCGAGCATCGATTGGAATCACTTCCAACTGTTAGTTTTTCCCAGAATCATTCAAAGTTTTTTATTTCATTCCTAGTTTCAGCGCTTTGGGCTTCCTGACAGGGTTGCGGAAGGCGCTTTATAAATAAAGCTTTGATTGATTGATTGATTGATTGATTCCTAGAATGCCGACCAGAAGAGGTATCCGCGGGCGATTTCCGTGAAAAATAAACGTGATCTACAAATTGTGATCAATGCTTTTCAGAGCTGATCACACCAGCTGCAGAAGAAGAAGAAAATATCATTTCTATAGCGCCTCTCAAGATAAAAATCACTAGGCGCTTCACAAAAACAAAGAATGTAAAAATAAAAAAAAAGCATTTAGAAAATGTTTAAAAATATATTTTAAATGAGCAAAAATAGACAATTGTGATTAAAAAATGTAAAGAAAGAGAGAGAGAGTGAATAGGAAAGAGGGAAATCAGTGGATCCTGAGGAAGGTGGAATAGGTGGGGAGAGCAGAATAAAGAGAGAGAGGTGAAGAAGGTCATACAAAAGCCAGCTTGAACAAGTGAGTCTTCAGCTGCTTTTTAAAGGAGACCACTGAGTCCACTGCTCTCAGGCTCAGGGGGAGAGAGGTCCAGAGTCTGGGGGCCACAGCAGCAGATGATCTGTCACCTTTGACCTTTAGCCTGGTGCTGCACAACCAGTAGGCTTTGATCACTGGACCTCAGGGACCTGCTGGGGGTGTAGGGACTAAAGCCTGATTTATGCTTCTCCGTCTGCGTCAGGGCGGAGACACGCAACGCCATTATCCGTCCTTGCGTAGGGCTCCGGCAGGCATGCAAGTACGTACGGAGTCGAGCCCACTTTTTTAAACATCCGTCGAACGAGACGGATTACGCAAGCTTGTGATTGGTCAGGACGCCGCCATTGTTTACAGCGCCGCCATTGCAAAGCGAGCTGAGGATAACTAGCGGCAGACACGGAGAAGCTTGAAGAATCCTCGTGAAAAACTCTAAAAATATGAACGTTTAATTCTCCCGTGACTGGAGGAGTGAAAAGATACGCAGCAAGCGTTTTATTTGTGGATGGAAATGACAGGAAACGTGGGTTTAGAGGTGGGGAGCGCATGAAGAGGTGGACGAGGATGAGAGACAAATATGTCCGTGTTAAAAGTCTCTTATATACAGGAGACGGAGAAGTATGAGAGCAAAACGCTTCCGTCAATCCGTGCGTGTCTGTCCCTTGCGGAGCTGACGGAGAAGCATGAACCAGGCTTAAGAAGATCACCAAGGTAAGATGGTGCTTGTCCATGTAGGGCCCTATAGACCAGAACCAGGATCTTGAAATGAACCCTGAAGTTGACTGGCAGCCAGTGAAGCTGGAGGAGAAGCGGGGTGATGTGGGTGTGTTTGGAGGACTTGGTCAGAAGCCGAGCACAGGCGTTCTGAACCACCTGTAGACGGTTCAGGGAGGTTCTGCTCAGACACGTGAAAAGAGAGCTGTCTGTGTGCAGCACGAGTTCCCCCCCACCCACCCACCCACCCAGATATAAACAAACACGTCTGCCGAACTTTTACTCCGTGACATAAACTTTAACTCCTGCAGCGTAGAGGAAACTTGTTAAATACGTCAACACGGTGGATTTAATAGAAGCTTTAAAGAATAAACTCTGGAGGGTGTGAGGTGAGTTTGTCTCACTGCAGAAATAAAAACACACACGCAGCGTCAGCAGTCAGACGCAGACAGCTACATTTAAGCTTCACTTCCTGTTGTGACTGAATGCTGCTGCAGCATGGAGGTGTAGTTCTCAGTCATCCTGGACGTGATCATCCTGAGAGTTTTAGCTGAAGACAGCTGGACGTTTCTGGATATGTTGGAGACATTTAGCCTCTCATCCCAGAGGCTGCTTCCACACTTTGGTTGTGGTCAGAAACAAACACACTGGTTGTGCTGCAAGTCGTCTTCTTTTGTCTCCAAAACATGTTTGTGTCTAAATGAAGGTGATGTTGTTGTTCATAGAGTTAAAATTCATGTTGAAGTTAAGATTATTTCATCAAGTAGGACCTGTGATCAGCTGGCTCATGTAAAACATGTAATGTCTTCAAAGAATCGGAATCGGGAATCGATAGGAACCGGAATCGAAACGAGGAATTGGAATTGGAATCGTTCAAAATCAAACGATGCCAAACCCATAAGTGAATTTTGTTTTTTAAATATATTTTATGTGCAGTTTTTTAGGGCTTTTATGTTTTCTGCAAAGATTGGTAGGCTGAAAATCATTTAATGTTTTACATAAAGCATGAGGTTTTGGTTAGTAATCGATTGGGAGAATAACAAATGACTGACTTGGATAGTGTTGATCAGCAGAGCTTTGTTGCATAATGGCCTCAAACACGTATATAAAAGTGTTAGTTATTACGTAAACCGTTGGATGAAATTACACAAACTGACTGAGCTCTAGTTAAGGCACTTGCAATAGTTTGTGTATGTGTACGTGCGTGCATGCTTGTGTGTGTATGTGTTTGGGGGAGGGTACATTGGAACTTTGTCCCCCCCAGTTTGAATATCGTATCTGCACCCCTGGCGCTACCAACACTATCTATAGTGGGGACGGTGTGCCGCTGACCTCTACTCAGGACGTTGTGGATCGGTGGGTCTTTGAAGACCACCTCAGTCCCACCGACACGTCTTCCAGTGAGGAAGCAGAGTCTGGGGACTTTGGGTTGGACTCTCCAATCTCTGGTGCTGATGTCACTGAGGTGGTTAAAAAGCTCCTCTGGGGCAAGGCTCCAGGGGTGGATGAGATCCGCCCGGAGTTCCTCAAGGCTCTGGATGTTGTGGGGCTGTGGACATCGGGGGCAGTCCCACTGGACTGGCAGACCGGGGTGGGGGTGGGGGGGTATTGGGTCCCTTATTTAAAAAGGGGGACCGCAGGGTGTGTTCCAACTACAGGGGGATCACATTCCTGAGCCTCCCTGGTAAGTTCTATTCAGGGGTTCTGGAGAGGAGGGTCCGTCGGATTGTTGAACCTCAGATTCAGGAGGAGCGATGTGGTTTTCGTCCTGGCCGTGGAACACTGGACCAGCTCTATACCCTTAGGGCACATGTGTCAGACACAAGGCTGGCCCGCGGAGCAATTTTATGTGGCCCGTGAGATAAATATCAAAAATATATTAAAACTGACCCGCTGGCCGATTTTACCACAAAGACAAAAACTCCCATGATGCTTTGCGGTGTTAGCGCAGAGCTCCGCTGTCTCGGACAAACTTAAAACTCCTCTCACTCAGCGCCGAATTCACTCAGCTATTTGCCAACGTTGAAGCCCAGAAACGGAGATTCTAACCGCTCAGTAATGTGTTCACGACTGAAAGAGAAAGTTTTCCAACTTATTCCAGACAGAGCTGATATAACTCCGACGAGCAGAGCCACAGCCTTATTTACATCACCTGTGGGTGATGGCCAAAGGAAATGGATAAATCCTCACATTCATTAATCCATGTCCTCATTTGTTTATTTACCAACAGAACCAACGCAAGCTTCACGTGCCAGTCTCTGTGATTTGCCGACACGTATTTCTTCAAAACACGGACAACCATGTATTTCATGCATTCAGCCTGTCCAGATGACCGGGGTTTGCAACCAGTGTAGAAACAGGCCTTCACCCCAACATCTGCCAAAGGTGTTCCATCAGCTCAGAAGTGAAGTGAGGTCCTCTGTCTGAGTTAACACATGTTTATAAAAATCTATGTGTTACCATATGTTACTAAATCTATGTGTTACTATAGGTTACTAAATCTATGTGTTACCATATGTTACTAAATCTATGTGTTACTATAGGTTACTAAATCTATGTGTTACCATAGGTTGCTAAATCTATGTGTTACTATAGGTTACTAAATCTATGTGTTACCATAGGTTGCTAAATCTATGTGTTACTATAGGTTACTAAATCTATGTGTTACCATAGGTTGCTAAATCTATGTGTTACTATAGGTTACTAAATCTATGTGTTACTATAGGTTACTAAATCTATGTGTTACTATAGGTTACTAAATCTATGTGTTACTATAGGTTACTAAATCTATGTGTTACTATAGGTTACTAAATCTATGTGTTACTATAGGTTACTAAATCTATGTGTTACTATAGGTTACTAAATCTATGTGTTACTATTGGTTACTAAATCTATGTGTTACTATAGGTTACTAAATCTATGTGTTACTATAGGTTACTAAATCTATGTGTTACTATAGGTTACTAAATCTATGTGTTACTATAGGTTACTAAATCTATGTGTTACTTTAGGTTACTAAATCTATGTGTTACTATAGGTTACTAAATCTATGTGTTACTTTAGGTTACTAAATCTATGTGTTACTATAGGTTACTAAATCTATGTGTTACTTTAGGTTACTAAATCTATGTGTTACTATAGGTTACTAAATCTATGTGTTACTATAGGTTACTAAATCTATGTGTTACTATAGGTTACTAAATCTATGTGTTACTATAGGTTACTAAATCTATGTGTTACTATAGGTTACTAAATCTATGTGTTACTATAGGTTACTAAATCTATGTGTTACTATAGGTTACTAAATCTATGTGTTACTATAGGTTACTAAATCTATGTCTTACTATAGGTTAATAAATCTATGTGTTACTATAGGTTACTAAATCTATGTGTTACTATAGGTTACTAAATCTATGTGTTACTATAGGTTACTAAATCTATGTGTTAATATATGTTACTAAATCTATGTGTTACTATAGGTTACTAAATCTATGTGTTGCTATAGGTTACTAAATCTATGTGTTACTATAGGTTACTAAATCTATGTGTTACTATAGGTTACTAAATCTATGTGTTACTATAGGTTACTAAATCTATGTGTTACTATAGGTTACTAAATCTATGTGTTACTATAGGTTACTAAATCTATGTGTTACTATAGGTTACTAAATCTATGTGTTACTATAGGTTACTAAATCTATGTGTTACTATAGGTTACTAAATCTATGTGCTACTATAGGTTACTAAATCTATGTGTTACTATAGGTTACTAAATCTATGTGTTACTCTAGGTTACTAAATCTATGTGTTACTATAGGTTACTAAATCTATGTGTTACTCTAGGTTACTAAATCTATGTGTTACTATAGGTTACTAAATCTATGTGTTACTCTAGGTTACTAAATCTATGTGTTACTATAGGTTACTAAATCTATGTGTTACTCTAGGTTACTAAATCTATGTGTTCCTTTAGGTTACTAAATCTATGTGTTACTCTAGGTTACTAAATCTATGTGTTACTATAGGTTACTAAATCTATGTGTTACTATAGGTTACTAAATCTATGTGTTACTCTAGGTTACTAAATCTGTGTGTTACTATAGGTTACTAAATCTATGTGTTACTCTAGGTTACTAAATCTGTGTGTTACTATATGTTACTAAATCTATGTGTTACAATATGTTACTAAATCTATGTGTTACTATATGTTACTAAATCTATGTGTTACAATATGTCACTAAATCTATGTGTTACTATAGGTTACTAAATCTGTGTGTTACTATAGGTTACTAAATCTATGTGTTACTATAGGTTACTAAATCTGTGTGTTACTATAGGTTACTAAATCTATGTGTTACTATAGGTTACTAAATCTATGTGTTGCTATAGGTTACTAAATTTATGTGTTACTATAGGTTACTAAATCTATGTGTTACTATAGGTTACTAAATCTATGTGTTACTATAGGTTACTAAATCTATGTGTTACTATAGGTTACTAAATCTATGTGTTACTATAGGTTACTAAATCTATGTGTTACTATAGGTTACTAAATCTATGTGTTAGTATAGGTTACTAAATCTATGTGTTACTCTAGGTTACTAAATCTATGTGTTACTATAGGTTACTAAATCTATGTGTTACTCTAGGTTACTAAATCTATGTGTTACTATAGGTTACTAAATCTATGTGTTACTCTAGGTTACTAAATCTATGTGTTACTCTAGGTTACTAAATCTATGTGTTACTCTAGGTTACTAAATCTATGTGTTACTCTAGGTTACTAAATCTATGTGTTACTCTAGGTTACTAAATCTATGTGTTACTCTAGGTTACTAAATCTATGTGTTACTCTAGGTTACTAAATCTATGTGTTACTCTAGGTTACTAAATCTATGTGTTACTCTAGGTTACTAAATCTATGTGTTACTCTAGGTTACTAAATCTATGTGTTACTCTAGGTTACTAAATCTATGTGTTACTCTAGGTTACTAAATCTATGTGTTACTATAGGTTACTAAATCTATGTGTTACTCTAGGTTACTAAATCTATGTGTTACTATAGGTTACTAAATCTATGTGTTACTCTAGGTTACTAAATCTATGTGTTCCTTTAGGTTACTAAATCTGTGTGTTACTCTAGGTTACTAAATCTATGTGTTACAATAGGTTACTAAATCTATGTGTTACTCTAGGTTACTAAATCTATGTGTTACTATAGGTTACTAAATCTATGTGTTACTCTAGGTTACTAAATCTATGTGTTACTATAGGTTACTAAATCTATGTGTTACTATAGGTTACTAAATCTATGTGTTCCTTTAGGTTACTAAATCTATGTGTTACTATATTTTTCTAAATCTATGTGTTACTATATGTTACTAAATCTCTGTGTTACTATAGGTTACTAAATCTATGTGTTACTATATGTTACTAAATCTCTGTGTTACTATAGGTTACTAAATCTATGTGTTACTATATGTTACTAAATCTATGTGTTACTATAGGTTACTAAATCTATGTGTTACTATAGGTTACTAAATCTATGTGTTACTATAGGTTACTAAATCTATGTGTTACTATAGGTTACTAAATCTATGTGTTACTATAGGTTACTAAATCTATGTGTTACTATAGGTTACTAAATCTATGTGTTACTGTAGGTTACTAAATCTATGTGTTACTATAGGTTACTAAATCTATGTGTTACTGTAGGTTACTAAATCTATGTGTTACTATATGTTACTAAATCTATGTGTATCTATAGGTTACTAAATCTATGTGTTACTATTGGTTACTAAATCTATGTGTTACTATAGGTTACCAAATCTATGTGTTACTATTGGTTACTAAATCTATGTGTTACTATAGGTTATTAAATCTATGTGTTACTATAGGTTACTAAATCTATGTGTTACTCTAGGTTACTAAATCTATGTGTTACTATAAGTTACTAAATCTATGTGTTACTCTAGGTTACTAAATCTATGTGTTCCTTTATGTTACTAAATCTATGTGTTACTCTAGGTTACTAAATCTATGTGTTACTATAGGTTACTAAATCTATGTGTTACTATAGGTTACTAAATCTATGTGTTACTATAGGTTACTAAATCTATGTGTTACTATAGGTTACTAAATCTATGTGTTACTATAGGTTACTAAATCTATGTGTTACTATAGGTTACTAAATCTGTGTGTTACTATAGGTTACTAAATCTATGTGTTACTTTAGGTTACTAAATCTGTGTGTTACTATATGTTACTAAATCTATGTGTTACTATATGTTACTAAATCTATGTGTTACTATATGTTACTAAATCTATGTGTCACAATATGTTACTAAATCTATGTGTTACCATATGTTACTAAATCTATGTGTTACAATATGTTACTAAATCTATGTGTTACCATAGATTACTAAATCTATGTGTTACTAGAGGTTACTAAATCTATGTGTTACTATAGGTTACTAAATCTATGTGTTACTATAGGTTACTAAATCTATGTGTTACTATAGGTTACAAAATCTATGTATTACTATAGGTTACTAAATCTATGTGTTACTATAGGTTACTAAATCTATGTGTTACTATAGGTTACTAAATCTATGTGTTACTATAGGTTACTAAATCTATGTGTTACTATAGGTTACTAAATCTATGTGTTACTATAGGTTACTAAATCTATGTGTTACTATAGGTTACTAAATCTATGTGTTACTATAGGTTACTAAATCTATGTGTTACTGTAGGTTACTAAATCTATGTGTTACTCTAGGTTACTAAATCTATGTGTTACTGTAGGTTACTAAATCTATGTGTTACTCTAGGTTACTAAATCTATGTGTTACTGTAGGTTACTAAATCTATGTGTTACTATAGGTTACTAAATCTATGTGTTACTCTAGGTTACTAAATCTATGTGTTACTCTAGGTTACTAAATCTATGTGTTACTATAGGTTACTAAATCTTTGTGTTACTCTAGGTTACTAAATCTATGTGTTACTATAGGTTACTAAATCTATGTGTTACTCTAGGTTACTAAATCTATGTGTTACTATAGGTTACTAAATCGATGCGTTACTCTAGGTTACTAAATCTATGTGTTACTATAGGTTACTAAATCGATGCGTTACTCTAGGTTACTAAATCGATGTGTTACTATAGGTTACTAAATCGATGTGTTAATATAGGTTACTAAATCTATGTGTTACTATAGGTTACTAAATCTATGTGTTACTATAGGTTACTAAATCTATGTGTTACTATAGGTTACTAAATCTATGTGTTACTATAGGTTACTAAATCTATGTGTTACTATAGGTTACTAAATCTATGTGTTACTATAGGTTACTAAATCTATGTGTTACTATAGGTTACTAAATCTATGTGTTACTATAGGTTCCTAAATCTATGTGTTACTATAGGTTACTAAATCTATGTGTTACTATAGGTTACAAAATCTATGTGTTACTATAGGTTACTAAATCTATGTGTTACAATAGGTTACTAAATCTATGTATTACTATAGGTTACTAATTCTATGTGTTACTATAGGTTACTAAATCTATGTGTTACTATAGGTTACTAAATCTGTGTGCTACTCTAGGTTACTAAATCTATGTGTTACTCTAGGTTACTAAATCTGTGTGTTACTATAGGTTACTAAATCTATGTGTTACTATATGTTACTAAATCTGTGTGTTACTATATGTTACTAAATCTATGTGTTACTATATGTTACTAAATCTATGTGATACTATATGTTACTAAATCTATGTGTTACAATATGTTAATAAATCTATGTGATACTATATGTTACTAAATCTATGTGTTACAATATGTTAATAAATCTATGTGTTACTATAGGTTACTAAATCGATGCGTTACTCTAGGTTACTAAATCTATGTGTTACTATAGGTTACTAAATCGATGCGTTACTCTAGGTTACTAAATCGATGTGTTACTATAGGTTACTAAATCTATGTGTTACTATAGGTTACTAAATCGATGTGTTACTATAGGTTACTAAATCTATGTGTTACTATAGGTTACTAAATCTATGTGTTACTATAGGTTACTAAATCTATGTGTTACTATAGGTTACTAAATCTATGTGTTACTACAGGTTCCTAAATCTATGTGTTACTATAGGTTACTAAATCTATGTGTTACTATAGGTTACAAAATCTATGTGTTACTATAGGTTACTAAATCTATGTGTTACTATAGGTTACTAAATCTATGTATTACTATAGGTTACTAAATCTATGTGTTACAATAGGTTACTAAATCTATGTGTTACTATAGGTTACTAAATCTGTGTGTTACTCTAGGTTACAAAATCTATGTGTTACTCTAGGTTACTAAATCTGTGTGTTACTCTAGGTTACTAAATCTATGTGTTACTATATGTTACTAAATCTGTGTGTTACTATATGTTACTAAATCTATGTGTTACAATATGTTACTAAATCTATGTGATACTATATGTTACTAAATCTATGTGTTACAATATGTTACTAAATCTATGTGTTACTATAGGTTACTAAATATATGTGTTACTATAGGTTACTAATTCTATGTGTTACTATAGGTTACTAAATCTATGTGTTACTATAGGTTACTAATTTGATGTGTTACTATAGGTTACTAAATCTATGTGTTACCATAGGTTACTAATTCTATGTGTTACTATAGGTTACTAAATCTAAGTGTTACTATAATCTATGTGTTACTATATGTTACTAAGTCTATGTGTTACTATAGGTTACTAAATCTATGTGTTACTATATGTTACTAAATCTATGTGTTACTATAGGTTACTAAATCTATGTGTTACTATATGTTACTAAATCTATGTGTTACTATATGTTACTAAATCTATGTGTTACTATATGTTACAAAATCTATGTGTTACTCTAGGTTACTAAATCTATGTGTTACTCTAGGTTACTAAATCTATGTGTTACTATAGGTTACTAAATCTATGTGTTACTCTAGGTTACTACATCTATGTGTTACTATAGGTTACTAAATCTATGTGTTATTATATGTTACTAAATCTATGTGTTACTATAGGTTACTAAATCTATGTGTTACTATAGGTTACTAAATCTATGTGTTACTCTAGGTTACTAAATCTATGTGTTACTATAGGTTACTAAATCTATGTGTTACTCAAGGTTACTAAATCTATGTGTTACTATATGTTACTAAATCTCTGTGTTACTATAGGTTACTAAATCTATGTGTTACTATATGTTACTAAATCTCTGTGTTACTATAGGTTACTAAATCTATGTGTTACTATATGTTACTAAATCTATGTGTTACTATAGGTTACTAAATCTATGTGTTACTATAGGTTACTAAATCTATGTGTTACTATAGGTTACTAAATCTATGTGTTACTATAGGTTACTAAATCTATGTGTTACTATAGGTTACTAAATCTATGTGTTACTATAGGTTACTAAATCTATGTGTTACTGTAGGTTACTAAATCTATGTGTTACTATAGGTTACTAAATCTATGTGTTACTGTAGGTTACTAAATCTATGTCTTACTATAGGTTAATAAATCTATGTGTTACTATAGGTTACTAAATCTATGTGTTACTATAGGTTACTAAATCTATGTGTTACTGTAGGTTACTAAATCTATGTGTTACTATAGGTTACTAAATCTATGTGTTACTATAGGTTACTAAATCTATGTGTTACTATAGGTTACTAAATCTATGTGTTACTATAGGTTACTAAATCTATGTGTTACTATAGGTTACTAAATCTATGTGTTACTATAGGTTACTAAATCTATGTGTTACTATAGGTTACTAAATCTATGTGTTACTATAGGTTACTAAATCTATGTGTTACTATAGGTTACTAAATCTATGTGCTACTATAGGTTACTAAATCTATGTGTTACTATAGGTTACTAAATCTATGTGTTACTCTAGGTTACTAAATCTATGTGTTACTATAGGTTACTAAATCTATGTGTTACTCTAGGTTACTAAATCTATGTGTTACTCTAGGTTACTAAATCTATGTGTTACTATAGGTTACTAAATCTATGTGTTACTATAGGTTACTAAATCTATGTGTTACTCTAGGTTACTAAATCTGTGTGTTACTATAGGTTACTAAATCTATGTGTTACTCTAGGTTACTAAATCTGTGTGTTACTATATGTTACTAAATCTATGTGTTACAATATGTTACTAAATCTATGTGTTACTATATGTTACTAAATCTATGTGTTACAATATGTTACTAAATCTATGTGTTACTATAGGTTACTAAATCTGTGTGTTACTATAGGTTACTAAATTTATGTGTTACTATAGGTTACTAAATCTGTGTGTTACTATAGGTTACTAAATCTATGTGTTACTATAGGTTACTAAATCTATGTGTTGCTATAGGTTACTAAATTTATGTGTTACTATAGGTTACTAAATCTATGTGTTACTATAGGTTACTAAATCTATGTGTTACTATAGGTTACTAAATCTATGTGTTACTATAGGTTACTAAATCTATGTGTTACTATAGGTTACTAAATCTATGTGTTACTATAGGTTACTAAATCTATGTGTTAGTATAGGTTACTAAATCTATGTGTTACTCTAGGTTACTAAATCTATGTGTTACTATAGGTTACTAAATCTATGTGTTACTCTAGGTTACTAAATCTATGTGTTACTATAGGTTACTAAATCTATGTGTTACTCTAGGTTACTAAATCTATGTGTTACTCTAGGTTACTAAATCTATGTGTTACTCTAGGTTACTAAATCCATGTGTTACTCTAGGTTACTAAATCTATGTGTTACTCTAGGTTACTAAATCTATGTGTTACTCTAGGTTACTAAATCTATGTGTTACTCTAGGTTACTAAATCTATGTGTTACTCTAGGTTACTAAATCTATGTGTTACTCTAGGTTACTAAATCTATGTGTTACTCTAGGTTACTAAATCTATGTGTTACTCTAGGTTACTAAATCTATGTGTTACTATAGGTTACTAAATCTATGTGTTACTCTAGGTTACTAAATCTATGTGTTACTATAGGTTACTAAATCTATGTGTTACTCTAGGTTACTAAATCTATGTGTTACTATAGGTTACTAAATCTATGTGTTACTCTAGGTTACTAAATCTATGTGTTCCTTTAGGTTACTAAATCTGTGTGTTACTCTAGGTTACTAAATCTATGTGTTACAATAGGTTACTAAATCTATGTGTTACTCTAGGTTACTAAATCTATGTGTTACTATAGGTTACTAAATCTATGTGTTACTCTAGGTTACTAAATCTATGTGTTACTATAGGTTACTAAATCTATGTGTTACTATAGGTTACTAAATCTATGTGTTCCTTTAGGTTACTAAATCTATGTGTTACTATATTTTTCTAAATCTATGTGTTACTATATGTTACTAAATCTCTGTGTTACTATAGGTTACTAAATCTATGTGTTACTATATGTTACTAAATCTCTGTGTTACTATAGGTTACTAAATCTATGTGTTACTATATGTTACTAAATCTATGTGTTACTATAGGTTACTAAATCTATGTGTTACTATAGGTTACTAAATCTATGTGTTACTATAGGTTACTAAATCTATGTGTTACTATAGGTTACTAAATCTATGTGTTACTATAGGTTACTAAATCTATGTGTTACTATAGGTTACTAAATCTATGTGTTACTGTAGGTTACTAAATCTATGTGTTACTATAGGTTACTAAATCTATGTGTTACTGTAGGTTACTAAATCTATGTGTTACTATATGTTACTAAATCTATGTGTATCTATAGGTTACTAAATCTATGTGTTACTATTGGTTACTAAATCTATGTGTTACTATAGGTTACCAAATCTATGTGTTACTATTGGTTACTAAATCTATGTGTTACTATAGGTTATTAAATCTATGTGTTACTATAGGTTACTAAATCTATGTGTTACTCTAGGTTACTAAATCTATGTGTTACTATAAGTTACTAAATCTATGTGTTACTCTAGGTTACTAAATCTATGTGTTCCTTTATGTTACTAAATCTATGTGTTACTCTAGGTTACTAAATCTATGTGTTACGATAGGTTACTAAATCTATGTGTTACTATAGGTTACTAAATCTATGTGTTACTATAGGTTACTAAATCTATGTGTTACTATAGGTTACTAAATCTATGTGTTACTATAGGTTACTAAATCTATGTGTTACTATAGGTTACTAAATCTGTGTGTTACTATAGGTTACTAAATCTATGTGTTACTTTAGGTTACTAAATCTGTGTGTTACTATATGTTACTAAATCTATGTGTTACTATATGTTACTAAATCTATGTGTTACTATATGTTACTAAATCTATGTGTTACAATATGTTACTAAATCTATGTGTTACCATATGTTACTAAATCTATGTGTTACAATATGTTACTAAATCTATGTGTTACCATAGATTACTAAATCTATGTGTTACTAGAGGTTACTAAATCTATGTGTTACTATAGGTTACTAAATCTATGTGTTACTATAGGTTACTAAATCTATGTGTTACTATAGGTTACAAAATCTATGTATTACTATAGGTTACTAAATCTATGTGTTACTATAGGTTACTAAATCTATGTGTTACTATAGGTTACTAAATCTATGTGTTACTATAGGTTACTAAATCTATGTGTTACTATAGGTTACTAAATCTATGTGTTACTATAGGTTACTAAATCTATGTGTTACTATAGGTTACTAAATCTATGTGTTACTGTAGGTTACTAAATCTATGTGTTACTCTAGGTTACTAAATCTATGTGTTACTGTAGGTTACTAAATCTATGTGTTACTCTAGGTTACTAAATCTATGTGTTACTGTAGGTTACTAAATCTATGTGTTACTATAGGTTACTAAATCTATGTGTTACTCTAGGTTACTAAATCTATGTGTTACTCTAGGTTACTAAATCTATGTGTTACTATAGGTTACTAAATCTTTGTGTTACTCTAGGTTACTAAATCTATGTGTTACTATAGGTTACTAAATCTATGTGTTACTCTAGGTTACTAAATCTATGTGTTACTATAGGTTACTAAATCGATGCGTTACTCTAGGTTACTAAATCTATGTGTTACTATAGGTTACTAAATCGATGCGTTACTCTAGGTTACTAAATCGATGTGTTACTATAGGTTACTAAATCGATGTGTTAATATAGGTTACTAAATCTATGTGTTACTATAGGTTACTAAATCTATGTGTTACTATAGGTTACTAAATCTATGTGTTACTATAGGTTACTAAATCTATGTGTTACTATAGGTTACTAAATCTATGTGTTACTATAGGTTACTAAATCTATGTGTTACTATAGGTTACTAAATCTATGTGTTACTATAGGTTACTAAATCTATGTGTTACTATAGGTTCCTAAATCTATGTGTTACTATAGGTTACTAAATCTATGTGTTACTATAGGTTACAAAATCTATGTGTTACTATAGGTTACTAAATCTATGTGTTACAATAGGTTACTAAATCTATGTATTACTATAGGTTACTAATTCTATGTGTTACTATAGGTTACTAAATCTATGTGTTACTATAGGTTACTAAATCTGTGTGCTACTCTAGGTTACTAAATCTATGTGTTACTCTAGGTTACTAAATCTGTGTGTTACTATAGGTTACTAAATCTATGTGTTACTATATGTTACTAAATCTGTGTGTTACTATATGTTACTAAATCTATGTGTTACAATATGTTAATAAATCTATGTGATACTATATGTTACTAAATCTATGTGTTACAATATGTTAATAAATCTATGTGTTACTATAGGTTACTAAATCGATGCGTTACTCTAGGTTACTAAATCTATGTGTTACTATAGGTTACTAAATCGATGCGTTACTCTAGGTTACTAAATCGATGTGTTACTATAGGTTACTAAATCTATGTGTTACTATAGGTTACTAAATCGATGTGTTACTATAGGTTACTAAATCTATGTGTTACTATAGGTTACTAAATCTATGTGTTACTATAGGTTACTAAATCTATGTGTTACTATAGGTTACTAAATCTATGTGTTACTACAGGTTCCTAAATCTATGTGTTACTATAGGTTACTAAATCTATGTGTTACTATAGGTTACAAAATCTATGTGTTACTATAGGTTACTAAATCTATGTGTTACTATAGGTTACTAAATCTATGTATTACTATAGGTTACTAAATCTATGTGTTACAATAGGTTACTAAATCTATGTGTTACTATAGGTTACTAAATCTGTGTGTTACTCTAGGTTACAAAATCTATGTGTTACTCTAGGTTACTAAATCTGTGTGTTACTCTAGGTTACTAAATCTATGTGTTACTATATGTTACTAAATCTGTGTGTTACTATATGTTACTAAATCTATGTGTTACAATATGTTACTAAATCTATGTGATACTATATGTTACTAAATCTATGTGTTACAATATGTTACTAAATCTATGTGTTACTATAGGTTACTAAATATATGTGTTACTATAGGTTACTAATTCTATGTGTTACTATAGGTTACTAAATCTATGTGTTACTATAGGTTACTAATTTGATGTGTTACTATAGGTTACTAAATCTATGTGTTACCATAGGTTACTAATTCTATGTGTTACTATAGGTTACTAAATCTAAGTGTTACTATAATCTATGTGTTACTATATGTTACTAAGTCTATGTGTTACTATAGGTTACTAAATCTATGTGTTACTATATGTTACTAAATCTATGTGTTACTATAGGTTACTAAATCTATGTGTTACTATATGTTACTAAATCTATGTGTTACTATATGTTACTAAATCTATGTGTTACTATATGTTACAAAATCTATGTGTTACTCTAGGTTACTAAATCTATGTGTTTCTCTAGGTTACTAAATCTATGTGTTACTATAGGTTACTAAATCTATGTGTTACTCTAGGTTACTACATCTATGTGTTACTATAGGTTACTAAATCTATGTGTTATTATATGTTACTAAATCTATGTGTTACTATAGGTTACTAAATCTATGTGTTACTATAGGTTACTAAATCTATGTGTTACTCTAGGTTACTAAATCTATGTGTTACTATAGGTTACTAAATCTATGTGTTACTCAAGGTTACTAAATCTATGTGTTACTATATGTTACTAAATCTCTGTGTTACTATAGGTTACTAAATCTATGTGTTACTATATGTTACTAAATCTCTGTGTTACTATAGGTTACTAAATCTATGTGTTACTATATGTTACTAAATCTATGTGTTACTATAGGTTACTAAATCTATGTGTTACTATAGGTTACTAAATCTATGTGTTACTATAGGTTACTAAATCTATGTGTTACTATAGGTTACTAAATCTATGTGTTACTATAGGTTACTAAATCTATGTGTTACTATAGGTTACTAAATCTATGTGTTACTGTAGGTTACTAAATCTATGTGTTACTATAGGTTACTAAATCTATGTGTTACTGTAGGTTACTAAATCTATGTGTTACTATATGTTACTAAATCTATGTGTATCTATAGGTTACTAAATCTATGTGTTACTATTGGTTACTAAATCTATGTGTTACTATAGGTTACCAAATCTATGTGTTACTATTGGTTACTAAATCTATGTGTTACTATAGGTTATTAAATCTATGTGTTACTATAGGTTACTAAATCTATGTGTTACTCTAGGTTACTAAATCTATGTGTTACTATAAGTTACTAAATCTATGTGTTACTCTAGGTTACTAAATCTATGTGTTCCTTTATGTTACTAAATCTATGTGTTACTCTAGGTTACTAAATCTATGTGTTACTATAGGTTACTAAATCTATGTGTTACTATAGGTTACTAAATCTATGTGTTACTATAGGTTACTAAATCTACGTGTTACTATAGGTTACTAAATCTGTGTGTTACTATAGGTTACTAAATCTATGTGTTACTTTAGGTTACTAAATCTGTGTGTTACTATATGTTACTAAATCTATGTGTTACTATATGTTACTAAATCTATGTGTTACTATATGTTACTAAATCTATGTGTTACAATATGTTACTAAATCTATGTGTTACCATATGTTACTAAATCTATGTGTTACAATATGTTACTAAATCTATGTGTTACCATAGATTACTAAATCTATGTGTTACTAGAGGTTACTAAATCTATGTGTTACTATAGGTTACTAAATCTATGTGTTACTATAGGTTACTAAATCTATGTGTTACTATAGGTTACAAAATCTATGTATTACTATAGGTTACTAAATCTATGTGTTACTATAGGTTACTAAATCTATGTGTTACTATAGGTTACTAAATCTATGTGTTACTATAGGTTACTAAATCTATGTGTTACTATAGGTTACTAAATCTATGTGTTACTATAGGTTACTAAATCTATGTGTTACTATAGGTTACTAAATCTATGTGTTACTATAGGTTACTAAATCTATGTGTTACTGTAGGTTACTAAATCTATGTGTTACTCTAGGTTACTAAATCTATGTGTTACTGTAGGTTACTAAATCTATGTGTTACTCTAGGTTACTAAATCTATGTGTTACTGTAGGTTACTAAATCTATGTGTTACTATAGGTTACTAAATCTATGTGTTACTCTAGGTTACTAAATCTATGTGTTACTCTAGGTTACTAAATCTATGTGTTACTATAGGTTACTAAATCTTTGTGTTACTCTAGGTTACTAAATCTATGTGTTACTATAGGTTACTAAATCTATGTGTTACTCTAGGTTACTAAATCTATGTGTTACTATAGGTTACTAAATCGATGCGTTACTCTAGGTTACTAAATCTATGTGTTACTATAGGTTAATAAATCGATGCGTTACTCTAGGTTACTAAATCGATGTGTTACTATAGGTTACTAAATCGATGTGTTAATATAGGTTACTAAATCTATGTGTTACTATAGGTTACTAAATCTATGTGTTACTATAGGTTACTAAATCTATGTGTTACTATAGGTTACTAAATCTATGTGTTACTATAGGTTACTAAATCTATGTGTTACTATAGGTTACTAAATCTATGTGTTACTATAGGTTACTAAATCTATGTGTTACTATAGGTTACTAAATCTATGTGTTACTATAGGTTCCTAAATCTATGTGTTACTATAGGTTACTAAATCTATGTGTTACTATAGGTTACAAAATCTATGTGTTACTATAGGTTACTAAATCTATGTGTTACAATAGGTTACTAAATCTATGTATTACTATAGGTTACTAATTCTATGTGTTACTATAGGTTACTAAATCTATGTGTTACTATAGGTTACTAAATCTGTGTGCTACTCTAGGTTACTAAATCTATGTGTTACTCTAGGTTACTAAATCTGTGTGTTACTATAGGTTACTAAATCTATGTGTTACTATATGTTACTAAATCTGTGTGTTACTATATGTTACTAAATCTATGTGTTACTATATGTTACTAAATCTATGTGATACTATATGTTACTAAATCTATGTGTTACAATATGTTAATAAATCTATGTGATACTATATGTTACTAAATCTATGTGTTACAATATGTTAATAAATCTATGTGTTACTATAGGTTACTAAATCGATGCGTTACTCTAGGTTACTAAATCTATGTGTTACTATAGGTTACTAAATCGATGCGTTACTCTAGGTTACTAAATCGATGTGTTACTATAGGTTACTAAATCTATGTGTTACTATAGGTTACTAAATCTATGTGTTACTATAGGTTACTAAATCTATGTGTTACTATAGGTTACTAAATCTATGTGTTACTATAGGTTACTAAATCTATGTGTTACTATAGGTTACTAAATCTATGTGTTACTACAGGTTCCTAAATCTATGTGTTACTATAGGTTACTAAATCTATGTGTTACTATAGGTTACAAAATCTATGTGTTACTATAGGTTACTAAATCTATGTGTTACTATAGGTTACTAAATCTATGTATTACTATAGGTTACTAAATCTATGTGTTACAATAGGTTACTAAATCTATGTGTTACTCTAGGTTACTAAATCTGTGTGTTACTCTAGGTTACTAAATCTATGTGTTACTATATGTTACTAAATCTGTGTGTTACTATATGTTACTAAATCTATGTGTTACAATATGTTACTAAATCTATGTGATACTATATGTTACTAAATCTATGTGTTACAATATGTTACTAAATCTATGTGTTACTATAGGTTACTAAATATATGTGTTACTATAGGTTACTAATTCTATGTGTTACTATAGGTTACTAAATCTATGTGTTACTATAGGTTACTAATTTGATGTGTTACTATAGGTTACTAAATCTATGTGTTACCATAGGTTACTAATTCTATGTGTTACTATAGGTTACTAAATCTAAGTGTTACTATAATCTATGTGTTACTATATGTTACTAAGTCTATGTGTTACTATAGGTTACTAAATCTATGTGTTACTATATGTTACTAAATCTATGTGTTACTATAGGTTACTAAATCTATGTGTTACTAAATGTTACTAAATCTATGTGTTACTATATGTTACTAAATCTATGTGTTACTATATGTTACAAAATCTATGTGTTACTCTAGGTTACTAAATCTATGTGTTACTCTAGGTTACTAAATCTATGTGTTACTATAGGTTACTAAATCTATGTGTTACTCTAGGTTACTACATCTATGTGTTACTATAGGTTACTAAATCTATGTGTTATTATATGTTACTAAATCTATGTGTTACTATAGGTTACTAAATCTATGTGTTACTATAGGTTACTAAATCTATGTGTTACTCTAGGTTACTAAATCTATGTGTTACTATAGGTTACTAAATCTATGTGTTACTCAAGGTTACTAAATCTATGTGTTACTATAGGTTACGAAATCTATGTGTTACTGTAGGTTACTAAATCTATGTGTTACTATAGGTTACTAAATCTATGTGTTACTGTAGGTTACTAAATCTATGTGTTACTATAGGATACTAAATCTATGTGTTACTCTAGGTTACTAAATCTATGTGTTCCTTTATGTTACTAAATCTATGTGTTACTATAGGTTACTAAATCTATGTGTTACTATAGGTTACTAAATCTATGTGTTACTATAGGTTACTAAATCTATGTGTTACTATAGGTTACTAAATCTATGTGTTACTATAGGTTACTAAATCTATGTGTTACTATAGGTTACTAATTCTATGTGTTACTATAGGTTACTAAATCTATGTGTTACTATAGGTTACTAAATCTATGTGTTACTATAGGTTACTAAATGTATGTGTTACTATAGGTTACTAATTCTATGTGTTACTATAGGTGACTAAATCTATGTGTTACTATAGGTTACTAAATCGATGTGTTACTATAGGTTACTAAATCGATGTGTTACTATAGGTTACTAAATCTATGTGTTACTATAGGTTACTAAATCTATGTGTTACTATATGTTAGTAAATCTATGTGTTAATATAGGTAACTAAAACTATGTGTTACTATATGTTACTAAATCTATTTGTTCCTTTATGTTACTAAATCTATGTGTTACTATATGTTACTAAATCTATGTATTACTATATGTTACTAAATCTATGTGTTACTATATGTTACTAAATCTATTTGTTCCTTTATGTTACTAAATCTATGTGTTACTATATGTTACTAAATCTATGTGTTACTATATGTCACTAAATCTATGTGTTACTATATGTTACTAAATCTATGTGTTACTACATGTTACTAAATCTATGTGTTACTATAGGTTACTAAATCTATGTGTTACTATAGGTTACTAAATCTGTGTGTTACTATAGGTTACTAAATCTATGTGTTACTACATGTTACTAAATCTATGTGTTACTATAGGTTACTAAATCTATGTGTTACTATAGGTTACTAAATCTATGTGTTACTATATGTTACTAAATCTGTGTGTTACTATATGTTACTAAATCTATGTGTCACAATATATTACTAAATCTATGTGATACTATATGTTACTAAATCTATATGTTACTATAGGTTACTAAATCTATGTGATACTATATGTTACTAAATCTATGTGTTACTATAGGTTACTAAATCTATGTGTTACTATAGGTTACTAAATCTATGTATTACTATAGGTTACTAAATCTATGTGTTACTATAGGTTACTAAATCTATGTGTTACTATAGGTTACTAAATCTATGTGTTACTATAGGTTACTAAATCTATGTGTTACTATAGGTTACTAAATCTATGTGTTACTATAGGTTACTAAATCTATGTATTACTATAGGTTACTAAATCTATGTGTTACTATAGGTTACTAAATCTATGTGTTACTATAGGTTACTAAATCTATGTGTTACTATAGGTTACTAAATCTATGTGTTACTATAGGTTACTAAATCTATGTGTTACTATAGGTTACTAAATCTATGTGTTACTATAGGTTACTAAATCTATGTGTTACTCCAGGTTACTAAATCTATGTGTTACTATAGGTTACTAAATCTATGTGTTACTCTAGGTTACTAAATCTATGTGTTACTATATGTTACTAAATCTATGTGTTACTATATGTTACTAAATCTATGTGTTACTATAGGTTACTATATCTATGTGTTACTCTAGGTTACTAAATCTATGTGTTACTATAGGTTACTAAATCTATGTGTTACTATATGTTACTAAATATATGTGTTACTATATGTTACAAAATCTGTGTGTTACTATATGTTACTAAATCTATGTGTTACTATAGGTTACTAAATCTGTGTGTTACTATATGTTACTAAATCTATGTGTTACTATAGGTTACTAAATCTATGTGATACTATATGTTACTAAATCTCTGTGTTACTATAGGTTACTAAATCTATGTGATACTATATGTTACTAAATCTATGTGTTACTATAGGTTACTAAATCTATGTGTTACTATAGGTTACTAAATCTATGTGTTAGTACATGTTACTAAATCTATGTGTTACTATAGGTTACTAAATCTATGTGTTACTATAGGTTACTAAATGTATGTGTTACTATAGGTTACTAAATGTATGTGTTACTATAGGTTACTAAATCTATGTGTTACTATAGGTTACTAAATCTATGTGTTACTATAGGTTACTAAATCTATGTGTTACTATAGGTTACTAAATCTATGTGTTACTATAGGTTACTAAATCTATGTGTTAATATATGTTACTAAATCTATGTGTTACTATAGGTTACTATATCTGTGTGTTACTATATGTTACTAAATCTATGTGTCACAATATGTTACTAAATCTATGTGATACTATATGTTACTAAATCTATATTTTACTATAGGTTACTAAATCTATGTGATACTATATGTTACTAAATCTATGTGTTACTATAGGTTACTAAATCTATGTGTTACTATAGGTTACTAAATCTATGTGTTACTATAGGTTACTAAATCTGTGTGTTAATATATGTTACTAAATCTATGTGTTACTATATGTTACTAAATCTGTGTGTTACTATATGTTACTAAATCTATGTGTCACAATATGTTACTAAATCTATGTGATACTATATGTTACTAAATCTATATGTTACTATAGGTTACTAAATCTATGTGATACTATATGTTACTAAATCTATGTGTTACTATAGGTTACTAAATCTATGTGTTACTATAGGTTACTAAATCTATGTGTTACTATAGGTTACTAAATCTATGTGTTACTATAGGTTACTAAATCTATGTGTTACTATAGGTTACTAAATCTATGTGTTACTATAGGTTACTAAATCTATGTGTTACTCTAGGTTACTAAATCTATGTGTTACTATAGGTTACTAAATCTATGTGTTACCCCAGGTTACTAAATCTATGTGTTACTATAGGTTACTAAATCTATGTGTTACTCTAGGTTACTAAATCTATGTGTTACTATAGGTTACTAAATCTATGTGTTACTCTAGGTTACTAAATCTATGTGTTACTATAGGTTACTATATCTATGTGTTACTCTAGGTTACTAAATCTATGTGTTACTATAGGTTACTAAATCTATGTGTTACTCTAGGTTACTAAATCTATTTGTTCCTTTATGTTACCAAATCTATGTGTTACTATATGTTACTAAATCTATGTGTTACTATATGTTACTAAATCTATGTGTTACTATATGTTACTAAATCTATGTGTTACTATAGGTTACTAAATCTATGTGTTACTATATGTTACTAAATCTATGTGTTACTATAGGTTACTAAATCTATGTGTTACTATATGTTACTAAATCTATGTGTTACTATAGATTACTAAATCTATGTGTTACTATATGTTACTAAATCTGTGTGTTACTATATATTACTAAATCTATGTGTTACTATATGTTACTAAATCTGTGTGTTACTATATGTTACTAAATCTATGTGTTACAATATGTTACTAAATCTATGTGATACAATATGTTACAAAATCTATGTGTTACTATAGGTTACTAAATCTATGTGATACTATATGTTACTAAATCTATGTGTTACTATAGGTTACCAAATCTATGTGTTACTATAGGTTACTAAATCTATGTGTTACTACATGTTTCTAAATATATGTGTTGCTATAGGTTACTAAATCTATGTGTTACTATAGGTTACTAAATCTATGTGTTACTATAGGTTACTAAATCTATGTGTTACTATAGGTTACTAAATCTATGTGTTACTATAGGTTACTAAATATATGTGTTACTATAGGTTACTAATTCTATGTGTTACTATAGGTTACTAAATCTATGTGTTACTATAGGTTACTAATTTGATGTGTTACTATAGGTTACTAAATCTATGTGTTACCATAGGTTACTAATTCTATGTGGTACTATAGGTTACTAAATCTAAGTGTTACTATAATCTATGTGTTACTATATGTTACTAAGTCTATGTGTTACTATAGGATACTAAATCTATGTGTTACTATATGTTACTAAATCTATGTGTTACTATAGGTTACTAAATCTATGTGTTACTATATGTTACTAAATCTATGTGTTACTATATGTTACTAAATCTATGTGTTACTATATGTTACTAAATCTATGTGTTACTATAGGTGACTAAATCTATGTGTTACTATAGGTTACTAAATCTATGTGTTACTATGGGTTACTAAATCTATGTGTTACTATAGGTTACTAAATCTATGTATTACTATAGGTTACTAAATCTATGTGTTACTATAGGTTACTAAATCTATGTATTACTATAGGTTACTGAATCTATGTGTTACTATAGGTTACTAAATCTATGTGTTACTCTAGGTTACTAAATCTATGTGTTACTATAGGTTACTAAATCTATGTGTTACTCTAGGTTACTAAATCTATGTGTTACTATAGGTTACTAAATCTATGTGTTACTATATGTTACAAAATCTATGTGTTACTATAGGTTACTAAATCTATGTGTTACTCTAGGTTACTAAATCTATGTGTTACTATATGTTACTAAATCTATGTGTTCCTTTATGTTACTAAATCTATGTGTTACTATATGTTACTAAATCTATGTGTTACTATATGTTACTAAATCTGTGTGTTACTATATGTTACTAAATCTATGTGTTACTATAGGTTACTAAATCTATGTGTTACTATATGTTACTAAATCTGTGTGTAACTATATGTTACTAAATCTATGTGTTACTATATGTTACTAAATCTGTGTGTTACTATATTTTACTAAATCTATGTGTTACTATAGGTTACTAAATCTATGTGATACTATATGTTACTAAATCTATGTGTTACTATAGGTTACTAAATCTATGTGTTACTATAGGTTACTAAATCTATGTGTTACTATATGTTACTAAATATATGTGTTACTATAGGTTACTAAATCTATGTGTTACTATATGTTACTAAATCTATGTGTTACTATATGTTACTAAATCTGTGTGTTACTATATGTTACTAAATCTATGTGTTACTATAGGTTACTAAATCTATGTGATACTATATGTTACTAAATCCATGTGTTACTATAGGTTACTAAATCTATGTGATACTATATGTTACTAAATCTATGTGTTACTATAGGTTGCTAAATCTATGTGTTACTATAGGTTACTAAATGTATGTGTTACTACATGCTACTAAATCTATGTGTTACTATAGGTTACTAAATCTATGTGTTACTATAGGTTACTAGATCTATGTGTTACTATAGGTTACTAAATGTATGTGTTACTATAGGTTACTAATTCTATGTGTTACTATAGGTTACTAAATCTATGTGTTACTATAGGTTACTAAATCTATGTGTTTCTATAGGTTACTAAATCTATGTGTTACTATAGGTTACTAAATCTATGTGTTACTATAGGTTACTAAATCTATGTGTTACTATATGTTACTAAATCTATGTGTTAATATAGGTAACTAAATCTATGTGTTATTATATGTTACAAAATCTATTTGTTCCTTTATGTTACTAAATCTATGTGTTACTATATGTTACTAAATCTATGTGTTACTATATGTTACTAAATCTATGTGTTACTATAGGTTACTAAATCTATGTGTTACTATAGGTTACTAAATCTATGTGTTACTATATGTTACTAAGTCTATGTGTTACTTTAGGTTACTAAATCTATGTGTTACTATATGTTACTAAATCTATGTGTTACTATAGGTTACTAAATCTATGTGTTACTATATGTTACTAAATCTGTGTGTTACTATATGTTACTAAATCTATGTGTTACTATATGTTACTAAATCTGTGTGTTACTATATGTTACTAAATCTATTTGTTACAATATGTTACTAAATCTATGTGATACTATATGTTACTAAATCTATGTGTTACTATAGGTTACTAAATCTATGTGATACTATATGTTACTAAATCTATGTGTTACTATAGGTTACTAAATCTATGTGTTATTATAGGTTACTAAATCTATGTGTTACTACATGTTTCTAAATCTATGTGTTACTATAGGTTACTAAATCTATGTGTTACTATAGGTTACTAAATCTATGTGTTACTATAGGTTACTAAATCTATGTGTTACTATAGGTTACTAAATCTATGTGTTACTATAGGTTACTAAATATATGTGTTACTATAGGTTACTAATTCTATGTGTTACTATAGGTTACTAAATCTATGTGTTACTATAGGTTAGTAATTCGATGTGTTACTATAGGTTACTAAATCTATGTGTTACTATAGGTTACTAATTCTATGTGTTACTATAGGTTACTAAATCTAAGTGTTACTATAATCTATGTGTTACTATATGTTACTAAATCTATGTGTTACTATATGTTACTAAATCTATGTGTTACTATAGGTTACTAAATCTATGTGTTACTATATGTTACTAAATCTATGTGTTACTATAGGTTACTAAATCTGTGTGTTACTATATGTTACTAAATCTATGTGTTACTATAGGTTACTAAATCTGTGTGTTACTATATGTTACTAAATCTATGTGTTACTATAGGTTACTAAATCTATGTGATACTATATGTTACTAAATCTATGTGTTGCTATAGGTTACTAAATCTATGTGATACTATATGTTACTAAATCTATGTGTTACTATAGGTTACTAAATCTATGTGTTACTATAGGTTACTAAATCTATGTGTTACTACATGTTACTAAATCTATGTGTTACTATAGGTTACTAAATCTATGTGTTACTATAGGTTACTAAATGTATGTGTTACTATAGGTTACTAAATGTATGTGTTACTATAGGTTACTAAATCTATGTGTTACTATAGGTTACTAAATCTATGTGTTACTATAGGTTACTAAATCTATGTGTTACTATAGGTTACTAAATCTGTGTGTTAATGTATGTTACTAAATCTATGTGTTACTATATGTTACTAAATCTGTGTGTTACTATATGTTACTAAATCTATGTGTCACAATATGTTACTAAATCTATGTGATACTATATGTTACTAAATCTATATGTTACTATAGGTTACTAAATCTATGTGATACTATATGTTACTAAATCTATGTGTTACTATAGGTTACTAAATCTATGTGTTACTATAGGTTACTAAATCTATGTGTTACTATAGGTTACTAAATCTATGTGTTACTATAGGTTACTAAATCTCTGTGTTACTATAGGTTACTAAATCTATGTGTTACTATAGGTTACTAAATCTATGTGTTACTATAGGTTACTAAATCTATGTGTTACTATAGGTTACTAAATCTATGTGTTACTATAGGTTACTAAATGTATGTGTTACTATAGGTTACTAAATCTATGTGTTACTATAGGTTACTAAATCTATGTGTTACTATAGGTTACTAAATCTATGTGTTACTATAGGTTACTAAATGTATGTGTTACTATAGGTTACTAAATGTATGTGTTACTATAGGTAACTAAATATATGTGTTACTATAGGTTACTAAATCTATGTGTTACTATAGGTTACTATATCTATGTGTTACTATAGGTTACTAAATCTGTGTGTTAATGTATGTTACTAAATCTATGTGTTACTATATGTTACTAAATCTGTGTGTTACTATATGTTACTAAATCTATGTGTCACAATATGTTACTAAATCTATGTGATACTATATGTTACTAAATCTATATGTTACTATAGGTTACTAAATCTATGTGATACTATATGTTACTAAATCTATGTGTTACTATAGGTTACTAAATCTATGTGTTACTATAGGTTACTAAATCTATATGTTACTATAGGTTACTAAATCTATGTGTTACTATAGGTTACTAAATCTATGTGTTACTATAGGTTACTAAATCTATGTGTTACTATAGGTTACTAAATCTATGTGTTACTATAGGTTACTAAATCTATGTGTTACTATAGGTTACTAAATCTATGTGTTACTATAGGTTACTAAATCTATGTTTTACTCTAGGTTACTAAATCTATGTGTTACTATAGGTTACTAAATCTATGTGTTACTCTAGGTTACTAAATCTATGTGTTACTATAGGTTACTAAATCTATGTGTTACTCTAGGTTACTAAATCTATGTGTTACTATAGGTTACTAAATCTATGTGTTACTATAGGTTACTAAATCTATGTGTTACTATAGGTTACTAAATCTATGTGTTACTATAGGTTACTAAATCTCTGTGTTACTATATGTTACTAAATCTATGTGTTACTATATGTTACTAAATCTATGTGTTACTATAGGTTACTAAATCTATGTGTTACTATATGTTACTAAATCTATGTGTTACTATAGGTTACTAAATCTATGTGTTACTATATGTTACTAAATCTATGTGTTACTATAGATTACTAAATCTATGTGTTACTATATGTTACTAAATCTGTGTGTTACTATATATTACTAAATCTATGTGTTACTATATGTTACTAAATCTGTGTGTTACTATATGTTACTAAATCTATGTGTTACAATATGTTACTAAATCTATGTGATACAATATGTTACAAAATCTATGTGTTACTATAGGTTACTAAATCTATGTGATACTATATGTTACTAAATCTATGTGTTACTATAGGTTACCAAATCTATGTGTTACTATAGGTTACTAAATCTATGTGTTACTACATGTTTCTAAATATATGTGTTGCTATAGGTTACTAAATCTATGTGTTACTATAGGTTACTAAATCTATGTGTTACTATAGGTTACTAAATCTATGTGTTACTATAGGTTACTAAATCTATGTGTTACTATAGGTTACTAAATATATGTGTTACTATAGGTTACTAATTCTATGTGTTACTATAGGTTACTAAATCTATGTGTTACTATAGGTTACTAATTTGATGTGTTACTATAGGTTACTAAATCTATGTGTTACCATAGGTTACTAATTCTATGTGTTACTATAGGTTACTAAATCTAAGTGTTACTATAATCTATGTGTTACTATATGTTACTAAGTCTATGTGTTACTATAGGATACTAAATCTATGTGTTACTATATGTTACTAAATCTATGTGTTACTATAGGTTACTAAATCTATGTGTTACTATATGTTACTAAATCTATGTGTTACTATATGTTACTAAATCTATGTGTTACTATATGTTACTAAATCTATGTGTTACTATAGGTGACTAAATCTATGTGTTACTATAGGTTACTAAATCTATGTGTTACTATGGGTTACTAAATCTATGTGTTACTATAGGTTACTAAATCTATGTATTACTATAGGTTACTAAATCTATGTGTTACTATAGGTTACTAAATCTATGTATTACTATAGGTTACTGAATCTATGTGTTACTATAGGTTACTAAATCTATGTGTTACTCTAGGTTACTAAATCTATGTGTTACTATAGGTTACTAAATCTATGTGTTACTCTAGGTTACTAAATCTATGTGTTACTATAGGTTACTAAATCTATGTGTTACTATATGTTACAAAATCTATGTGTTACTATAGGTTACTAAATCTATGTGTTACTCTAGGTTACTAAATCTATGTGTTACTATATGTTACTAAATCTATGTGTTCCTTTATGTTACTAAATCTATGTGTTACTATATGTTACTAAATCTATGTGTTACTATATGTTACTAAATCTGTGTGTTACTATATGTTACTAAATCTATGTGTTACTATAGGTTACTAAATCTATGTGTTACTATATGTTACTAAATCTGTGTGTAACTATATGTTACTAAATCTATGTGTTACTATATGTTACTAAATCTGTGTGTTACTATATTTTACTAAATCTATGTGTTACTATAGGTTACTAAATCTATGTGATACTATATGTTACTAAATCTATGTGTTACTATAGGTTACTAAATCTATGTGTTACTATAGGTTACTAAATCTATGTGTTACTATATGTTACTAAATATATGTGTTACTATAGGTTACTAAATCTATGTGTTACTATATGTTACTAAATCTATGTGTTACTATATGTTACTAAATCTGTGTGTTACTATATGTTACTAAATCTATGTGTTACTATAGGTTACTAAATCTATGTGATACTATATGTTACTAAATCCATGTGTTACTATAGGTTACTAAATCTATGTGATACTATATGTTACTAAATCTATGTGTTACTATAGGTTGCTAAATCTATGTGTTACTATAGGTTACTAAATGTATGTGTTACTACATGCTACTAAATCTATGTGTTACTATAGGTTACTAAATCTATGTGTTACTATAGGTTACTAGATCTATGTGTTACTATAGGTTACTAAATGTATGTGTTACTATAGGTTACTAATTCTATGTGTTACTATAGGTTACTAAATCTATGTGTTACTATAGGTTACTAAATCTATGTGTTTCTATAGGTTACTAAATCTATGTGTTACTATAGGTTACTAAATCTATGTGTTACTATAGGTTACTAAATCTATGTGTTACTATATGTTACTAAATCTATGTGTTAATATAGGTAACTAAATCTATGTGTTATTATATGTTACAAAATCTATTTGTTCCTTTATGTTACTAAATCTATGTGTTACTATATGTTACTAAATCTATGTGTTACTATATGTTACTAAATCTATGTGTTACTATAGGTTACTAAATCTATGTGTTACTATAGGTTACTAAATCTATGTGTTACTATATGTTACTAAGTCTATGTGTTACTTTAGGTTACTAAATCTATGTGTTACTATATGTTACTAAATCTATGTGTTACTATAGGTTACTAAATCTATGTGTTACTATATGTTACTAAATCTGTGTGTTACTATATGTTACTAAATCTATGTGTTACTATATGTTACTAAATCTGTGTGTTACTATATGTTACTAAATCTATTTGTTACAATATGTTACTAAATCTATGTGATACTATATGTTACTAAATCTATGTGTTACTATAGGTTACTAAATCTATGTGATACTATATGTTACTAAATCTATGTGTTACTATAGGTTACTAAATCTATGTGTTATTATAGGTTACTAAATCTATGTGTTACTACATGTTTCTAAATCTATGTGTTACTATAGGTTACTAAATCTATGTGTTACTATAGGTTACTAAATCTATGTGTTACTATAGGTTACTAAATCTATGTGTTACTATAGGTTACTAAATCTATGTGTTACTATAGGTTACTAAATATATGTGTTACTATAGGTTACTAATTCTATGTGTTACTATAGGTTACTAAATCTATGTGTTACTATAGGTTAGTAATTCGATGTGTTACTATAGGTTACTAAATCTATGTGTTACTATAGGTTACTAATTCTATGTGTTACTATAGGTTACTAAATCTAAGTGTTACTATAATCTATGTGTTACTATATGTTACTAAGTCTATGTGTTACTATAGGTTACTAAATCTATGTGTTACTATATGTTACTAAATCTATGTGTTACTATAGGTTACTAAATCTATGTGTTACTATATGTTACTAAATCTATGTGTTACTATAGGTTACTAAATCTGTGTGTTACTATATGTTACTAAATCTATGTGTTACTATAGGTTACTAAATCTGTGTGTTACTATATGTTACTAAATCTATGTGTTACTATAGGTTACTAAATCTATGTGATACTATATGTTACTAAATCTATGTGTTACTATAGGTTACTAAATCTATGTGATACTATATGTTACTAAATCTATGTGTTACTATAGGTTACTAAATCTATGTGTTACTATAGGTTACTAAATCTATGTGTTACTACATGTTACTAAATCTATGTGTTACTATAGGTTACTAAATCTATGTGTTACTATAGGTTACTAAATGTATGTGTTACTATAGGTTACTAAATGTATGTGTTACTATAGGTTACTAAATCTATGTGTTACTATAGGTTACTAAATCTATGTGTTACTATAGGTTACTAAATCTATGTGTTACTATAGGTTACTAAATCTGTGTGTTAATGTATGTTACTAAATCTATGTGTTACTATATGTTACTAAATCTGTGTGTTACTATATGTTACTAAATCTATGTGTCACAATATGTTACTAAATCTATGTGATACTATATGTTACTAAATCTATATGTTACTATAGGTTACTAAATCTATGTGATACTATATGTTACTAAATCTATGTGTTACTATAGGTTACTAAATCTATGTGTTACTATAGGTTACTAAATCTATGTGTTACTATAGGTTACTAAATCTATGTGTTACTATAGGTTACTAAATCTCTGTGTTACTATAGGTTACTAAATCTATGTGTTACTATAGGTTACTAAATCTATGTGTTACTATAGGTTACTAAATCTATGTGTTACTATAGGTTACTAAATCTATGTGTTACTATAGGTTACTAAATGTATGTGTTACTATAGGTTACTAAATCTATGTGTTACTATAGGTTACTAAATCTATGTGTTACTATAGGTTACTAAATCTATGTGTTACTATAGGTTACTAAATGTATGTGTTACTATAGGTTACTAAATGTATGTGTTACTATAGGTAACTAAATATATGTGTTACTATAGGTTACTAAATCTATGTGTTACTATAGGTTACTATATCTATGTGTTACTATAGGTTACTAAATCTGTGTGTTAATGTATGTTACTAAATCTATGTGTTACTATATGTTACTAAATCTGTGTGTTACTATATGTTACTAAATCTATGTGTCACAATATGTTACTAAATCTATGTGATACTATATGTTACTAAATCTATATGTTACTATAGGTTACTAAATCTATGTGATACTATATGTTACTAAATCTATGTGTTACTATAGGTTACTAAATCTATGTGTTACTATAGGTTACTAAATCTATGTGTTACTATAGGTTACTAAATCTATGTGTTACTATAGGTTACTAAATCTATGTGTTACTATAGGTTACTAAATCTATGTGTTACTATAGGTTACTAAATCTATGTGTTACTATAGGTTACTAAATCTATGTGTTACTATAGGTTACTAAATCTATGTGTTACTATAGGTTACTAAATCTATGTTTTACTCTAGGTTACTAAATCTATGTGTTACTATAGGTTACTAAATCTATGTGTTACTCTAGGTTACTAAATCTATGTGTTACTATAGGTTACTAAATCTATGTGTTACTCTAGGTTACTAAATCTATGTGTTACTATAGGTTACTAAATCTATGTGTTACTCTAGGTTACTAAATCTATGTGTTACTATAGGTTACTAAATCTATGTGTTACTCTAGGTTACTAAATCTATGTGTTACTATAGGTTACTAAATCTATGTGTTACTCTAGGTTACTAAATCTATGTGTTACTATAGGTTACTATATATATGTGTTACTCTAGGTTACTAAATCTATGTGTTACTATAGGTTACTAAATCTGTGTTACTCTAGGTTACTAAATCTATGTGTTACTATAGGTTACCAAATCTATGTGTTACTCTAGGTTACTAAATCTATTTGTTCCTTTATGTTACTAAATCTATGTGTTACTATATGTTACTAAATCTATGTGTTACTATATGTTACTAAATCTATGTGTTACTATAGGTTACTAAATCTGTGTTACTATATGTTACTAAATCTATGTGTTACTATAGGTTACTAAATCTATGTGTTACTATATGTTACTAAATCTATGTGTTACTATAGGTTACTAAATCTATGTGTTACTATATGTTACTAAATCTGTGTGTTACTATATGTTACTAAATCTATGTGTTACTATATGTTACTAAATCTGTGTGTTACTATATGTTACTAAATCTATGTGTTACAATATGTTACTAAATCTATTTGATACAATATGTTACTAAATCTATGTGTTACTATAGGTTACTAAATCTATGTGATACTATATGTTACTAAATCTATGTGTTACTATAGGTTACTAAATCTATGTGTTACTATAGGTTACTAAATCTATGTGTTACTACATGTTTCTAAATCTATGTGTTACTATAGGTTACTAAATCTATGTGTTACTATAGGTTACTAAATCTATGTGTTACTATAGGTTACTAAATCTATGTGTTACTATAGGTTACTAAATCTATGTGTTACTATAGGTTACTAAATCTATGTGTTACTATAGGTTACTAAATCTATGTGTTACTATAGGTTACTAAATCTATGTGTTACTATAGGTTACTAAATCTATGTGTTACTATAGGTTACTAAATCTATGTGTTACTATAGGTTACTAAATCTATGTGTTACTATAGGTTACTAAATCTATGTGTTACTATAGGTTACTAAATCTATGTGTTACTATAGGTTACTAAATCTATGTGTTACTATAGGTTACTAAATCTATGTGTTACTATAGGTTACTAAATGTATGTGTTACTATAGGTTACTAAATGTATGTGTTACTATAGGTTACTAAATATATGTGTTACTATAGGTTACTAAATGTATGTGTTACTATAGGTTACTAAATCTATGTGTTACTATAGGTTACTAAATCTGTTTGTTAATGTATGTTACTAAATCTATGTGTTACTATATGTTACTAAATCTGTGTGTTACTATATGTTACTAAATCTATGTGTCACAATATGTTACTAAATCTATGTGATACTATATGTTACTAAATCTATATGTCACTATAGGTTACTAAATCTATGTAATACTATATGTTACTAAATCTATGTGTTACTATAGGTTACTAAATCTATGTGTTACTATAGGTTACTAAATCTATGTGTTACTATAGGTTACTAAATCTATGTGTTACTATAGGTTACTAAATCTATGTGTTACTATAGGTTACTAAATCTATGTGTTACTATAGGTTACTAAATCTATGTGTTACTATAGGTTACTAAATCTATGTGTTAATATAGGTTACTAAATCTATGTGTTACTATAGGTTACTAAATCTATGTGTTACTCTAGGTTACTAAATCTATGTGTTACTATAGGTTACTAAATCTATGTGTTACTCTAGGTTACTAAATCTATGTGTTACTATAGGTTACTAAATCTATGTGTTACTCTAGGTTACTAAATCTATGTGTTACTATAGGTTACTAAATCTATGTGTTACTCTAGGTTACTAAATCTATGTGTTACTATAGGTTACTAAATCTATGTGTTACTCTAGGTTACTAAATCTATGTGTTACTATAGGTTACTAAATCTATGTGTTACTCTAGGTTACTAAATCTATGTGTTACTATAGGTTACTAAATCTATGTGTTACACTAGGTTACTAAATCTATTTGTTCCTTTATGTTACTAAATCTATGTGTTACTATATGTTACTAAATCTGTGTGTTACTATATGTTACTAAATCTATGTGTTACAATATGTTACTAAATCTATTTGATACAATATGTTACTAAATCTATGTGTTACTATAGGTTACTAAATCTATGTGTTACTATATGTTACTAAATCTATGTGTTACTATATGTTACTAAATCTATGTGTTACTATAGGTTACTAAATCTATGTGTTACTATATGTTACTAAATCTATGTGTTACTATAGGTTACTAAATCTATGTGTTACTATATGTTACTAAATCTGTGTGTTACTATATGTTACTAAATCTATGTGTTACTATATGTTACTAAATCTGTGTGTTACTATATGTTACTAAATCTATGTGTTACAATATGTTACTAAATCTATTTGATACAATATGTTACTAAATCTATGTGTTACTATAGGTTACTAAATCTATGTGATACAATATGTTACTAAATCTATGTGTTACTATAGGTTACTAAATCTATGTGTTACTATAGGTTACTAAATCTATGTGTTACTACATGTTTCTAAATCTATGTGTTACTATAGGTTACTAAATCTATGTGTTACTATAGGTTACTAAATCTATGTGTTACTATAGGTTACTAAATGTATGTGTTACTATAGGTTACTAAATCTATGTGTTACTATAGGTTACTAAATCTATGTGTTACTATAGGTTACTAAATCTATGTGTTACTATACGTTACTAATTTGATGTGTTACTATAGGTTACTAAATCTATGTGTTACTATAGGTTACTAATTCTATGTGTTACTATAGGTTACTAAATCTATGTGTTACTATAGGTTACTAAATCTATGTGTTACTATAGGTTACTAAATCTATGTGTTACTATAGGTTACTAAATCTATGTGTTACTATAGGTTACTAAATCTATGTGTTACTATAGGTTACTAAATCTACGTGTTACTATAGGTTATTAAATGTATGTGTTACTATAGGTTACTAAATCTATGTGTTACTATAGGTTACTAAATCTATGTGTTACTATAGGTTACTAAATCTATGTGTTACTATAGGTTACTAAATCTGTGTGTTAATGTATGTTACTAAATCTATGTGTTACTATATGTTACTAAATCTGTGTGTTACTATATGTTACTAAATCTATGTGTCACAATAGGTTACTAAATCTATGTGATACTATATGTTACTAAATCTATATGTCACTATAGGTTACTAAATCTATGTGTTACTCTAGGTTACTAAATCTATGTGTTACTATAGGTTACTAAATCTATGTGTTACTCTAGGTTACTAAATCTATGTGTTACTATAGGTTACTAAATCTATGTGTTACTCTAGGTTACTAAATTTATGTGTTACTATAGGTTACTAAATCTATGTGTTACTCTAGGTTACTAAATCTATGTGTTACAATAGGTTACTAAATCTATGTGTTACTCTAGGTTACTAAATCTATGTGTTACTATAGGTTACTATATATATGTGTTACTCTAGGTTACTAAATCTATGTGTTACTATAGGTTACTAAATCTATGTGATACTATATGTTACTAAATCTATATGTCACTATAGGTTACTAAATCTATGTGTTACTCTAGGTTACTAAATCTATGTGTTACTATAGGTTACTAAATCTATGTGTTACTCTAGGTTACTAAATCTATGTGTTACTATAGGTTACTAAATCTATGTGTTACTCTAGGTTACTAAATTTATGTGTTACTATAGGTTACTAAATCTATGTGTTACTCTAGGTTACTAAATCTATGTGTTACAATAGGTTACTAAATCTATGTGTTACTCTAGGTTACTAAATCTATGTGTTACTATAGGTTACTATATATATGTGTTACTCTAGGTTACTAAATCTATGTGTTACTATAGGTTACTAAATCTATGTGTTACTCTAGGTTACTAAATCTATGTGTTACTATAGGTTACTAAATCTATGTGTTACTATAGGTTACTAAATCTATGTGTTACTATAGGTTACTAAATCTATGTGTTACTATAGGTTACTAAATCTATGTGTTACTATAGGTTACTAAATCTATGTGTTACTATACGTTACTAATTTGATGTGTTACTATAGGTTACTAAATCTATGTGTTACTATAGGTTACTAATTCTATGTGTTACTATAGGTTACTAAATCTATGTGTTACTATAGGTTACTAAATCTATGTGTTACTATAGGTTACTAAATCTATGTGTTACTATAGGTTACTAAATCTATGTGTTACTATAGGTTACTAAATCTATGTGTTACTATAGGTTACTAAATCTACGTGTTACTATAGGTTATTAAATGTATGTGTTACTATAGGTTACTAAATCTATGTGTTACTATAGGTTACTAAATCTATGTGTTACTATAGGTTACTAAATCTATGTGTTACTATAGGTTACTAAATCTGTGTGTTAATGTATGTTACTAAATCTATGTGTTACTATATGTTACTAAATCTGTGTGTTACTATATGTTACTAAATCTATGTGTCACAATAGGTTACTAAATCTATGTGATACTATATGTTACTAAATCTATATGTCACTATAGGTTACTAAATCTATGTGATACTATATGTTACTAAATCTATGTGTTACTATAGGTTACTAAATCTATGTGTTACTATAGGTTACTAAATCTATGTGTTACTATAGGTTACTAAATCTATGTGTTACTATAGGTTACTAAATCTATGTGTTACTATAGGTTACTAAATCTATGTGTTACTATAGGTTACTAAATCTATGTGTTACTATAGGTTACTAAATCTATGTGTTACTATAGGTTACTAAATCTATGTGTTACTCTAGGTTACTAAATCTATGTGTTACTATAGGTTACTAAATCTATGTGTTACTCTAGGTTACTAAATCTATGTGTTACTATAGGTTACTAAATCTATGTGTTACTCTAGGTTACTAAATTTATGTGTTACTATAGGTTACTAAATCTATGTGTTACTCTAGGTTACTAAATCTATGTGTTACAATAGGTTACTAAATCTATGTGTTACTCTAGGTTACTAAATCTATGTGTTACTATAGGTTACTATATATATGTGTTACTCTAGGTTACTAAATCTATGTGTTACTATAGGTTACTAAATCTATGTGTTACTCTAGGTTACTAAATCTATGTGTTACTATAGGTTACTAAATCTATGTGTTACTCTAGGTTACTAAATCTATTTGTTCCTTTATGTTACTAAATCTATGTGTTACTATATGTTACTAAATCTATGTGTTACTATATGTTACTAAATCTATGTGTTACTATATGTTACTAAATCTATGTGTTACTATATGTTACTAAATCTATGTGTTACTATAGGTTACTAAATCTATGTGTTACTATATGTTACTAAATCTATGTGTTACTATAGGTTACTAAATCTATGTGTTACTATATGTTACTAAATCTATGTGTTACTATAGGTTACTAAATCTATGTGTTACTATATGTTACTAAATCTGGGTGTTACTATATGTTACTAAATCTATGTGTTACTATATGTTACTAAATCTATGTGTTACTATATGTTACTAAATCTATGTGTTACAATATGTTACTAAATCTATTTGATACAATATGTTACTAAATCTATGTGTTACTATAGGTTACTAAATCTATGTGATACTATATGTTACTAAATCTATGTGTTACTATAGGTTACTAAATCTATGTGTTACTATAGGTTACTAAATCTATGTGTTACTACATGTTTCTAAATCTATGTGTTACTATAGGTTACTAAATCTATGTGTTACTATAGGTTACTAAATCTATGTGTTACTATAGGTTACTAAATCTATGTGTTACTATAGGTTACTAAATCTATGTGTTACTATAGGTTACTAAATATATGTGTTACTATAGGTTACTAAATATATGTGTTACTATAGGTTACTAATTCTATGTGTTACTATAGGTTACTAAATCTATGTGTTACTATACGTTACTAATTCGATGTGTTACTATAGGTTACTAAATCTATGTGTTACTATAGGTTACTAATTCTATGTGTTACTATAGGTTACTAAATCTAAGTGTTACTATAATCTATGTGTTACTATATGTTACTAAGTCTATGTGTTACTATAGGTTACTAAATCTATGTGTTACTATATGTTACTAAATCTATGTGTTACTATAGGTTACTAAATCTATGTGTTACTATATGTTACTAAATCTATGTGTTACTATATGTTACTAAATCTATGTGTTACTATATGTTACTAAATCTATGTGTTACTATATGTTACTAAATCTATGTGTTACTATATGTTACTAAATCTATGTGTTACTATAGGTTACTAAATCTATGTGTTACTATAGGTTACTAAATCTATGTGTTACTATGGGTTACTAAATCTATGTGTTACTATAGGTTAGTAAATCTATGTATTACTATAGGTTACTAAATCTATGTGTTACTATAGGTTACTAAATCTATGTATTACTATAGGTTACTAAATCTATGTGTTACTATAGGTTACTAAATCTATGTGTTACTTTAGGTTACTAAATCTATGTGTTACTATAGGTTACTAAATCTATGTGTTACTCTAGGTTACTAAATCTATGTATTACTATAGGTTACTAAATCTATGTGTTACTATAGGTTACAAAATCTATGTGTTACTATAGGTTACTAAATCTATGTGTTACTCTAGGTTACTAAATCTATGTGTTACTATATGTTACTAAATCTATGTGTTCCTTTATGTTACTAAATCTATGTGTTACTATATGTTACTAAATCTATGTGTTACTATATGTTACTAAATCTGTGTGTTACTATATGTTACTAAATCTATGTGTTACTATAGGTTACTAAATCTATGTGTTACTATATGTTACTAAATCTATGTGTTACTATATGTTACTAAATCTGTGTATAACTATATGTTACTAAATCTATGTGTTACTATAGGTTACTAAATCTATGTGATACTATATGTTACTAAATCTATGTGTTACTATAGGTTACTAAATCTATGTGATACTATATGTTACTAAATCTATGTGTTACTATAGGTTACTAAATCTATGTGTTACTATAGGTTACTAAATCTATGTGTTACTATAGGTTACTAAATCTATGTGTTACTATAGGTTACTAAATCTATGTGTTACTATAGGTTACTAATTCTATGTGTTACTATAGGTTACTAAATCTATGTGTTACTATAGGTTACTAAATCTATGTGTTACTATAGGTTACTAAATGTATGTGTTACTATAGGTTACTAATTCTATGTGTTACTATAGGTTACTAAATCTATGTGTTACTATAGGTTACTAAATCGATGTGTTACTATAGGTTACTAAATCGATGTGTTACTATAGGTTACTAAATCTATGTGTTACTATAGGTTACTAAATCTATGTGTTACTATATGTTACTAAATCTATGTGTTAATATAGGTAACTAAATCTATGTGTTACTATATGTTACTAAATCTATTTGTTCCTTTATGTTACTAAATCTATGTGTTACTATATGTTACTAAATCTATGTGTTACTATATGTTACTAAATCTATGTGTTACTATATGTTACTAAATCTATGTGTTCCTTTATGTTACTAAATCTATGTGTTACTATATGTTACTAAATCTATGTGTTACTATATGTTACTAAATCTGTGTGTTACTATATGTTACTAAATCTATGTGTTACTATAGGTTACTAAATCTATGTGTTACTATATGTTACTAAATCTATGTGTTACTATATGTTACTAAATCTGTGTATAACTATATGTTACTAAATCTATGTGTTACTATAGGTTACTAAATCTATGTGATACTATATGTTACTAAATCTATGTGTTACTATAGGTTACTAAATCTATGTGTTACTATAGGTTACTAAATCTATGTGTTACTACATGTTACTAAATCTATGTGTTACTATAGGTTACTAAATCTATGTGTTACTATAGGTTACTAAATCTATGTGTTACTATAGGTTACTAAATCTATGTGTTACTATAGGTTACTAAATCTATGTGTTACTATAGGTTACTAATTCTATGTGTTACTATAGGTTACTAAATCTATGTGTTACTATAGGTTACTAAATCTATGTGTTACTATAGGTTACTAAATGTATGTGTTACTATAGGTTACTAATTCTATGTGTTACTATAGGTTTACGAAATCTATGTGTTACTATAGGTTACTAAATCGATGTGTTACTATAGGTTACTAAATCGATGTGTTACTATAGGTTACTAAATCTATGTGTTACTATAGGTTACTAAATCTATGTGTTACTATAGGTTACTAAATCTATGTGTTAATATAGGTAACTAAATCTATGTGTTACTATATGTTACTAAATCTATTTGTTCCTTTATGTTACTAAATCTATGTGTTACTATATGTTACTAAATCTATGTGTTACTATATGTTACTAAATCTATGTGTTACTATATGTTACTAAATCTATGTGTTACTACATGTTACTAAATCTATGTGTTACTATAGGTTACTAAATCTATGTGTTACTATAGGTTACTAAATCTATGTGTTACTATAGGTTACTAAATCTATGTGTTACTATGGGTTACTAAATCTATGTGTTACTATAGGTTACTAAATCTATGTATTACTATAGGTTACTAAATCTATGTGTTACTATAGGTTACTAAATCTATGTATTACTATAGGTTACTAAATCTATGTGTTACTATAGGTTACTAAATCTATGTGTTACTCTAGGTTACTAAATCTATGTGTTACTATAGGTTACTAAATCTATGTGTTACTCTAGGTTACTAAATCTATGTGTTACTATAGGTTACTAAATCTATGTGTTACTATAGGTTACTAAATCTATGTGTTACTATAGGTTACTAAATCTATGTGTTACTATAGGTTACTAAATCTATGTGTTACTATATGTTACTAAATCTATGTCTTCCTTTATGTTACTAAATCTATGTGTTACTATATGTTACTAAATCTATGTGTTACTATATGTTACTAAATCTGTGTGTTACTATATGTTACTAAATCTATGTGTTACTATATGTTACTAAATCTGTGTGTTACTATATGTTACTAAATCTATGTGTTACAATATGTTACTAAATCTATGTGATACTATATGTTACTAAATCTATGTGTTACTATAGGTTACTAAATCTATGTGTTACTATAGGTTACTAAATCTATGTGTTACTATAGGTTACTAAATCTATGTGTTACTATAGGTTACTAAATCTATGTGTTACTATAGGTTACTAATTCTATGTGTTACTATAGGTTACTAAATCTATGTGTTACTATAGGTTACTAAATCTATGTGTTACTATAGGTTACTAAATGTATGTGTTACTATAGGTTACTAATTCTATGTGTTACTATAGGTTACTAAATCTATGTGTTACTATAGGTTACTAAATCGATGTGTTACTATAGGTTACTAAATCGATGTGTTACTATAGGTTACTAAATCTATGTGTTACTATAGGTTACTAAATCTATGTGTTACTATATGTTACTAAATCTATGTGTTAATATAGGTAACTAAATCTATGTGTTACTATATGTTACTAAATCTATTTGTTCCTTTATGTTACTAAATCTATGTGTTACTATATGTTACTAAATCTATGTGTTACTATATGTTACTAAATCTATGTGTTACTATATGTTACTAAATCTATGTGTTCCTTTATGTTACTAAATCTATGTGTTACTATATGTTACTAAATCTATTTGTTCCTTTATGTTACTAAATCTATGTGTTACTATATGTTACTAAATCTATGTGTTACTATATGTTACTAAATCTATGTGTTACTATATGTTACTAAATCTATGTGTTACTACATGTTACTAAATCTATGTGTTACTATAGGTTACTAAATCTATGTGTTACTATAGGTTACTAAATCTATGTGTTACTATAGGTTACTAAATCTATGTGTTACTATGGGTTACTAAATCTATGTGTTACTATAGGTTACTAAATCTATGTATTACTATAGGTTACTAAATCTATGTGTTACTATAGGTTACTAAATCTATGTATTACTATAGGTTACTAAATCTATGTGTTACTATAGGTTACTAAATCTATGTGTTACTCTAGGTTACTAAATCTATGTGTTACTATAGGTTACTAAATCTATGTGTTACTCTAGGTTACTAAATCTATGTGTTACTATAGGTTACTAAATCTATGTGTTACTATAGGTTACTAAATCTATGTGTTACTATAGGTTACTAAATCTATGTGTTACTATAGGTTACTAAATCTATGTGTTACTATATGTTACTAAATCTATGTCTTCCTTTATGTTACTAAATCTATGTGTTACTATATGTTACTAAATCTATGTGTTACTATATGTTACTAAATCTGTGTGTTACTATATGTTACTAAATCTATGTGTTACTATATGTTACTAAATCTGTGTGTTACTATATGTTACTAAATCTATGTGTTACAATATGTTACTAAATCTATGTGATACTATATGTTACTAAATCTATGTGTTACTATAGATTACTAAATCTATGTGATACTATATGTTACTAAATCTATGTGTTACTATAGGTTACTAAATCTATGTGTTACTATATGTTACTAAATCTATGTGTTACTATAGGTTACTAAATCTATGTGTTACTATAGGTTACTAAATCTATGTGTTATTATAGTTTACTAAATCTATGTGTTACTATAGGTTACTAAATCTATGTGTTACTGTAGGTTACTAAATCTATGTGTTACTATAGGTTACTAAATCTATGTGTTACTATAGTTTACTAAATCTATGTGTTACTATAGGTTACTAAATCTATGTGTTACTATATGTTACTAAATCTATGTGTTACTATATGTTCCTAAATCTGTTACTATATGTTACTAAATCTATGTGTTACTATATGTAACTAAATCTATGTGTTACTATATGTTACTAAATCTATGTGTTACTATATGTTACTAAATCTATGTGATACTATATGTTACTAAATCTATGTGTTACTATATGTTACTAAATCTGTTACTACATGTTACTAAATCTATGTGTTCCTTTATGTTACTAAATCTATGTGTTACTATATGTTACTAAATCTATGTGATACTATATGTTACTAAATCTATGTGTTACTATATGTTACTAAATCTATGTTTTACTATATGTTACTAAATCTATGTGTTACTATATGTTACTAAATCTATGTGTTACTATAGGTTACTAAATCTATGTGTTACTATATGTTACTAAATCTATGTGTTACTATATGTTACTAAATCTATGTGTTACTATATGTTACTAAATCTATGTGTTACTATATGTTACTAAATCTATGTGTTACTATGTGTTACTAAATCTATGTGTTACTATATGATGAAAGGCAAATGATTATGAATGGTGATTCAAAGTGTTATGAAATGAGACATGTTAGGTTAAATTTTGGTGAGCTCTAGTTACAGCTCTTGCAATTGTTTGTGTATGCGTGTGTGTGTGTGTGTGTGTGTGTGTGTGTGTGTGTGTGTGTGTGTGTGTGTGTGTGTGTGTGTGTGTGTGTGTGTGTGTGCGTGTGTGTGTGTGCGCGCGTGTGTTTGTGTGTGTGAGTGTGTGTGTGCGTTTGTGTCTGTGTGTTAAAGTTAAAGTCCCATTAGTTGTCACATACACTTATGTGTGTGCGAAATTTGTTCTCCGCATTTGACCCATCCCCTGGTGGAGCGGTGAGCTGCAGACACAGTGCGCTCGAGAACTATTTGGTGGTTTAACCCCCCAATCCATGCGTGTGTGTGTGTGTGTGTGTGTGTGTGTGTGTGTGTGTGTGTGTGTGTGTGTGTGTGTGTGTGTGTGTGTGTGTGTGTGTGTGTGTGTGTGTGTGTGTGTGTTTGAAGGAGGGTACACTGGAACGCTGACATCTTTGTCCCCCCTGTTTGCGGCCCTGCTGATGATCCCAAAGCCTTCTGAGGTATATGAAATGAGACAATGAATGAACTCAGATGAAACATGACCTTGTATGTCTGAGAGTTTTCCAAGTGACTCGGAAAGATGTCATCTCCAGTTTATAAAATAAATGTGGCTGTTTGTTGGATGCAATTTAACAAGTTATTTATTCCAACCACTCTGACGCCGTTGTTTACTCCACACACCCTGGATCATGAAGCTCTTGTAGATCCGGTCTGCAGGTGGAGCTGTCTCTCAGAGCGAGCGAGTGGACTTCTGATGTATCTGAAGGTCGTAGACACCCTCAGCACACGCACGACCGGTCAGAAGATACTTCCCAGGTGGCTTCTGATCAGTGGGTGGTGGATTGGGCAAATAATAATTGTTGATTTAAAAAGGATGGTTCAAGAGTCACCAAAATTATTCCACTGAAAAATCAGGTTTGATTCCCCAGGATGGTCATTTAGCATGAGCTGTGAGCTTTGGATGAACTCGGAGCTCTGCCTGGAACTGGGGAAATAGGTAGTGAGTTCACTCTTAATGAAATGGTTATTTATGAACGTTGACCCACCAGATCTGATAAATGTGTATAGGTGTTTACCAAGACCCTCAGGCACCCCCCTTTCTGTGATGCTTAGAAAGCTTATTTCACTTATATACTTAGATTTACTCCATTTATGGAGTAAATCTGTTAAATATTCTTTTGTTAATACACTGATATTAATATGTGAATTAATTGATCATTACATCATCAAGCGGGCCCATTTAGCGTCTTTAAGATCTGAAATGTCATGAAATAATAAATATTTGTGTTAATTAATTATTAAATCACTTTAGATAGAGCATTCATTGTAGATAATTGTAATTATAACCAACTTGTGAAGAATCGTTTCATTAAAAAGGAAAAGTCTTGTCTTCTGCATGAGACCTTTGTAGGGTATTACTACATACTAGAATCACACTGTTTGCTATCAGTTGTAGATCCTGAGAAAAGATCCAAACGAGTTAACAATGAAGCTTATATTATATATAAATATCTAGGATATTATATATATATATATATATATATATATATATATATATATATATATATATATATATATATATAATATAGATAGAAGTTCATACACCAACCTGTTTGGTCTATTTTTAATCCAAAGATTAATGTTTAATTTAAGATAATTAAATTTAATAGCAAAAGTTTATTTTTGAATCAGAAGTTGGGAATTTTTGCTTTTTTCAATAACCAGAAATATTTATACCTTTCTGTGTTTCATTTCAAAGAATGAGGCAAAGTTTAAAAATGAAGAATTTATTACTAACAATTTTAAACTTGATGAATTTAAATGACAATTAAAAATGACAATTCATGAATGACAATTTAACAGCTTTGATATTAAACTTGTTTAAAAGGCAAACCTGTGAGTGAATGAAAGCTAAATTGAAAATACGAGTTTGGATGCGTGAATGTTCTCAGAAGGTTTCTTTCAGAGAAAGAAGTGCATTCTGGGTTGAAATGATGGTTTTGTAGCTAACTGTTGTTAGAGAAAACAGCATCAGACACAATCTGTGTGCTACCTCACCCAGCAAGGATGACCCTTCGTGAGGATCCGGAGGTCAAGGGAGGATGGTGTCAGCCTCCAGGTACTCGGTCCGGTAGAGGAGACTCGAGGAACCAACTCTCTGGTCCGAAGATGTCGCCGGGTACACAGTGTCGAGCGTCTGGCTTAACTCTGAAGGAGTTTCTCATCTTAACTCTCAAAATCAATAACTCTGGAGGAGTTTTTGCGTCAGCTGGTTTCAGTTACGTTTATTCGTAGCTATTCTCATCGGCGTGACAGAACAGCAGGTGGAGGTTAGGGACGGCCGTTCCCTCAGTGATGGTGGTTGGTTCACAAACTGAAGTTCCTCTGCTGGAAAGTTAGTTTAACAAAACCCTCAGAACACGCCCTCTCTCAGAGCAAGAAAGCTTTGGTCATGAGTCAAAAAACGTGATGGCAGTTACCCTTTACTCTGGATAAACGCTGTGTTAGATGGATAAGGTGGAAGTTGACCTTCTGATGTGCTGAACACACATAACTGATCATCAACCATAACCATAATTATACCCAAAGCATAATAATTCATTTCAGTAATTAAAAATACATTTATAATGAACCAAGTGATTATTTATGATAATTATAATAAACCTCAATAAAGTCAAACAGTTTATTAATATTATTATTTAAATTATTATTGTGAACTTGAAGTGTCCTTCTTCTGGGACGGAACAGCAGCAGATAAAGGATGATATTCTTCAGACATCAGGGCTCCTGGGTTAATCTGTGGAACTAAAAGTCACAGCTGGAAAATGTGACCTTTGTCTCAAACTAGAGGCCCTTCATGACGCTACACCTTGGAGTTGCAGCAGGATTTAAATCGTGGCAGAAGAGAAGTCAGGCGATGGGATTGTTTTGACCATCTTCTGAAGAGACAAGTGTGTTTGGAGACCAGACCAGACAGCTAAGATGTGGCACGATGTCTGTTGCCCTCTGACATTGCTGTGGACAAATACATCTGTTAGCCTTTCACAGCTTTATAGGGGAGACCGAACCTGGAGAAGATGTGATTCATCCAGAGAACGGCAGTGGTTTGCGCCGTGTTGGTGCTGGTAAATGATAAATGACCCGCACTTGTATAGCGCCTCTCAGAGTACGGACTCCAAAGCGCTTTACACTACAGTGTATCATTCATCCATTCACACACACATTCACACACTGGTGGTGATGATGAGCTACGATGTAGCTACAGCTGCCCTGGGGCGCACTGACAGAGTCGAGGCTGCCGAGCACTGGTGCCACCGGTCCCTCCGACCACCACCAGCAGGCAAGGTGGGTTAAGTGTCTTGCCCAAGAACACAACAGCAGAATTCTCTGTCCAGAGCCGGGATCGAACTGGCAACCTTCAGATTATTGGACAACCCGCTCTACCTGTGGTGCTACTGCTATCCAACATTCAACACACTTGGTGAATGCGCATGTCACAGTTAAGAAGTATTTGTTCCTCCTGCTGGTGGAGTCCCACCCAATCAAACTGCAGGTCAGACCACGGTGAAGACAGTCCTCTACTCTGAAGTGGAGCTCTGTGGATGGGGTTGGCGGGCTGAAACTGACAACACAACAAGCAGCTCTGAGTGTAGTCTGAGACGTCCCTACGCATCCCTGGCAAGTAAGCAACCTTACTCAGGCTGCCGAACATGGCTTTTACACCTGTGTGTCCAGCCGAAGGAGGGTCATTAGCCTGCACAATCATACCCCCTCCTGAGTGACGGAGGCACCACAAGAACAGGTGAAGAGGGAGGCCTAGAAACATGCATAAGCACCCCCATAACCATTCTCACCGTGACCCGAACATGGAAGAGGGCTCGTAGCTTAGGAACTGAATCATGATCGGTGGGAAAAGGTAGGTGAGCCGCAGGATCATCCTGCTGATAGCAGGGTCCTGGGACTGGAGACGGACATGGTTGTTCTCAGAAACGACCGGCTGCAGACACGAACCCATCAGCTGGTCATGGGGAGGACTCGTTGGTGGTCTGGGCCCGAGTCTCGACATACACCGGGTGGGTCTGACGGGAACCATCACCAAGAGCCGGCAGCAGCTAGTTTGGGGGCAAATTTGCTGTTTAAATGTAAGTCAGCTAACTGTTGCTATCGGGCTGATATCTGACGTGTTTTAGATCCGAAGCAGTTGTCTATGGTTGGTTGGTTGCAGCTTCAGTGGCTAGCAGGTAGCAACTCGCTTACATGTGTAATAGAACCAACGTATACACAATAAAACAAGGCTCGTTGTACGTTTATATTTAAATTCATATGTTTAAAATATAACTTCACCTCTCGTGTCGTGTAACTCTGTCCCATTTAACTGCTTGCTGTGACCAGGGAAGGACAGTGTCCTCATAAGCGAGGGGCCTGGCCCCTCGACACTGAGAAACACCCAGGATGTTTCTGCTGGAAAGCCTCTCTGAGGTTCATGGTCTCTCTAGACCTGGTTGGTTTGGACTCATCAGATCCCTCAACACATGAAATCCACCTTTTTGAAACTTCTGTTTTGTTTTTATTCCTTCTCTTTGATACGGAGTTACAGAAAAGCAAAAACTAGCTTCTAGTGAAAGTGGATCTGGATAAAGAAGATAACGCAAAAAGCATAAATGTCAGAGCAGAATAAAAGGTTAAAGGTCACAATCTGGTGCTTGGTTTGACACAAGGGATTCGATCTGCTGCAAAAACTCGCAAAAATAAAACGTCGACTCAAAAATGAAGACAGAAATCTCTCCGTTTTCTTCAAAATCACTTTTATTCCACAATAGATGTCATCGTCAGGTCTTAAGGCACCCTGAAGAGATGTTACACACGGTTCTTTCACTGTGGGTTCCTTTAGACGGTGTAAACGTAGCTTTGAATAAGATAATTCTATTTAAATCTTTGCTTAAATTATATTTCTTTACAGTGCACAGACATTGTGTTTGTGACAAAAATAGTGTGGACTGGGTGAACGTGTGTATGTGTGCGTGTATAGATATGTACATTGAAGAGTAATAGATTGGCAGACAATCAGATAAACAGGCTGAAGAGAGTAAACTAACAATCTTTGAGACCCAGATAGATATACAGAGCACACAGAGATATACAGTACATAGTTACAGTGAAGGTTTTACTTCTGCAACGCTTCGTCCTCGCCTCTCTTCCTTCAGGAGCAGCTCGTCCTACCTTCTGTGAGTGTTGGCGGCCTCAGCCAGTCCTCGTCCCAGTCCTGGAGGGCTCACCCACGCGCTGGCCGTCGCAGTGGATCAACAGGAAGACAGGCAGACAGACACACATGCAGACAGACAGACAGACACACGGCACAAGACTGGGTTGCAGCTTCGCCCTCCACAACACAAAGCTCTATCTATATTTCCCTAACTATGTCGAGGGTCATGATGTATTTATAGCGGGAGGGGAGCTCGGAGTGGGTGGTTCATATACTGGGATACATTGGCTATACTTGATTATCAAGGTACATCTTGGAGTCTCTGTGAGTGTAATGAGATGTAAGTACTCTGGGGATTTACTGTAAATATTCTACTTCTTCAAATCTATTATACAGCAAGTTAGAAATCCTTGCAACGCGCAGTAACGCCGTCTCTCGTCGAGTCTGGGATGAAAACACCAAACTCATCCAAACCAGCGGGATCAGCTCCAGAGAGCGCCGCTGCCATGGCTAGAAGGTATCCGATCACATTCCTACACTAAAACCCAAAGTAACCAGAGGAGAGGGGGCAGCGGGGATGTGGGGGTCGGGTTTGTTTCTGGGGATGTTTGAGGAGGTCAGCAAAAACCACGGGAGAAAGAAGGGTCAGAAAGGTCATCAAAGCAACATCTAATCTCATCCAGCTCTCCTATAAGAACCCTGACTCATCAGAGGGGAACTCAGACGCCTTTCTGACACGTCTGACTCTTCCTTCCACCTTCTTTCTTTTTTAAACACAAATCCTTCGCAGATGCAGGGCCGACTCGTCTGGTTCCACGGGCCGTCTTCGCTCTTTACTCCACAACCTTGATCCTGAAGGTGACGCGGCCCAGAAACTTGTCCCTTTCGTCGTTGTTGCGGAGACTGCAGCCCTCCACCCGGCACTCCACCGACAGCTCCTTGTTGTAGTCCTCCTTGGTGAGCAGCAGCTGAACGGCCACCAGAGGCTGCAGGTAGTTCTCCTGCAGGCGGATCAAACAGCCGCGGGTCACATCGAAGGTTAAGATGGGTCCTCGACTAAATTTGTTCTAGGGCCGGAGTTTTTTCCAGCAGACACCGTGAGGGCCAGGCGCTCTTCTACTTAATACTTAATTAAAATGTAAAATGGATTTCATCTAAACTGTTCTGATTGTAGTTTCGTGGCTACACGTGCGATGTTTAGAACACGCGTCTCAGAGTGAGAGGCTGAGTGAGGCTGTCAGCGTTGGCGCAGCTTTCACCGCCTTCCCCGAGGGATGTGGCCGAAAAATCTTAGCTAGGAGGAGAGGAACACCCGACCAACCTCCGGAGAAGAGACGCCGAGCAGCAGAGATTTGAAAACGGTCTCAGCAGAACAATAGGAATGATTTCATGTGTACAACTTTCTGAACAGCTGTGACGTAACGTGCGTTTAGACTAACCTAAAAGTGCCGTCCTGCAGTTTGATGTAGAAACTAAACCCAGACTTGGTGAAGAGGGATTTAAGGTCTGACTCGGCCCTACATCTGTTTTTAAGTAAATGCGATTGTATCCCACCTCTTTCAACAAAACGGGACAAACACAAGCCTGAAGGAGCTCTATTACTACGCAGGCCTCGGAGCTTTTAAGAATGTCACATGCCTCACTGTAGCTAGCTAAAATGCTACTGTAGGTTAGCGCTGGCTGGATATTACGGTCATCCTCCCACCCCTCTGGCTCAGTAGGCAGAGGGAGTGTCCCGTTTGAGCAGTGACAGCTGGTGTTTGCCCGTTTTCCACCTCCAAAAGCCCATAAACAGGGACTGCATTCTCCATGTAAACTAATGCAGACCGGGACATTCTCATATCTTTCGGCAAAGCATCATGGGCCATAAGAATAAGGTGGACACAAGTTCAAACTGAATGTCAACCAAGTTCGCTTGTTTTTTCAACACATCTGCCATGGCCTCTGACTTAAATAAATGCCTTCTGAGTCCATTTTTGAGGGGAAAACAAAGCTCTGGTGCTCCTGCTTCAGGTAGGAGTGAGCCAGAGGAGAGGTGAGCAGAAAACAGCAGCTTTTATTCTCTTATTTCCTGATATTTGGACATCTCTCTTCTGATTGGCCAACACCAACGTGACTCTAACCCCAGTGGTGTTTTTGTTAATGAAAATGATGACGAATTGAGTTTGTTGGCCCCCCTTTATTTCATAACAAAAACAAAATGCTAATGAGCTAAAAATAGCTGGCTCTCACCCACATAAGAAAGCACTAACCCAGCGGTACTCAAAAGGCGGCCCACGGGGGCCGGGCGGCCAGCACCCCCACACCGGTCCGCCAGTCTCATTTGCGCCGAAGGGGTAGAAACGGCACAGTTGTGTATTGCTGTTTGGCTATATTGCATTGGTTTGTGTTGTGTTAGGATCCGCTTTTGTCATCTAGAATATGACTAATACTAAGGCTAACGTGCGTTTTGTCATCTAGATTAAGACGAAAACTAAGACTAGCATGCGTTTTGTCGTCTAGACTAAAACTAAGACTAACATGCGTTTTGTCATCAAGACAAAGACTAAAACTAAGACTAACATGTGTTTTGTCATCTAGACTATGACTAATACTAAGACTAACATGCGTTTTGTCATCAAGACAAAGACTAAAACTAAGACTAACGTGTGTTTTGTCATCTAGACTAAGACTAAAACTAAGACTAACATGTGTTTTGTCATCTAGACTATGACTAATACTAAGACTAACATGCGTTTTGTCATCAAGACAAAGACTAAGACTAACATGCGTTTTGTCATCTAGACTAAGACTAAAACTAAGACTAACATGCGTGTTGTCATCAAGGCAAAGACTAAAACTAAGACTAACATGTGTTTTGTCATCTAGACTAAAACTAAGACTAACATGTGTTTTGTCATCTACACTAAGACTAAAACTAAGACTAATGTGCATTTTGTCATCTAGACTAAAACTAAGACTAACATGTGTTTTGTAATCTAGACTATGACTAATACTAAGACTAACATGCATTTTGTCATCTAGACTAAGACTAAAACTAAGACTAACGTGCATTTTGTCGTCAAGATTAAGACTAAAACTAAGACTAGCATGCGTTTTGTCGTCTAGACTAAGACTAAAACTAAGACTAATGTGCGTTTTGTCATCTAGACTAAAACTAAGACTAATGTGAGTTTTGTCATCTAGACTAAGACTAATACTAAGACTAACGAGCATTTTGTCATCTAGACTAAAACTAAGACTAACGTGAGTTTTGTCATCTAGACTATGACTAATACTAAGACTAACATGAGTTTTGTCATCTAGACTATGACTAATACTAAGACTAACATGCATTTTCTTGTCAAGATTAAGACGAAAACTAAGACTAGCATGCGTTTTGTCGTCTAGATTAAGACTAAAACTAAGACTAACGTAAGTTTTGTCATCTAGACTAAAACTAAGACTAATGTGAGTTTTGTCATCTAGACTAAGACTAATACTAAGACTAACGTGCGTTTTGTCATCTAGACTAAAACTAAGACTAACATGAGTTTTGTCATCTAGACTATGACTAATACTATGACTAACATGCATTTTGTCGTCAAGATTAAGACGAAAACTCAGACTAGCATGCGTTTTGTCATCTAGACTACGACTAAAACTAAGACTAACGTGCGTTTTGTCATCTAGACTATGACTAATACTAAGACTAACGTGCGTGTTGTCATCTAGACTAAGATTAAAACTAAGACTAATGTAGGTTTTGTCATCTAGACTATGACTAATACTATGACTAACATGCATTTTGTCGTCAAGATTAAGACGAAAACTCAGACTAGCATGCGTTTTGTCATCTAGACTACGACTAACACTAAGACTAACTTGCGTTTTGTCATCTAGACTATGACTAATACTAAGACTAACGTGCGTGTTGTCATCTAGACTAAGACTAAAACTAAGACTAACATGCGTTTTGTCATCTAATTAAGACTAAAACTAAGACTAACATGCATTTTGTCGTCAAGTTTAAGACGAAAACTAAGACTAGCATGCGTTTTGTCGTCTAGACTAAGACTAAAACTAAGACAAACGTGAGTTTTGTCATCTAGACTAAGACTAATACTAAAACTAAGGTGCGTTTTGTCATCTAGACTAAAACTAAGACTAACGTGAGTTTTGTCATCTAGACTATGACTAATACTAAGACTAACATGCGTTTTGTCATCTAGACTAAGACTAAAACTAAGACTAATGTGCGTTTTGTCATCTAGACTAAGACTAATACTGAGACTAACGTGCATTTTGTCATCTAGACTAAAACTAAGACTAACGTGAGTTTTGTTTTCTAGACTATGACTAATACTAAGAATAACATGAGTTTTGTCATCTAGACTATGACTAATACTAAGACTAACGTGAGTTTTGTCATCTAGACTATGACTAATACTAAGACTAACATGCGTTTTGTCATCTAGACTAAAACTAAGACTAAAGTGCGTTTTGTCATCTAGACTAAAACTAAGACTAACATGAGTTTTGTCATCTAGACTATGACTAATACTAAGACTAACATGCGTTTTGTCATCTAGACTATAACTAATACTAAGATTAACATGAGTTTTGTCATCTAGACTAAGACTAAAACTAAGACTAACGTGAGTTTTGTCATCTAGACTATGACTAATACTAAGACTAACATGAGTTTTGTCATCTAGAGTATGACTAATACTAAGACTAACATGCGTTTTATCATATAGACTAAGAATAAAACTAAGACTAACGTGCGTTTTGTCATCTAGACTAAAACTAATACTAACGTGAGTTTTGTCATCTAGACTAAGACTAATACTAAGACTAATGTGCGTTTTGTCATCTAGACTAAGACTAAAACTAAGACTAATGTGCATTTTATCGTCTAGACCAAGACTAAAACTAAGACTAACATGTGTTTTGTCTTCTAGACTATGACTAAAACTAAGACTAATGTGCGTTTTGTCATCTAGACTAAGACTAAAACTAAGACTAACGTGAGTTTTGTCATCTAGACTATGACTAATACTAAGACTAACATGTGTTTTGTCATCTAGACTAAAACTAATACTAACGTGCGTTTTGTCATCTAGACTAAAACTAAGACTAACGTGAGTTTTGTCATCTAGACTATGACTAATACTAAGACTAACGTGAGTTTTGTCATCTAGACTATGACTAATACTAAGACTAACATGTGTTTTGTCATCTAGACTATGACTAAAACTAAGACTAACGTGCATTTTGTCATATAGACTAAAACTAAGACTAACATGAGTTTTGTCATCTAGACTATGACTAATACTAAGACTAACATGCGTTTTATCATATAGACTAAGAATAAAACTAAGACTAACGTGCGTTTTGTCATCTAGACTAAAACTAATACTAACGTGAGTTTTGTCATCTAGACTAAGACTAATACTAAGACTAACGTGCGTTTTGTCATCTAGACTAAAACTAAGACTAACATGAGTTTTGTCATCTAGACTATGACTAATACTAAGACTAACATGCGTTTTATCATATAGACTAAGAATAAAACTAAGACTAACGAGCATTTTGTCATCTAGACTAAAACTAAGACTAACGTGAGTTTTGTCATCTAGACTATGACTAATACTAAGACTAACATGAGTTTTGTCATCTAGACTATGACTAATACTAAGACTAACATGCATTTTCTTGTCAAGATTAAGACGAAAACTAAGACTAGCATGCGTTTTGTCGTCTAGATTAAGACTAAAACTAAGACTAACGTAAGTTTTGTCATCTAGACTAAAACTAAGACTAATGTGAGTTTTGTCATCTAGACTAAGACTAATACTAAGACTAACGTGCGTTTTGTCATCTAGACTAAAACTAAGACTAACATGAGTTTTGTCATCTAGACTATGACTAATACTATGACTAACATGCATTTTGTCGTCAAGATTAAGACGAAAACTCAGACTAGCATGCGTTTTGTCATCTAGACTACGACTAAAACTAAGACTAACGTGCGTTTTGTCATCTAGACTATGACTAATACTAAGACTAACGTGCGTGTTGTCATCTAGACTAAGATTAAAACTAAGACTAATGTAGGTTTTGTCATCTAGACTATGACTAATACTATGACTAACATGCATTTTGTCGTCAAGATTAAGACGAAAACTCAGACTAGCATGCGTTTTGTCATCTAGACTACGACTAACACTAAGACTAACTTGCGTTTTGTCATCTAGACTATGACTAATACTAAGACTAACGTGCGTGTTGTCATCTAGACTAAGACTAAAACTAAGACTAACATGCGTTTTGTCATCTAGATTAAGACTAAAACTAAGACTAACATGCATTTTGTCGTCAAGTTTAAGACGAAAACTAAGACTAGCATGCGTTTTGTCGTCTAGACTAAGACTAAAACTAAGACAAACGTGAGTTTTGTCATCTAGACTAAGACTAATACTAAAACTAAGGTGCGTTTTGTCATCTAGACTAAAACTAAGACTAACGTGAGTTTTGTCATCTAGACTATGACTAATACTAAGACTAACATGCGTTTTGTCATCTAGACTAAGACTAAAACTAAGACTAATGTGCGTTTTGTCATCTAGACTAAGACTAATACTGAGACTAACGTGCATTTTGTCATCTAGACTAAAACTAAGACTAACGTGAGTTTTGTTTTCTAGACTATGACTAATACTAAGACTAACATGAGTTTTGTCATCTAGACTATGACTAATACTAAGACTAACGTGAGTTTTGTCATCTAGACTATGACTAATACTAAGACTAACATGCGTTTTGTCATCTAGACTAAAACTAAGACTAAAGTGCGTTTTGTCATCTAGACTAAAACTAAGACTAACATGAGTTTTGTCATCTAGACTATGACTAATACTAAGACTAACATGCGTTTTGTCATCTAGACTATAACTAATACTAAGATTAACATGAGTTTTGTCATCTAGACTAAGACTAAAACTAAGACTAACGTGAGTTTTGTCATCTAGACTATGACTAATACTAAGACTAACATGAGTTTTGTCATCTAGAGTATGACTAATACTAAGACTAACATGCGTTTTATCATATAGACTAAGAATAAAACTAAGACTAACGTGCGTTTTGTCATCTAGACTAAAACTAATACTAACGTGAGTTTTGTCATCTAGACTAAGACTAATACTAAGACTAATGTGCGTTTTGTCATCTAGACTAAGACTAAAACTAAGACTAATGTGCATTTTATCGTCTAGACCAAGACTAAAACTAAGACTAACATGTGTTTTGTCTTCTAGACTATGACTAAAACTAAGACTAATGTGCGTTTTGTCATCTAGACTAAGACTAAAACTAAGACTAACGTGAGTTTTGTCATCTAGACTATGACTAATACTAAGACTAACATGTGTTTTGTCATCTAGACTAAAACTAATACTAACGTGCGTTTTGTCATCTAGACTAAAACTAAGACTAACGTGAGTTTTGTCATCTAGACTATGACTAATACTAAGACTAACGTGAGTTTTGTCATCTAGACTATGACTAATACTAAGACTAACATGTGTTTTGTCATCTAGACTATGACTAAAACTAAGACTAACGTGCATTTTGTCATATAGACTAAAACTAAGACTAACATGAGTTTTGTCATCTAGACTATGACTAATACTAAGACTAACATGCGTTTTATCATATAGACTAAGAATAAAACTAAGACTAACGTGCGTTTTGTCATCTAGACTAAAACTAATACTAACGTGAGTTTTGTCATCTAGACTAAGACTAATACTAAGACTAACGTGCGTTTTGTCATCCAGACTAAAACTAAGACTAACGTGAGTTTTGTCATCTAGACTATGACTAATACTAAGACTAACATGAGTTTTGTCATCTAGACTATGACTAATACTAAGACTAACGTGAGTTTTGTCATCTAGACTATGACTAATACTAAGACTAACATGCGTTTTTTCATCTAGACTAAGACTAAAACTAAGACTAACGTGCATTTTGTCATATAGACTAAAACTAAGACTAACATGAGTTTTGTCATCTAGACTATGACTAATACTAAGACTAACATGCGTTTTGTCATCTAGACTATGACTAAAACTAAGACTAATGTGCATTTTGTCATCTAGACTAAAACTAAGACAAACATGAGTTTTGTCATCTAGACTATGACTAATACTAAGACTAACATGCGTTTTGTCATCTAGACTAAGACTAAAACTAAGACTAATGTGCATTTTGTCATCTAGACTAAAACTAAGACAAACATGATCTTTGTTATCTAGACTATGACTAATACTAAGACTAACGTGCGTTTTGTCAGCTAGACTAAGACTAAAACTAAGACTAACATGCGTTTCTTCATCTAGACTAAGACTAAAACTAAGACTAACGTGAGTTTTGTCATCTAGACTATGACTAATACTAAGACTAACATGCGTTTTGTCATCAAGATTAAGACTAAAACTAAGACTAACATGCGTTTTGTCATCTAGACTAAAAGTAAGACTATCGTGCGTTTTGTCGTCTAGACTAAGACTAAAACTAACACTAATGTGCGTTTTGTCATCTAGACTATGACTAAAAGTAAGACTAACATGCGTTTTGTCGTCTAGACTATGACTAATACAAAGACTAACATGAGTTTTGTCATCTAGACTATGACTAAAACTAAGACTAACGTGCGTTTTGTCATCCAGACTAAAACTAACACTAACGTGCATTTTGTCATTTAGACTAATACTAAAACTAAGACTAACGTGCGTTTTGTCATCTAAAACTAAGACTAACGTGCATTTTGTCGTCTAGACTAAGACTAAAACTAACACTAATGTGCGTTTTGTCGTCTAGACTAAGACTAAATCTAAGACTAACGTGCGTTTTGTCGTCTAGACTAAGACTAAAACTAAGCCTAACGTGCGTTTTGTCATCTAGACTAAGACTAAAACTAAGACTAATGTGCGTTTTGTCATCAAGACTAAGACTAAAACTAAGACTAACGTGCATTTTGTCGTCTAGACCAAGACTAAAACTAAGACTAACATGCATTTTGTTGTCTAGACTAAGACTAAAACTAAGACTAACGTGCGTTTTGTCGTCTAGACTAAGACTAAAACTAAGACTAACGTCCGTTTTGTCGTCTAGACTATGACTAAAACTAAGACTAACGTGCGTTTTGTCGTCTAGACTATGACTAAAACTAAGACTAATGTGCGTTTTGTCGTCTAGACTAACACTAAAACTAAGACTAATGTGCGTTTTGTCATCTAGACTAAGACTAAAACTAAGACTAATGTGCATTTTATCGTCTAGACCAAGACTAAAACTAAGACTAACATGTGTTTTGTCTTCTAGACTATGACTAAAACTAAGACTAATGTGCGTTTTGTCATCTAGACTAAGACTAAAACTAAGACTAACGTGTGTTTTGTCGTCTAGACTAAAACTAACACTAACGTGCGTTTTGTCATCTAGACTAAGACTGAAACTAAGACTAATGTGAGTTTTGTCGTCTAGACTAACACTAAAACTAAGACTAATGTGCGTTTTGTCATCTAGACTAAGACTAAAACTAAGACTAATGTGCATTTTATCGTCTAGACCAAGACTAAAACTAAGACTAACATGTGTTTTGTCTTCTAGACTATGACTAAAACTAAGACTAATGTGCGTTTTGTCATCTAGACTAAGACTAAAACTAAGACTAACGTGTGTTTTGTCGTCTAGACTAAAACTAACACTAACGTGCGTTTTGTCATCTAGACTAAGACTGAAACTAAGACTAATGTGAGTTTTGTCGTCTAGACTAAGACTAAAACTAAGACTAACGTGCGTTTTGTCGTCTACACTAAGACTAAAACTAAGACTAACGAGCGTTTTGTCGTCAAGACTAAGACTAAAACTAAGACTAACGTGCGTTTTGTCGTCAAGACTAAGACTAAAACTAAGACTAACGTGCGTTTTGTCATCTAGACTAAGACTAAAACTAAGACTAACGTGCGTTTTGTCGTCTAGACTAAGACTAAAACTAAGACTAACGTGCGTTTTGTCGTCAAGACTAAGACTAAAACTAAGACTAACGTGCGTTTTGTCGTCAAGACTAAGACTAAAACTAAGACTAACGTGCGTTTTGTCATCTAGACTAAGACTAAAACTAAGACTAACGTGCGTTTTGTCGTCAAGACTAAGACTAAAACTAAGACTAACGTGCGTTTTGTCATCTAGACTAAGACTAAAACTAAGACTAACGTGCGTTTTGTCGTCTAGACTAAGACTAAAACTAAGACTAACGTGTGTTTTGTCGTCTAGACTAAAACTAACACTAACGTGCGTTTTGTCGTCTAGACTAAGACTAAAACTAAGACTAACGTGCGTTTTGTCGTCAAGACTAAGACTAAAACTAAGATGCCCTCCAAAAACAAAACTTTCTACCACTGAAGCCGGGCGTACACTGTGCGACTTTTTCACTTTTTTGAGCCGATTTTCCAGTCGTGCGAGAATCCACGACATCGGGGCGAGTTTTGCGCCGAGCGGTCGTGTAGTGTACAGGGGGTTACGAGAGGCGATTAACACCACGTGACCAGCTGCTGATCAGCAGTCATGAGGTCGCATGGACTTCTGGGGTGTTTAATATTTCGCTCGTCCCTCATGAGGGTATCGTACTGTTGAAGCGGCGCTGCGAGCAGCTGCGACCCAAAAAGTATCAGAACCGCTCCTGGCGCATGCGCAATCCTGCATCAACGCTGCTCGCTCGCTATTTCTCTAATAACACACGTTGTTCGTTTTTATTTCTACACGTTTTTTTACTCACAAAGATTGTCAAGAAAGCGTGTTTGTCGTGTTCATGTCAAATTAAACTGATCACAAACACAGATTTACTTTCTTTATTTCGTTTTCCTCATCCAACCCCCATAAATCCCTGTGTGTCCTCCTGCAGCACTCCTGAAGGACAACAGGCAAAACAAGACAAAAAAGTCTGACGTGTTGAGTAAAAACTGCTATTTTTAGCATATTTTTAGGACCGACGTGTTGCTACCAGACGTACAGTGTGAGCAGTCAGGTCGCATGCGAGAACTGGGTCGTGCAGTGTGAGCGCATGACTCGTGAGATCTGCTCTGCGAGGAAGTTGTACAGTTTGAGCTGAAGCTGAGTGCTACGAGTGAAAAAGTCGCACAGTGTACGCCCGGCTTGACTCTGCTTTGCAACACTGATGTTTTATCTCCACAAATAACTCAAGCCTGGAGGAGTTCTGCAGTGTTGTGGAGTTGCTAATGCTAAGAGTTAGCTTCTACTAGCTGAGACTTCCCTACTGTTTGCTGGATGGTGGAACCAACAACCCCATCACAAGTCAAGATGGGTGAGTCCATGAATGTTAAATGACAGTGTGACTAGGGATGGGTACCGAATTCTGCAGTTTTCAAGGCACAGACCGAATTTCGTGGTACCTACTGAGGACTGATTTATGTGATCTGAAACAGTGCCTTGTTTCGTTTTTGTCCTTCATTAAGGGAAACTTGTGAGAGAGCAATTTGCCAAGACAGACAGCAGCGCATGCACAAGAGTGTAATGCGGTCGGGCCCTGCGGGCGAGCTGTAGACAGAGCAAGCAGCATGGCAAAGAGAAGGTCTCTAAACTTTGAGTCCACTTCACTAAATGCGATGGGTGACTGGGTGAAGATGATAAATCGATATCAGTGAGGCATAATCATCTTGATCTGCTCCAGCAGGTAAATAAACTGTTAATGTTAGCCTGATTAGGGCTGCAACAAACAAAACGTAGCGGGAAAACAGGTAAACAGAACTGCTCTGCGTTTTAAAAAAGAACTACAGCACGGAATCTGAGGTTCAATCGTCCGGTCTGAGTCTAGTCAATATATAAACAAGTGCTGCTTGATAAATACTTACGTGGGCCTTCTTGCCATAGTAGGGGAAATACATCTTATCTATTTTGCCCTCTCTGGGGAAATAGTGCATTTGGACCGGGTTGTCCTTCTGCATAGAAGAACACAAGTTGGTGTAAATGTCACATCCAGTTAATCCAGGAATTAAAAAGTAAACGGAGACAAGATGAGACGAGACTTAAAGCAAAAGCAGCCACCTTCTGTTGGTCAGAGAGGAGATCTAGATGAAATGTGAAACAGGATGTGCTCTGGAAAACTCAGATGGATGCATTTAATACTAATACTGATAATAATTGCAATGGCACTGATTAGGCTAAGAATGAGCTGCTGAATGTCTCTGGGACGGGTGTGGAGCCCCGCTAATGACCATAACAGAAAGGTGTTAGCGGTGCTACGGCCTTATCCGGATCATTTACACGTTTACCTTACCCTAAAGACATCAGTGACAGCATGCAGAAAGACATGAGACACAAACAAGCAAAAATAAGGGAAGATGAACTCAAGATCAACCGAAAGTAAACTGTGTTGGTTATTTATGTCTTGATGGAAGAAATGAAACGACGTAAATACAAAGACAGGAAGGGAGAGGGGAGTTGGAACTTTAGCCGTACTTTGATGGTGCAGTTGATGTAGGGATCCCCGTCAGGCATCAGGCCGATGATCTGTGAGAGCAGAGGAACACGTAAGCCTCGACAAAGCCCGCGGTGCAGGCCCACACCCATTCCAGCTCCAGCCCACTGATTATACCACATAACATCACACATC
>NC_091751.1:70417664-70532664 GCF_043380555.1 Nothobranchius furzeri | reverse complement strand
AGCATCAATTATACTGTGACATACTTAATAATACAGCTTATAATAATAATAATAATACATTGGACATATATAGCATTTTTTAGGACACTCAAAGATGCTTTCATGCACTCTCACATTCACACACTGCCAGTGATGGTGAGCTATTTTATAGCCACAGCCACCCTGGGGTTTAAACAGCACACATAGCTTAGAACACATTTAAACAATAGCCTACCTATTATAGTATAGTATAGTATAGTATAGTATAGTATAGTATAGTATAGTATAGTATTATAGCACTGCCAGAGAAAGAAAACTGCATTTAGAACAAAGAAAAACAGCAAACTAGTGACATTTGGTGTTGCCATAGAAACTCACAACAATGGCTGGTTAGCATTCACTACACTCCCATCAAATTACCTTTGATTGGGTAATGACTAGTTAAAAAGAGGTGTATCTTACAATTTACCTGGCACGTCATACATTAATGAATCAATGGTAAAGGTACCAATTTCAGAGGACTTAGTAACAGTTTTACATTAACTTTAAACCTGACTATGTCACACTGATATACAAGCCGAGATTCAGAAGCTTCTCGCAACAACAACAACTTTTGAATAGGTCGCTCTATGATAGATGGCTTGCTGAGACGTCTACCTTTCTTGACTAGCATACGCTCTCCCAGTGGAACGATGGCCTTCCGGACCAGTCCATCATCATCATGTGTGCTTGAAGGACCCTAGCGAGTCTCCGTTTGTTTCCAGGAACATCTTCTTTCTTCACCATTAAAATATCTCCAACTTGTACATTACGTCGAGGAACGTGTCATCGCTGCCTGAGAATGATCGTGGCAAGATATTCCTTTCACCATCGGGTCCAAAACTGTCCAGAGAGATACTGTACTCATCTCCATCTTCTTCTGGCATGTTCAGTTCAGTTCAAATCAATTCATTTCAAGTTTATTAATAAAGCGCCAAATCACAACGAGTCGTTTCAAGGACCTTCACATTGTTAACATCCCAATGCAGGTCAGTTCATTAAGCCAGTCAGTAAAACGTTTCCTATATATGGAACCCAGCAGGTTGCATCAAGTCACTGACTAGTGTCAGTGTCTTCAAAATACGGCTGCACGATATGGACCAATATATATATATATATATATATCGATATCTTTTAGCTGAATTCTGATATACGATATATATCTCGATATTTTTCCTCCTGTAAGATATTTACAAGTTAACTCACTTCAAGCTGTCTTGAGAAATAATATACATAAATCAGTAGATGAACTCATAAAAATGTATTGATTCTTGTCAAACTTCAATGCTTGACATCACATAACCCACTCGGCGTAACCTTTGACCCACCTCGTGTGGACTGACCAATGAGGAGAGGGTCTTAACTTGAGGCCCTCTCTTCATTGGTCAGTCCGCATGAGACTGACTCTCAACCGCTCTCAACTGACGTTTAAAGTTGGAGGCAGTGAAGCGTCTCTCTGTGCAGCGCAAAAGCCCGGGTGGACAGTTGTTTAATATAAAGCGGGAGATTACAGATACAGTATTTTGCACGTGCCCTTGCTTCCCTGGGCCTGGGCCCTTTAGAGTTTGTGGACCCCTGGGCAATTGTCCAGTTGCCCGTTTGGTTAATCCGGCCTTGGTCACATACAACAACAAATCACCTGCGTATAAAGTCAAACGATGTTCAGCACCATTACTAACAACGCCTCTAAAACAGGGAGAAGTCCTTAAAACGATGGCCAGAGGTTCAATTGCCAGGGCAAAAAGAGACAGAGACAGAGGACAGCCTTGACATGTGCCCCATTCCAGTGTGAAATGATCAGAGTGGTTATTACTTGTGTGAACGCTGGCTTTCGGGGTTGTGTAGAGCAGTTTCACCCAACTAGTAAATTTATTTCCGAGTACAAATTTTCTCAATATTGTAAATAAATAAGGCCACTCAACCCAGTCAAAAGCCTTCTCGGTATCTAATGAAATTACTATTTCAGGTATGTCATCGAAGCTAGGGTGTAGCGTCATGAAGGTCCTCTAATTTGTGACAAAGGTCACATTTTCCCAGCTGGGTCAGACTGTAACTTTTAGTTCCACAGATTAAGGTATAAACATTATCTAAACGAGTATGAATATTTGAAAATAAATGACGCCCTTTAAGAAAACCGTTTTGCTCCTCAGAAATGATGGAGGTCAAAATCTTCTCCAGCTGAAGGGCAAGCAATTTGGCCAAGAATTTTACATCAGCATTCAACAATGAAAGTGGCCTATAAGAAGCGCAGGATGAGGGAGGCTTACCCTCCTTTAACAGAAGAATTATTGAAGCTTGCATCAAAGTATGAGGTAAAGAACCCCCTCCACCGACTCGGTAAACACTGACAAAAGTACAGGTGCTAATTTATCAATACATTTTTTGAAAATCTCAATTGGGAATCCGTCTGGGCCGGGAGCCTTATTAGACTGCATATATTCGATTGATTGTTGTATTTCTCCAACAGAAAAAGGTGCTTCTAGAAGGTTTAATTGATCAGAATCTATTGTAGGGAACACCAAATTGGATAAGACCTGATCCATGTCAGGAGCGTCAGATGGGAATTCTGATTTAAACAATTTAGAATAATCTGTCTTAAAGGTAGAGTTAGGGTCTGTGAGAGATATGCTAAAACTTATCGATTTGAGAAATTGCTCGTGCATTCGACTGACGTTTCAGTTGATTTGCTAACAATCTGGTAGCTTTTTCGCCATGTTCATAAGATGAACCCCGTGTTTGTAATAGTAAACTTTCAGCTTCACTTGTGGAAATAAGATCAAACTGAGTTGAACATCAAGTTGTTTTTTTCAAAAGTGATGGAGAAGGGTTCAGTACACATTTGTGATCCAGAGCTGCATCCTCAGACATGAGCTCAGCAATTCTAGCGTTTTGTTTCTTCCTGTTATAAGACGAGAATGAAATAATCTGACCCCTGAGATAAGCTTTTAATGACTCCCATAATAGAGAATAGGATGTAGATTCATTCCGATTAAAAAAAGAAAATTATTAATTGACTTGGAAATACAGGTGCTGGCCAGTAAATTAGAATATCATCAAAAGGTTGAAAATATTTCAGTAATTCCATTCAAAACGTGAAACTTGTACATTATATTCATGCAATGCACACAGACCAATGTATTTCCAATGTTCATTACATTTAAATTTGATATTCATAAGTGACAACTAATGAAAACTCCAAATTTGGTATCTCAAAAAATTAGAATATTCTGAAAAGGCTGAATATAGAAGACACCTGCTGCCACTCTAATCAGCTGATTTACTCAAAACACCTGCAAAGGCCTTTAAAAGGTCCCTCAGTCTTGTTTTGAAGGCACCACAATCATGGGGAAGACTTCTGACTTAACAGCTGTCCAAAAGACAATCATTGACACCTTGCACAAGGAGGGCAAGACACAAAAGGTGATTGCTAAAGAAGCTGGCTGTTCGCAGAGCTCTGTGTCCAAGCACATTAACAGACAGGCGAAGGGACGGAAAAAATGTGGTAGAAAAAAGTGTACAAGCTCTAGGGATAACCGCACCCTGCAGAGAATTGTGACGACAAACCCATTCAAAAATGTGGGGGAGATCCACAAAGAGTGGACTGCAGCTGGAGTCAGCGCTTCAAGAACCACCACGAGGAGACTCATGAAAGACATGGGATTCAGGTGTCGCATTCCGTGTGTCAAGCCACTCTTGAACAAGAAACAGCGCAAGAAGCGTCTCGCCTGGGCCAAGGACAAAAAGGACTGGACTGATGCTGAGTGGTCCAAAGTTATGTTTTCTGATGAAAGCAAGTTCTGCATTTCCTTTGGAAATCAAGGACCCAGAGTCTGGAGGAAGAGCGGAGAAGCACAGAATCCACGTTGCATGAGGTCCAGTGTAAAGTTTCCACCGTCAGTGATGGTGTGGGGTGCCATGTCATCTGCCGGTGTTGGCCCACTCTGTTTCCTGAGGTCCAGGGTCAATGCAGCCGTCTACCAGGAAGTTTTAGAGCACTTCATGCTTCCTGCTGCTGACCAACTTTATGGGGATGCAGACTTCACCTTTCAACAGGACTTGGCACCTGCACACAGTGCCAAAACCACCAGCACCTGGTTCAAGGACCATGGTATCCCTGTCCTTGATTGGCCAACAAACTCGCCTGACCTTAACCCCATAGAAAATCTATGGGGTATTGTGAAGCGGAGGATGCAATACGCTAGACCCAACAATGCAGAGGAGCTGAAGACGACTATCAGAGCAACCTGGGCTCTCATAACACCTGAGCAGTGCCACAGACTGATCGAGTCCATGCCACGCCGCATTACTGCAGTTATTGAGGCAAAAGGAGCCCCGACTAAGTATTGAGTGCTATACATGCACATTCTTTTCATGTTCATTCTTTTCAGTTGGCCAACATTAGAGAAACAAACATTTTTTCATTGGCCTTTAGAATATTCTAATTTTCTGAGATACCAGATTTGATGTTTTCATTGGTTGTCACCTATAAATATCAAAATTAAACGTAATAAACATCGGAAATACATTGGTCTGTGTGCATTGCATGAATATAATGTACAAGTTTCACGTTTTGAATGGAATTACTGAAATATTTTCAACCTTTTGATGATATTCTAATTTACTGGCCAGCACCTGTAAATTCACAAAACTCTGTGTCTGCCAGCAGCAATGAATTGAATTTTCATAAAGGTGACTGAACTCTGTGTGTTGACAAACAAATATCTAAAAGTAATGGTGCATGGTCAGATATCAAAATACTAGCATAGTCAGAAGAATCAACATTCAAATTTAAACCTTTATCTATGAAAATGTAATCTATTCTGTAAAGGTCTGGTGCACATTAGAGAAGAAAGAGAACTTTTTAGTTGAAGGGTTACAGTGTCTCCAAGAATCGACCAGACCATTCTGAGAAATAAAATCTGAAAAGTACGTGGACATGGCCGACTGATGGATAATGCGGGAGCTGGACCGATCCAGTATTGGGTCCATTGCACAATTTAAATCCCCTCCCAAAATTAAGAGATGTGTGTTCAAGTAAGGTATTTTACTAAGGAGCTTGTGTGAGAAAGCTACATCGTCAGAATTAGGTGCATAAATATTAACAAGTATAACTTTAATCAGCATTAATAGACCTACGACAATGACATATCTGCCATTAATATCTGCAGTGACTTCAGTAGCTGTGAACTGTGTCCCTTATTAATGAGAACTGCTACCCCTCTCGACTTAGAGTTAAAATTAGAATGAAAAACTTGTCCTATCCATGAAGAGTGTAGTTTATGGTGATCTCTAGTACTAAGGTGGGTTTCCTGTAAAAACATAATATCAGTATGAAAACGCTTTAGATGGGTAAGAACCTTAGACGTTTTAGTGGGATTGCCTATGCCATGAATGTTCCAACTGAGAAAACGAGTAGGAGACCCTGCAGTTAGAGTGCAAGATTTCAAATTAGAAGACATGTGTTAACAGTGAAAATAAGGGATTTATCACCAATAAAGTCGTCAAAAGCCAGAGCAGATCCCACAATCACAAACACACAGAAAATACCAGTATAAAATAAATAATTAAATTAAAAAAAACATACCAAAAAGTCTCCAAAAGGGAGCTGGTAACAGAAGAACTTCCAAATAACAATTGAGGCCATTTTAACATTGGTCTCAAGACGGGGAATAAGCTGAGCTAACCCTGATATGGTAGCTCCTACAGATTAGAGAATAAAATAAGCTATATGTAAAAAAACATCATAATAATAATAAATTCATAAATCGACAATTATGTGAGTCTGTGAATTAACAGCGCGGTGCAAATCATCTCTGAGCTCCGGGATCAGGCCAATATTCCTCGACAGCTCGTTAATTTTCCGGTAAGCCAGGAAGCCTCCAAGGCCAATGAGCAGGAAACCCGACACCAACACCACGAATATCCACACATCTTCAGAGGCCTCCACAGACAACTGGTCTGTCCCGGAGGGACATCCAGGAGCCCCTTCTCCCGTTCTCATCATTGAAAAATTTTATCAACCGCGTTAAGAGACCAACTGACGAGATCTATTTTAGTGAATTTCAGTTCCCAGAAAAAATGCAGAAGCAGCCGTGCACCCAGCACACAGACAGACAAAGGCCTTGAGGATAAGATATGGAGGAGAGGAGAAGAAAAGAAGAAGAAGAAGTAGTAGAAGAAGAAAGTATCATTTCTATAGCGCCTCTCAAGATAAAAATCACGAGGCGCTTAAAACAACGTCTGCACCCTCCAAGAGCCAGAAGAAGACAATGGAAGACAAAGCTGGACCTGATGTTGTAGGAGTGTGTCAGCAGTTCCTTCAAGGTGAAGGCATTGATGTTATAGACTGGCCCGCCCATTCCCCAGAGCTGAATCCAATTGGGTCCATCTGGGACATCATGTCTTGCTCCATCCCCTAACGCCATGTCGCACCACAGACTGTCCAGCTGTTGGTGGATGCTTTAGTTCAGGTCTGGGAGGAGATCTGTCAGGACACCATCTGCCACCTCATCAGGAGCATGCCCAGGCATTGTAGGGAGGTCAGACAGGCACGTGGAGGCCACACACACCACTGGGCCTGTAGTGTGCTTTGTCACTTTAATTGAGTGTGACTCCAAATCCAGACCTCCATGGGTTAATAAATTAGATTTCCATTGATCTTTTTTGTGTGATTTTGTTGTCAGTACTTAGAACTATGTAAAGAACAGTTTAATAAGACTATTTCATTCATTCAGATCTTGGATGTCTTAGTTTGTGTTCCCTTTAGTTGTTTTTAGCACTGTATAAAGATACTGCTCAAAACTAAGCGTTACTGGTGGGCTGGATGAGTGTAAACGTGTTATAAAGTCACTGCCACTTGTACACAACAAGGACGTTAGGTACGTTTGTAACTGTCTTTAAAACACTTAGAAGATTCTCCCGTTTATGGTTGTTGATTGTGCACCTTTCTGTACTTTTGTTACCTCTGAATTAGTTTTACTTTATCAGTGAAACCTTGTTTACTAATAAGTGTTAATGAAAACAACAACTCGTGCTGTTTTGCATTAACCTAATCGTTTTTGATAAGTAATGTTCGGGGATAACGATGTAAAAGTGATAAATAAAGATGTAAAAATAAAAAAGCTCGAATAGAAAATGGCGCCCCCTTCAGTTCCGGAACGTGGCATTTTCCAAATATGGTATGGGTCTGCCCGACACCTGACCCGACGCCGCCCCTTTCTGCGTGTTGCAGCCACAGATATCATCGATTAACTAGATCCCCTAAGTGGAAGTCGACAGCGTCCTTACACGGCGGCCATCTTACTTCGGACAGCTAACCGTTCTCTAGCTGAGGGTGAGTGTACGGCTCAAATAAATATACTTATAACTCGAACAAATTTTAACGGATTTACAAACGGTTTGCTTTATTACAAACCGTATGAAACGTAGACTTGACGCGGGATACTTACACATGTTGAAATTACCGCTTTTACTTTTGAAACAAGACATAATTGTGAACAATGTGTCCCGGCTAAGCTATTTTGTGCGTTAGGTTGAGAGAGAGACCGCAATCAATATTTTTATAGGGTTCGTACGGTTCAACGAAACTAAGAAGTGTACGTAAACCTAATGTTTGTCTAAATGGCCGTCTTGGTGGATGTTCTAGTGTTTATTAGCTGTCTAACTTGGCTTAGAGAAGACGAGGCTGCCGTGGCTGCGCTGCTTAGCTACAATTTTACCTCAGTGGAAGCTGAGGGTAAAATTGCCCTTGTTTTCCAGGCGGCTTACTTTGTTAAAAAATGTAAAAAACTTAGATTGAAGTAAATTAAAATAGCAGAAATTGCTGGCTTTGTTTTTACAGAAATACACGTGAAACACAACAAGCATGCCTGATTTTTGTGCTGCCTATGGATGCTCTAATAGACGATGTCTTCAATCCCGACAACGTGGGATCATCTTTCATTCGTAAGATTTAACAATAACAAACATTCGACTGTGTTAGGCTGATAAGTCTCTGTCATCTGCTTTGCTTTTAACTGCTTTTTAGAAATAGCGTCAGGGTTAGGCAAAGTTTAAGATCTATCAGCTAACTGTGATTTTAAAAAGCTTAATTGCTTGAATTCAAGATTTCTTGGTTAATCAGTCATTGCATGTTTCTGTCTTGACACCTTTTGTTTAACCATTTCTTCATGGCCCTCGCCTCTGGAACGAGCTGCTAGAGGACCTCAGGGCCGCAGAGAACGTTCATGTTTTTAAGACCAGGCTCAAGACCCGCCTAGTTAGGTTAGCTTTTATCTAAATATTTACTACAGTTTTATTCCTCATTTTACATGATTATATTTTATTACTTGCTTTGCATGTTCTATATAATTATATATTAGCACAGTTTTATTATTTAATATTATTATTTTACTGTCATATGATTGTATTTATTACTTATTTTCTAACTTTTGTCCCTTATATTAGCTCTTTTATTATATTTTTACTCATTTTAATCCGGTGTTTCCTCTGTAGGGGCCCTCTGCCCCGGGAGCGGTGGTCGACTGTAGCTTCCTGGGTGCTCTATATAGGTTGTGTTTAAATGGAGGTGGGGGTCTATGCTCCCCCTCCACTGAGCGCCCTGACTTAGTGTAGAAGACCTGATGCTGCCGGGGCAGATGGCTCCTCTGATGGTGTTTCCTTGCCTTACCTCACTGGGCTCATCTGGACTTAGCCAAATATAATTTTTTACTTGTGTGTGTGTGTGTGTGTGTGTGTGTGTGTGTGTGTGTCTGTGTGTGTGTGTGCTTGCATATGTCTGTTAATGTTTTTAACCTGTTATGGGAACCTGGGGTCATTTTGTAAAGCACTTTGTTTGAAAAGCGCTTTATAAATAAATCTGATTGATTGATTGATTGATTGATTGATTGATTGATTGATTTTGTTTGTCTTATGTTCATGTTAAAGGAAAAGGCTGTAAACTGTTTACAATGATTTATAAAGTTGCCTACATTTTGTCACTTGTTTAAGATTTCCCAAAGATGGAGAAAGGAGGAGGCAGTGGGAAGTTGCCCTGAGAAGTGTCTGCCATCTTCCTCAGAGCTGACGCTCAGTAGCGTCACGATCAAAACTGTCAGCAAGGTGAAAAAACCTTCCCTGTGTTGCAAAAAGAACCTAAAAAAGCGGTCAGAAGAAAAACACAAAAGATGTTTGTAGTCTTTAGAAAAACTGCTGGCTCATCAAATCCCCCGATAAATAAATACAATGAATTAATGCCACACTTACTAATCATGATTACTTGTTTGCCTTTAGGTAGTTAAACTATAGTTCTCGTCTGATTTCTCACCTGACACCGTGTTGTTCTATAGGCCTATGTACAGTATGAAGGCAACCACACTGTCCAGTTACATTGGTAATTGTAATCTCAGGATTTGTTGTGTGGCGAGCCATGACCAAGCTGTCCTGTGATGTCTGCCGTGCCAGCCTGGTGATGATGCTGCATCTGCCTGTGATGACCACAGCTACCATTTGCTGTCTCTGCAGAACAACGGGGGTCTTGTGGTCCCATCTGAAGGTGCTGTGAGGGTCATCAGAGCAGCAGAGTGGGCAATTCGCCAGGCATCAGTGGGCAGACGATCACAGCCCATCAAACCACTGGAGGTCGTCTACATCGTGTGCAAGAGGATCGGGTGAGAGGACGTCTTTTTTTTTCGGGGAGCTCATCAGTGAGACACAGTACAGAATTGAGTCTCACTCCCATCCACTGTTGACATCTGTTGTCTCCCTGTTCTTTAACTGAGGATGCACCACATTGCAAGATTAGCAACTCTTAGCTTTCAGTGTGACAGCGTGAGCCAGAAGCTCTCAAAAGCTGTCCTTTTCAAAGGTCCGTAGGAAATCACAATGTGCTTTAGCATCTGTCTTAGATCTGTTATTTTATAATCAAAAACATGTATAATCTGTAATAAACACGTTTTTCATAACTGTCAGTCTGTCATTAATTTACTCTTTCATTTCTGAAGTGTTTATTTAGCCCTTTAACTCACAATTATCCCAGTTTTCTCTTCTCAAACTTTCATTTTAAATGGGTTGCAGGCTGAAAGTGGAAATAAATATAAATGATTATAATAACTTGCCAAAGCAAGTATATATTAGGTTCATATTACTCGCAAATATTTAAGTCAAAGTACATGAAATATATTCTGTATGTCTTCATTTGTCTTTTTATAAAATATTTTCTCAGTCATTGAGGTTCTAGAGTTGTTTTTATTTATTTTTTGGACTGGGTGTTGTAACTTTAAATTCTGTTTCATGCTTCTGTGTTTTTATTTTTTGGTGTGTTTTACTATTTTCTGCAAATTAAATCAGGTATTTGAGTTTTTATTTATAAGTTGGTATGGTAAGTTATAAGGTATCTTAAAACTTATATTTATGAGTTGACCTCAGTTTACAAACTACAGCTAGTTCATCAGAAGCAGATCTGGTGGCGTTAAACGGTAAGTCTGTGGGAAATTGACAGGATGGGGGAAAACGGCTGGAAAGTGGAGTGAAATAAGGGGAGTTTCCCGTTAAAACTCAAACATTTCATAGCCACGTCTCTAAGGTTTATAAAAAATCAAACCGTCTGAAAATCGGTTGAAAACTGAGAAAGTTAAGAGTTGTTTAGATAGCGCACGCGCCTAAACACCAGTGTTGGATAGAGGAGGGCAGCTGTCCGAAGTAAGATGGCCGCCGCGTACGGACGTCAGGGTCCCCTGAGGAACAGCGCGGGTGAGGCATCTAGTTAATATACATATATCTATGGTTGCAGCCAGGTGCGGTCGCCTGAAGGTGGCTGGGTGCGGATGGGTGTTTCCGTCTCCGTGGTAAGTTTCTCTGAGTCATGATTCCTGCGCAGAGTCGAGAGAAAACGCTAAACTTCTGCGGAAAACCCGGCCAACAGCGGCAGTCTCTGCGCCAGACGTGTTTGCGTTGATTGATCCGCAGCAGCTGAGAGGCAGAGACGCATAAACGTCCTTTTCTGTTCACGCGCGCATCCCGGTGCTAAGTTTGTTCCGGTCCACTCACCGGGGCTCCGGGGGAAGCAGCCAATCACAGAAGGAGCTCGTGAATGAAGTTCGACATCAAACATAATGTTGGTCTTTAAACTGAAGTCTGTTTAAAATGTAAAGCCAAAGTAAGGTTTCATTTATTCACGCTTCAGCTTTTTATTTATTTATTTTATTTATGATTTTTTTTTTTTACAAAAGAACAACAAATTAAAAAGGTGCTTGATTTGCATCTTTGTAACTTATTATTTGATTCTTAGTGTTTATCTTCAAGGTGCTCAGAAGCATTTAGTCGTGTAAACTCAGCAGAGGTGGAGCCGAGCGCGTCCTGAGGAGCAGCTGCATTATTCACCAGAGCAGGAAAACACACAAGCAGCAGCTCCAGAGAAGACGGAGGCAGAGCCGTTCTCCTCCTGAGAGCTCTGAACAGTCCAGCCCACGGCTCTGGAGGATGAGCGACAGATCCGTTTTACTTTAATTTCCCTCAAAGCAGCAGGAAACGGTGATCTGTGTCAGAACCAGAACCACCTCACCTGTCTGCAACAGAACCCTCACAGCTTCACACCAACAGCAGCAGCTGTGCTCCTGGTTCTGCTGGCTGGGCCTGGTCTAAACCGGTCCATGGACTCACCCCAGCCCAGCTCTGACCTTTTGTGATGATGTCATTTTCATTCTTCTCGTTCCAACCTGCCTGCTCTTGTGTGTGTGTGGAAACGTCGTTCCTGGAAGCCGCGTGTGGCTCATCCGACCTGTTCTCCTGCTGGTGTTGTGGCGGTGGAGCAGTCCCGGCTTGTTCTGAAGACCTCTGTAGGAAATGTCCTCCCAGGTTGGTTCACGACGTTCTGAATCCTGCCGTGGGTGTTTTATGTGGAGCAGTGCAGGAAGCCGTCTGGGGTCTTCTGGGTTTATTCATGACTTTCTTGTTTCTGAGAGAAGGAAGGACTTCCTCTTAAGGTGTTTGTTAGAACATGAGGACAGAATGGAAGAAGGGAGGTGGTCTTTAGGTCCAAAAACCACTTGTTTTGTTTTGTTAAAACCCTTTTTGAACCAGCTGAGGAGAATGGGCCTGGATGAGCCGGCTGATCAGATCTGGGCTCACGGCTCCGCACCAGAGAACGGCTGGAGGTGGGTCCGCTTCAGGAGCACGGTCCTGGTGGGTCTGCCGGGTCTCCTGGGATGGAAATGAGTCCAAGGGTCAGCTGGATGTTTGCTTTGTAAAGACCTTCAGGTGACTTGTGTTTGAGCTGCTGCTTCAGGAATAAGATGCAGCGACTTTAGGAGACGGGTGGACGGCTGGGGGCTCACCTGGAAGGGGAGGGAGCTGAACAGGGCTACCGAGGTGGGAAAACAGAAGAAAAACCTGGAAAAACAAAAGTTGTGTCTCATCAGAAGGAGAAAGGTTTCATAACTCTTGTTCATGAGAGACACCACTGCTCATTTAGACCGAACCACAAACGCACCCAGGGCGTCTCTCCAGCTGTAGACCGAGTCAGGTGTGACTGTTGGCAACCATCCAGAGAGTGGGAGTGTACACACACACACACACACACACACACACACACACACACACACACACACACACACACACACACACACACACACACACACACACACACACACACACGTGTGTGGACAGACAGAGGGGGATTGTGCAGCTGTGCCTCCTCCAGCTACAGAGTAGCTGCATAAGGAAGTCTATGTGTTAAAACACCACACCTTTGTGTGTGTGTGTGTGTGTGTGTGTGTGCGCGCACGCACGCGCGCGTGTGTGTGCTTTTGGCAAACAGAAGCAACTGTCACCCTACCTCTGACTGGACGGACTTGTTCCAGCAGCAGCAGGGCTCCTGGTAGAACGTCTCGAGGGGCCAAGCGAACTTTAGAGCAAACATCTACCTGAACCAAACCCCGCAAAAACCCAGAGAAGATGCCTGAACTCCTCCCACCGCCGGCTCCGTGTGGCATTTGCTTCAGCCCTCTCAGTTTTACCAGGATGTCACTTTAAATCCCGATGAAGGAAAGAAGTTAGGCTTCAACCAGCAGAGGAGTAGGATGTTAGAGTTAGGAAACGTGAGACCGAAGGTTAAAGGATGCGTTCGCTCAGACCTCAGCGACATCAGTCTGGTAAAACACTTCTCTTCCATCCCTATACTCGTCCTTTGGGTCGTGTGTGTGTGTGTGTGTGTGTGTGTGTGTGTGTGTGTGTGTGTGTGTGTGTGTGTGTGTGTGTGTGTGTGTGTGTGTTTAAGACCTGCCTGGGTCAGTGAGTGAGAGTGGCTGACGAGTGAAACAACCTTAACTGCATCTTTTCTGTTGTCGCCTCAGAGAGCCCAGCACGCCTGATTGTGTTGAGTTGTTACTTAATGTGATCCTCTTCAGAGTGACTCGCACCTGAAGAGGTCAAAGGTCACGCCTGGGGTCAGCAGACTCCCGCAGAAGCTTGTTAACGTGTGGGGAAACTTCTTTAAAACTCAGAATCAGGAGGGATTTGGTTGAGCGTCCGAGGCAAAAGCAGAACACGGATTTTGGGGTTGCGTTTGGAACGTTTAGGGCTGACGAGGAAAACCACGGAGACTTGGTGTAAACACCGATTTAACCAGAAGACACGAGAGGACATGGAGGACGAGTAGAAGATCCGTGGTAACACTTGCAGCTACTGATTCTGGATCAGGAGCTGCTCGTTCTCTACCTCCTCGTGGTTGTCTCACGGACGTCCAGCCTAATGAACAACAGAACCTTTTCTCCTGCAGGCTCCGTGTTTATGGTTCTAATATGTTTTTACCCAACATAAAGGGTCCAACATCACCTGACCGCTTGGACAAAGAGCCCACCAGCATGGTCCAGGGTGCGTCTAACGGCTCGCGACTCAAGTACCAGTCTCTGGGGGTGCTGGTTCTGCAGACCACCAGCCTGGTCCTCACCATGCGCTACTCCCGTACCCTAAAAGAAGACGGTCCTCGCTATCTGGCTTCTTCTGCTGTGGTGTTGTCTGAGGTCCTCAAGATCTTCGCCTGCACCGTCCTCGTCCTGTTTGAGAACAGTACGTTAGTGTGGGTCGCAGCATGGACAAGTTCTCTCCCGTCCTTCGGACGGACTCGTGTGGAGGTAAACAACAGGTCACTGTTCTGTCAGATTTCAGTTTCAGATCCATGAACCAGCTTCTGAAAGAGGAGATAGTCAAGAAGCCGGTGGACACCGTGAAGCTGGCCGTGCCTGCAGGGATCTACACGCTGCAGAACAACCTGCTGTATGTGGCCCTGTCCAACCTGGATGCTGCCACTTACCAGGTGTGTGTGTGTGTGTGTGTGTGTGTGTGTGTGTGTGCGTGCGTGTACAAAGCCCAGCAGGGTCTTTAGATCTGGGATTTCATTACGTCTTCCTTCATTTGATCCTGACTACGTCTGCTGAGCTCGTTGGAGCCCTGTGCCTGGAGCAGGTTTAGTCCCACAGGTCTGGTTGGCATCACGTCCCAGCAGCCCCGCTGCAGAGACCAGATCTGGAAGCTTGCTTTAGTCACTCCTGTGTTTTTTATGTATTTCTGTCACAAAGTGATGCTTTTACACGAGCAACAGTGTGGGCTGTTTGTGTGTCGCCACAGAAAGCTGTGTCACTGTTTAAGAGGAAACTGGCTGGTGGAATTTCCTCTTTCCAAGCAGAAAGAGGTGTGATCCCCACCTGACCCGTAGCAATAACAAGTCACCTCAACAGAGCCTGTCTGATGACCTTAAAGGCCCTGTGTGTGATATTTTTACCTGTTTTCTATAAATCCTGTGTTTCCAGCTCACAAACTTGCCCTTTTTCACTAATGTTTCTCACCAACATCAATTCCAAATATTCCTCTCAACCTGAAATTCTACATTTTACATACATAAACTGTGGTCGAGGCTCCATCGTCATCCACCTTCTTAAAACTCAGTAGCTGTTTAGGGACATACGAGCTCCACAAGGCCGGGTTCTTGCTCGACCGCTAAAACCGGAACCAGCGGCTCTGAATTCGGACAGTCTAGCCTTCACCTCTACGGTGGCCCGTAGGTCCCGTCACAGCCGCGGCGGCAGCTACACGCAAAGGAAAAATGCTAAAGCTAGCGAAAACAGCTACAGCAGCTTCACGTCCATCAGCAGCGTTTGTTCACAACCGTTTTCAGGTAAAGTAACTTTGTTTATTCTAGAAGCTTTCAGGACTTACATGCTAACTTTAGATGGCTTCATGTATGTTTTAAGCTACAGAATGAACTTGTTAAATGTACACAACACATTACTACAGAGTATTATCATGTAGGTAATTCATATAAACCACATGCATTATAAATGTTGAATGCAGTAGGATGTTTTCTGATGTAAATTGGACCATAGAATTTATTTTGCATCAAATGAGAGTACAACGCTTTTAAAAACAGGCTTTTTAATAAAATAGCATTGAAATGTTTTCAGTGTGCATTTGTTTATTCAAGTTAAGCCTAATAATGATTCGATCTGTCTTAAAAATGTACATTCTCTGTAGTTTTTATTTAACTATTCCCTGCTGAACAGAACCAGTGTACTGCAGGTTATAGGTTTGTTTTACATTTTTCAATAAAAAACTCTTATTTAATCTATTACAGGTCAGCATGCACTGTGCTGCACATCTGCATCGGTGCTGGTGAAGTTGTGGGTCTGGAGGATGAGCCTGAGGAAGATGTGTGTGGAGGAGGTCAGTGGTGCTCTGTCCTGCAGGAGGTACCAACAGACCACCACTAGTGTTAACAGGCAAGTCATTTATGTAGGAACCTCTATTAAAAACAACACTGTGGTTTTATTTGCTGAAGAGTCACAATTGTTATACCAGTGGATCCATAAACCATCTCCTCATTTCATATTTCTGAATACATCTTAGAGATGTAACAGTCGTCGTCTGAGCCAGCCCAGCAGGCCCTGTAGATGGACGATGGAGTGGACCGTGAGAGGAAGCGTCCCAAAGCTCTCTCTGCAGACCGTCCTGTATGATTTTCCTCTGGCCAGAAACGTCCAGCCACGGGTCTGCTCCAGTCCTCCATCCACGCCTGGATCCTCCTGCAGCAGATCCAGCTGCACTGTTAAAGACTTCCTGCTCACTCCGTTTAAATAAATGATCCAGGAAGAGTCACTCAGGTTAATCCTGTTTTAACCGTACAAAACTGGTCCATACTGGTTTTGATCTGTAAATAAGTGTAACCTATTATAAATAATCTTGTCTCCTTACCATCTTTACATTTTCTGTTCATGTAACATGTTCAAAAACATCTGTAATAATAAAACTGGTGATAAAATAATGACCAGAAAGAGTTATCAGTTAGTATTTGTTTTAATAAACGTGTTCAAATATCAAACAACTAATTAACATTAACATGATGACAGTAGAAGGCCTCTCTCCCAGGATGACCAACAGGTAAAGCCTCTCCTGACCCTGGACACCTGCAGTCCTACAGAGAAAATCAGAGACCACAGGTGACAAAAAGGCAATAAACACATTTTTACATTTATCCACATGAGAAGATAAAAATTATATTCTTCACACAAACATTTTTAACTGTTCATTAAAACGTGTCAGCTGTGTACATCCCTGAATGTAAAACTGCTATTCACAGGAGAACTACTGTGGTCGTGTATAGCCCTAACCCTAAAACAAATGACAAGTTTAATTCACTACACACACACACACACACACACACACACACACACACACACACACACACACACACACACACACACACACACACACACACACACACTCACACACAGGAATAACTGGGACCCACGATACAAACTCGTTCTGGCTGATTTCTGCCTAAAATGTAATTTAAAAAACAAACACACAAAATAAAAATGTCTATAAACTGAACCGCTTTAAGCTTTTTAGGTTTCTACGGCTAGTTTTTAACAAACTTACATTTAAAACTTCGTAGCTCTCCCTATTTTCTCTGCCTGTTGAAAATCCACAGCCGGCGCGCAAAGCATGCTGGGATAGCCTTGTTCTGTGAGGATACAACAGACCCGTCCTCAAAATGTGGGCGGAGCCAGGACGGACACATTTGAGGATGCGAGAATGAGTATTCTTGGAATTCGGACAGTACTCGTCGCTGCGCTGTGACGTCATCGACCTCAAAATGCGCCCTCACAAGCATCCTTCCCACGGATTCGGACACACCCCATATTCTGTTCAAATAGGTGTTCAGAGATATCCAAACTTTCAAAGTGAAATAAATGAATTTATAAGAATATTAGGGGAGTTTTCGTTGGAGCGTTGCAGGCTCAAGGGCACCAGATTCCGATTAGAAATTGTTTTGGGGCCAGACAGAGAAAATTTCCTCTCTGTCTTACAGTTTGTTGGTCCTCAACCTCTCAAAATCCCAATAATGGACATTAATCTATCCCAATCCGTGCTGATTCGTCCACTCTCTCCTTGATGGCATCCATCTTTTGTGCCAAAGAATGAATCTCCGCCAAAGTCCCAAGCTTACGATTCATCTCGACAATTATGTGAGTCTGTGAGTTCACAGCGTGGTGCAATCCATCTCTGAGCTCCAGGATCAGGCCAATATTCCTCAACAGCTCGTTAATTTTCCGGTAATCCAGGTAGCCTCCAATGCCAATGAGCAGGAAACCTGACACCAACACCACGAATATCCACACGTCTTCAGAGTCCTCCACAGATAGCTGAGAAAGACCGATCAAGTTCCACTGTTTCCAGGAGTCCATGATGTGTCCAACTGGGTCTGTCCCGGCAGGACATCCGGGAGCCCCTTCTCCCGTTCTCATCGTTGAAAAAATTTTGTCAATCGCGTTGAGAGACCAGCTGACGAGATCCATTTTAGTGAATTTCAGTTTCCAGTTTCCAGAAAAATGCAGAAGCAGTCGTGCGCCCAGCACCCAGACAGACAAAGGCCTTGATGATAAGATATGGAGGAGGAAAAAAGCGTCTGCACCCTCCAAGAGCTGGAAGAATAACATATCTTTCAGCTGCAACACTGAGAAATAAAACTAAAATGAAACACTGACTTATTTTCTGATGAAAGTCAAAACACTTTTTAAGAAAACACAACTTGTGTGTGACCCATCAACATTTATACTGCACAATTTGTGTCCATAGGCTCAAATTAGAATCGGAGGTTCCCACTACCGCCATTTTGAACGTGTCACAGGTCCCGTCACGCCCAGACAATCCAAAAGAGGTGGCGCTGAGAGTGAGGCTGTTACGTTTGGAACAGGGTTAGAACAAATGAACCAGAGTAGCTAACTTGGCTAACCCAAGAAGCTAAGAATGGCTCCTTGGACCGGGATTTTCCCACCCACACGGCAGACTGGCTCTTGTGCGAGGCTGTAGTCATGCTGGTCGCCTGTGGAGATCTAAAATGGGCTGGGACTGTTAAATTACAAGTGGAGCCTCACACCGCTGTGATCGTGACCGGGCGCCATGGCCTTTTAATAGTATGACAATTTAAAGTATTTCGTCAGACAACGTTAAAGGCATCCTAAGCAACTTTCATTTTTTAAATATTTTTACAGCAATACGTGTTTACACCTCAGAACGGATGAGCTACACCTGGTTAGCATATATTGTAATGTGTTTATCACGGTGGAGGATCAGAAGAAACAAATGATTTTTCTGATGAAGCTAAATAAAAATAAAAAGAACACCCAACCACAACAGGAGTGAAACAAGAGTAAACATCGCAAGAGCTCTGAGTCAGAAAATCATAATATTAGGAAGTTGGTACGGTACTTGGTGCAAGAAAATAAATGAGAGACAAAAATTAGTAATAGGCACAGTAAAATAATAATATATGGAGGTAATCATTAGAGAAAGAGCTACTATATACAAGTCAAATAGGTACTGGTCAGAGCGGGTCAGTTCAGGTACAAACACAACGCAGGGTCATGTGACTGAAACATAGCAACCAAAGTGAGCTGTCCTAGGATTGTCATTCTGCACGCCTCAGTGTCCTGGCGGTGTACAGATCCCGTATGGAGGGGAGTTTGCCGCCACTGACCTTAGCAGAGCCTACAACATGCTACAGCCTCTAGTGGTAGCTCCAGCGTACCACACGGTGATTGAAGAGGTGAGGATGGACTTCATGACTTTGGTGTAGAACTGCCTCATCGACTGTACTGATAGGTCGAATTTCCTCAGCTGCCACAGGAAGTTCATCCTCTGCTGAGCCTTTTATGATGGAGGTGATGGGAGTGTCAGGCAGGGTTATGGGAGGAAGGGGCGCTGTGTGCTTCCTAAAGTCCACAACAACCTCTTCTGTCTTCTGGGTGTTTAGCACCAGGTTGTTGTGGCTGCACCAGGACACCAGCCGTTCCACCTCTGTTCTCTAGGCAGACTCCGTCATAGATGAGTCTGCTGACCGTGGTGTCATCTGCAAACTGGATAAGCATCACAGACTTGTGGTTGGAGGTGCAGCCGTTGGTGTGCAGAGGGGAGAGAATGCAGCCCTGAGGGTAACCGGTGCTGATGGTCTGCAGGTCCGAGACGTTTCTCCTCAGCCTGACTTGTTGCTTCCTGTCTGTCAGGAAGTCATTGATCTACCTGCAGATGGAGCCAGGCACGTTCATCTGGGACACTTTGTCTTGGAGGAGGTCTGGGAGGATTGTGTTGGAGTGCACCAGATGCTGCAGGATGAAGTGTAGAGCCACGTTGATAGTTTAGGCCTAAAGGATCTATGAGTGAGGTGGGAGTCCATTTTCACACTAGGCTTGGTAAGTGTTTATAGGAGACGACTGGATCTGGTGGAGGGGGTCTACCTTGATGTGTTAGACCTGTTCAAGTGCAGAAAGATGTGGCGCATCCACACTTTTATCTCCTCCAGACATATCACGACTTAAGTTGATGCTGCTGCTGTTGGTGAGCGTAGCAGTGGAAAGCAAGACAACTGCTAACTTGGCTTAGTGGGAGGAGGTAGAGAATGAAGAGGATAGGTTCGAGAACAGACCCCAGAAGGACCCCACAAGTGACTGGAGGTGAGCGTGACCTGGATTGTCCAAGAGAGACGCACTCTTTTCCCTTTGTTAGGTATGACTGGTACCAACTGAAGGTTGGGTCAATGAGTCCAACGGTTTTGTGAAGCTGATGGAGGAGGATGTTGTCAGCTGTTTCAGAAGCTGCAGACGGGTTAAAGAGAACGAGAATAGAGAGAGGGCCAGCATCGGCTGCCAAGAGGTAGTCGTTTTGACTCCTAGCAGAGCGAGTTCAGTGTTGTGGGCTGAGCAAAAACCACTTTGGAATTTTTCATGCAGATTGTTTAGCTTGAGATTGTCTTACCATACCATACCATACCATACCATACCATACCATACCATACCACCAGCTCAGTGGCCTAGTGGTAGAGTGTCTGCCCTGAGACTGGGAGATCAGGGTTCGATTCCTGGTCGGGTCATACCAAAGACTTTGAAAGAATGGGACCCAATGCCTCCCTGCTTGACACTCAGCATTAAGGGGTTGGATTGGGGGGTTAAACCACCAAATGGTTCCCGAGCGCGGCTGTGTCTGCAGCTCACCGCTCCCCCAGGGGATGGGTCAAATGCGGAGAACAAATTTCGCACACACACACACCTATGTGTGTGTGTGACAACTAATTGGGACTTTTAACTTTATACCATAGCAACTTTATTTATAAAGCACATTTAAAAACAGCATGGCAGCCGACCAAAGTGCTGCACAGAATAAAAAGTGAAAACACAATATAAAACAATACACAGTCAACAATAAAATGCACAACAAGGCAGATAATCACAGTCAGTCACACAGTCTTGAAGTTGAGCAGATTGGTTCGTGCCAGTTAGACAGGCTGATTGAGTTTTGATTATCGTCTTCGTCTTCGTCTTCCTCCGCTTATCCGGGTCCGGGTCGCGGGGGCAGCATCCCAATTAGGGAGCTCCAGGCCGTCCTCTCCCTGGCCTTGTCCACCAGCTCCTCCGGCAGGACCCCAAGGCGTTCCCGGACCAGATTGGAGATGTAACCTCTCCAACGTGTCCTGGGTCGACCCGGGGGCCTTCTGCCGGCAGGACATGCCCGAAACACCTCCCCGGGGAGGCGTCCAGGAGGCATCCTGACCAGATGCCCAAACCACCTCAACTGGCTCCTTTCGATCCGGAGGAGCAGCGGTTCTACTCCGAGTCCCTCCCGAATGTCCGAGCTCCTCACCCTATCTCTAAGGCTGAGCCCGGCCACCCTACGGAGGAAACTCATTTCGGCCGCTTGTATCCGCGATCTCGTTCTTTCGGTCATTACCCAAAGCTCATGATCATAGGTGAGGATTGGGACGTAGATCGACCGGTAAATCGAGAGCCTGGCTTTCTGGCTCAGCTCCCTCTTCCCCACGACAGATCGGCTCAGCGTCCGCAACACTGCAGACGCCGAACCAATCTGCCTGTCGATCTCCCGATCCCTCCTACCCTCACTCGTGAACAAGACCCCGAGATACTTAAACTCCTCCACTTGAGGTAGGACCTCTCCCCCGACCCGGAGGTGGCAAGCCACCCTTTTCCGGTCGAGAACCATGGTCTCAGATTTGGAGGTGCTGATCCTCATCCCAGCCGCTTCACATTCGGCCGTGAACCTACCCAGCAAGAGCTGAAGGTCAGAGCTGGATGAAGCTAGGAGGACCACATCATCCGCAAAAAGCAGAGACGAGATTCTCCTGCCACCAAACTCGACACACTCCACACCACGGCTGAGTCTAGAAATTCTGTCCATAAAAGTGATGAACAGAACCGGTGACAAAGGGCAGCCCTGGCGGAGTCCAACCCTCACTGGGAACAGGTCCGACTTACTACCGGCTATGCGGACCAAACTCACGCTCCTCTGGTAAAGGGAATGAATGGCCCTTAACAGAAAGCCACCCACCCCATACTCCTGGAGCGTCCCCCACAGGGTGCCCCTGGGGACACGGTCATAAGCCTTCTCCAAATCCACAAAGCACATGTGGATTGGTTGGGCAAACTCCCATGCCCCCTCCATCACCCTTGCAAGGGTATAGAGCTGGTCCACAGTTCCACGGCCAGGACGAAAACCACATTGCTCCTCCTCTATCTGAGATTCAACTATCGATCGGACCCTCCTCTCCAGTACCTTGGCGTAGACCTTTGCAGGGAGGCTGAGGAGTGTGATCCCCCTATAGTTGGAACACACCCTCAGGTCACCCTTCTTAAAGATGGGGACCACCACCCCGGTCTGCCACTCCCTAGGAACTGCCCCCGATGACCACGCAATGTTGTAGAGACGTGTCAACCATGACAGCCCTACAACATCCATAGCCTTGAGATACCCAGGACGAACCTCATCCGCCCCCGAGGCTCCGCCGCTGTGTAGTTGTTTGACTACCTCAGCAACTTCTGCCCCCGAGATCGGACAGTCCATCCCCAGGCCTCCCAGCTCTGGTTCCTCCTCGGAATGCGCATTGGTGGGATTGAGGAGCTCCTCAAAGTATTCCTTCCACCGTCCGACTATAGCCTCAGTTGACGTCAGCAGCTCCCCATCCCCACTGTAAACAGTGTGAACGAGTTGCTGCCTTCCTCTCCTGAGGCGCCGGACAGTTTGCCAGAACCTCTTTGGAGCCGATCGATAGTCTTTCTCCATGGCCTCACCAAACTCCTCCCACGCCCGAGATTTTGCCTCGGCAACTGCCACTGCTGCACCCCGCTTGGCTATCGGGTACCTGTCTGCTGCCTCCGGAGACCCACAGACCAGCCACGCCCTGTAGGCCTCCTTCTTCAGCCTGACGGCTCCCCGAACCTCTGGTGTCCACCAGCGGGTACGGGGGTTGCCACCACGACTGGCACCGGCCACCTTACGACCACAGCTAGCAACAGCCGCCTCGACAATCGCAGAGTGGAACAAGGCCCACTCGGACTCAATGTCCCCCACTGCTCTCGGGACGTGGTCAAAGCTCTGCCGGAGGTGGGAGTTGAAGACCGTCTTGACAGGTTCTTCTGCCAGGCGTTCCCAGCAGACCCTCACTATGCGTTTGGGTCTGCCAGGTCTACGCGGCATGTTCCCTTGCCATCTGATCCAACTCACCACCAGGTGGTGATCAGTTGACAGCTCCGCCCCTCTCTTCACTCGGGTGTCCAAAACATACGGCCGCAGGTCAGATGATACGACTACAAAATCTATCATCGACCTGTGACCTAGGCTGCCCTGGTACCAAGTGTACCGGTGGGCATCCTTATGTTCGAACATGGTGTTCGTTATGGCCAAACTGCGGCTTGCACAGAAGTCCAATAACAAAACACCGCTCGAGTTCAGATTAGGTGGGCCGTTCCTCCCAATCACACCCCTCCAGGTCAAGCTGTCATTGCCCACGTGAGCATTGAAGTCCCCCAGCAGGACAATGGAGTCCCCTGATGGAGCACTATCTAGCACTCGTCCCAGGGACTCCAAAAAGGGTGGGTACTCTGAACTGATATTTGGCCCATAAGCACAAACAACAGTCAGGACCCGTTCCCCGACCCGAAGGCGCAAGGAAGCTACCCTCTTGTCCCCCGGGGTAAACCCCAACACACAGGCAGAGAGTCTCGAGGCTAACAAAAAGCCAACCCCAGCCCTCCGCCTCTCACCCGGAGCAACTCCAGCAAAGTAGAGTGTCCAACCCCTCTCCAGGTCTCGGGTTCCAGAGCCAATGCAATGTGTCGAGGTGAGTCCGACTATATCTAGCCGGTACCGCTCAACCTCCACCACAAGCTCCGGCTCCTTCCCCGCCAGCGAGGTGACGTTCCATGTCCCAAAAACTAGTTTTCTTGTCCGGGGATTGGACCGCCAAGGCTCCCGCCTTGGTCTGCCACCCGATTCGCATTGCACCGGACCCTTCATGTTCCTCCTGCGGGTGGTGGGTCCACAGTTGGACGAGCCCATGTATCCGGTTCGGGCTGGGCCCGGCCGGGCCCCATGGGCGAAAGCCCGGCCACCAGGCGCTCGCTCAGGGGCCCCAACCCCAGGCCTGGCTCCAGGGTGGGACCCCGGTAACCCTCCGGGCCGGGTACTCCGACTCTTCGTTTTAACCGCCATGAAAGATCCTTCGAACCGTTCTTTGTCTCACCCTTCACCTAAGACCAATTTGTCATGGGAGACCCTACCAGGGGCACTAAGTGCCCCAGACAACATAGCTCCTAGGATCATTAGGGCACTCAAACTCCTCCACCACGATAAGGTGACGGTTCAAGGAGGAGTTTTGATTATATAGTCTTAAAATGAACGATTGACTTATTTTATGCTCTGTAATGACTGAAAAGTTCTGGTTGGATGTATCTTTTACTCTGCTGGTTGCGTGTGATCATGTAGGTAACGTACCAGCTGAAGATCCTCACCACGGCGCTCTTCTCCGTCTCCATGCTTGGGAAGAGGTTGGTCCTCCACCAGTGGCTCTCCCTGCTCCTCCTCATGGCTGGAGTTGCTCTGGTCCAGGTACCAGTTGAACCCACAGGACAGCCGTGCACACCTGATCCCCAGCATCACACTCAACAGATGTGCTGACCCTGTTCTTCCTCCACAGTGGCCCACAGACTTGGAGCAGAAGGTGCTGACCCCCGGATCTCAGTTTATGGGTGTCACAGCCGTTCTGATCGCCTGCCTGTCCAGCGGCTTCGCAGGAGTTTACTTTGAGAAGATTCTTAAGGAGACCAAGCAGAGCGTGTGGGTCCGAAACATCCAGCTCGGTGAGTTCTGAAGGCTTCAGGAATCTAACAACACTTGTTGGCAGCCCAATTTCATGCAGACATGTTTATGAGAGGTGGTGACTCTCCTCCAAAGACTCCTTGAGGCTTTTCAGTTGAGGAGATTCATTCTCTGTTTCATCGACACAGAGGTCTGATGTGATGTGGATGCAAGTCAGCACTTGTACTTATTCATCTAGTCAAGTGTTGTCTCACTATGTCCTCCTCCCAGGTCCGGCAGAGGAAATGCAGGACACATAACCTGCAGCACATGCACATATGTCTTACTGAGCCCTATTGGTCTTCTATCCACATTTGGATAGACAATGTACACCTGGCTTTAGACATCATTGGTGTATTACCTTCTCAATGGCCTGGTGGTAGAGTGTGTGTCCTGGGACTGGGAGATAGGGGTTCAGATCCTGGTCGGGTCATACCAAAGACTTAGAAAATGGGACCCAATGCCTCCCTGTTTGACACTCTGCTTTAATGGGTTGGATTGGGGGGATTAAACCACCAAATAGTTCCTGAGTGCACCCACAGCTGCAGCTTACCGCTCCCCACAGGGATTGGGCAGATGAGATGTAATTCCACCAGTGTGTGATGATGATTGATGGGGCTACACCTATATTGAATATCAATTTTAAAAAGTCAGTCTAGAGCATTTCTACACATTTGTTTATCTGAAGGGGTTGGGGCTGAAAATTACGGTGGCCCAGAAGGGTCGACAACAAACACCACAACTAGAAAAGCCACAACGTAAGTGATAGGGAGCCTAAGTCTCCTCGCTTTCCGGTTGGCTCATGGGTCCCCGGAAGAACGAAGAAATTAATGCAAGTCATCGGAGCTAAAAGCTAGTCCGCTTTGCCTTATGCCCCGAATCACACACATGTTGTACTTCAATTTAAATGAAATGCAAAGCCTGTCACCTACTGTGAAATTCATCAGCTTGTAAAAGTTTGTAATTAGCATGACTACAAATCAGACATTGTATGCGGAACGCCGCATATGTGACGTCACCACAGAATCGTCTCTCCCCTAGCATAGCTGCTACTCACCCCATGGCCAGATTTATGGTTCTTTCCTCCTGAAAGAAGGATTTGAAGTTCACTGAACTTAAAGCCATGTTCCCTTTATTGTTCTGTGTCTGGTTCGGTGAGGCCACTTTGGTGAAGCGCATTTGTAGTGCTGGACTTATTTTCAAACAAAACCTAAAATAACATTTCTTGTTGTCCTGGAATGGTTGTGCCCTCTGTGCAGCAGTACCAGGACCAGAGTGAGTAGGGTGTGTATGGGGAGCGTGAGTGGGTGTATGACGTACATTCTTATGTCTTTCTTTAGGGTGTGTGTGTGTGTATCTCAGGTAGGGTCTTGGACTCCTCCCCTCTCCTGGGACATCTTTTGGTGCTACAACATCTTCGCCTACCCTCCCTCTGCCACTTTTTCTGCCGGTGGGTGGTGCCTTGGTCTGCGTGCATATCCACAGCTCCTGTGTCTGGTCACTCCCGGCGGCTGCCTGGTGGGGTCTGGACAGTGTCGGGTCCCCGGCGGGGTTGGCCGCCATTGGTACCCATCCTGCTGTGCTCCGAGCTCAGCCAGCTTGGGGGTGGGCAGCTGGGCGGGTATGGGTGCTAGCTGTTGTTATCTCCCAGAGCTCTGGCGGCTGCTGGTTGAGGCCCCCAGGGTAATCCTCTGCGCTTCTAGGGAGGGGGGGTTGGGGCTTCTCCGGCGGCTGTCTCCCTGGGGTTCCTGATCATCAGGGAGACCCTTGGATCTCTAGGGCTTGGAACTCCTCCATCTTCCACACAACTCTGGGGGCAAGTCTGTGGGTTAAAATTCACAGACATCGTATGTGAAATCCGTGGCACATAACAAGCGGAATTAGAAAATGTTTTTATTCACACTGACTTGCATTCATTTTGTCGTACTTCCAGGGACCCATCATCCGAAAGTAGATGGGTGTGACTTGGGCTCCCTACACGAAAACAGGAATTAATGTAAAACGGAAGCCAGTAGGTGGCGGTAATCCACCACTTCATGGGTGAAAAAGAAGTACAAGAGCAACAACAAAGCACCACCAGCGCCAGAGTTCGAACACTCTTAAGGCGTTGGAATTCATTTTTGGACTTTTTAGGAATGGACTGAAATGTGGAAGTAATGTCAGCCATGGAGCCCCCGATTTTTCCAAACACAGTCATTGAGCACTGCTCGTGTTTCGTTTTTCGGAGTTTTTTTCCCTCTGGTAAGTTGACGAATATAGTACATTTTGGCATTGCATAGCGTTAGCTGACTGCCACGGACAAAAATATGTCCGTAGTGATTTTTTAAGTAGCCAACTTTAGTTTTTAATTGTGTTAGCCAGCTAACTGCAGCTAGCTTATTGTTACAGGCTGGTCTTTGTGGGTTTACATGAGCCTATTTCTGTCTGATTCAGCTTTTTCTCTTATTCAGCGCAGGCTCCTGTGGTACTGGCAGAGGACAAACATTTTTAACTTCCTTTGTCCATGCATCTCTTTAACTCATTCTAAATCCAGTTAATAAATCATCTCAACTAGAAAAAAGATGGGTTTTTTTCCCGAGATGGACATTGTTAACTTAGTTTGAGATATAGATCATTTGACAGGTAGCAGCATCATTTGGGACATCATCAGTAAAGTAAAATGTGATCATGAACATGAGTAATCATTTCATATTTTCAGCTAAACCACACGATGCTGACTTTTTAATGACCCGCTAAAACATGCTACACACTCAGGATCACCATGGTAACACAATGTGTCCTCCAGAATAACCGTAGCTACATCAGGACGTCTGAACAACAGAACCTTTACAAAGTCGGTATTTACTGCAGGACTGTTCACTTGCATCTGTTTAATATCAGTAATCCATCATTTGAGGTCAGGTTGGGATTAGAAACTTTACTTGAAGACAGAACAAAGAAATTAAGATTTATTGATGATGTCAGCATAACTGTAGAACAGTAACTAAACAGTTACAGGTCACACCGCTGCCTTTGCATTTACGTCCATCTTCATGTTTTCAGAGAGACTGATCATGAGCGGTGAGGAGCAACAACCAGGTTGATGTAAGCTGCGGGTGCGGTCAGCGATGGAGTAAAAGCTGGTAAGTGGACTGGTGGGGTGATGGGAGGCTATCAAACTAAAATTCATATTAAAGTGATCAGGAATTTATCACATACCAAAGCTAATGCTAGCATTGTAACTGCTTTTTCTGAGGTTTCCTGCAGATGTCAAGATTCTGTATGAATGTAAGGACTTTTATAGGATAACTGATATTAAAATTAAAGGTAAGGGACCAAAAATCCCTCCAAACACACCACTCATCTGTACTGGTGCTGGAGCACGTGTGGGCGTGTGTTTGTTGTGGTGCTAGACGCTGTTTTTCTTTGTTTTTGTCTCTTTTATTTCCAACATGCCCATTATTAGACAGCATATAGATCTGTTTAAGTGTAAATCTTAATCTCAGTCTGATGAATCTGCTGCTCATGACATGAAGACTGCAGGTTTCTAAAACACTCTCTCTCTAGAATATTCACCAAGTTTGTGAGCTCCATGAAAGAAGCAGCAGAAACCCTGGTCCCTGGCTGAAGGTGTTGTAGTCTTCTGTGGTGGGTTCTGACCACGCCGTCTCTCCTTAAAGCAGATCATGCGTAGTGACTCGCGATCCATGGGGGATCCTCTTAAAGAGGAAGAGAAACTGTCATCCAACACAGCTTATGCAGCAGCACAACACACTGATGCTTTTTGGAAACAGCATGTCTGTAAATTGTTTTATAACGTGTAATAAAAATGCATGTCGTATGTGTTTGCTTCGTGATTTGCACTTTAGTTTTAACATGTACAAATTGGTAAAGAATGTCACTGGAATCAGACAGCTTTGTTACTAGATGAAGTTGACACAAAAACTATTGTTTGGTGGTTCATGGATTTATTTTGACATAAATTATCACTCATAACTTCAATTATAGACACCTCTGCACTTGGAGGCCTGGTTAGATGCACAGACTGAAGATTTGCTGTGATTACTCCACAGGAGAGCCATCTGAAACACAAACACACACAACATAAATATTGCTAAATGATCATTTATTTAATTTAAGGGTATTTAAGCTGGACTTTTTGTAGCAGGTGTAGCATTAGCTTACCATCATCATGTCTCTCCATTTGTCCTTCTGCCTCCAGCCTTCTCCTAGCTTTTTCTCTTCTGAGGCTCTTTGTGCACCAGAGTGAGCAGAAAGTTCTGTATTTTTGCTCCTAAAGGTGTCATCGTGTTCGCCATTGTTATGGTTTACATGTCTGAGTCGCCTACATATCGCATTGCGCAACACAAAGACGCCGTGTTATAAATGCCTCCACCCAGAAGCATCCTTTCTTTGTTGCAATGGAAGCACAACCCTCGCGTGTAGTGTGGACTAGATTAAATTTGTGCTGCAAAAAGCAGGCACCTATGAATTGAGTCAATACTGGCTAGCAGTGCTGAGGTGTTTGGATCTACTCATGACTACATGAACCACAAGACCATGTCTTCTTTTAGTCTTTCTAGGGCTTTGGGACCACCTACTGGCTTCCTTTTTAGGAGAACCTCTGTTTTGGGTTCATTTCCATTTCAGCATAACTTTTGTTTTGGCTTTTTTTGTTTTAATGTGTTGCAGCTTTTGTTGTACTGTATTGTGGCTTCTGTTGTTGTACTGTGTTGTGGCTTTAGTCGTTGTACTGTGTTGTGGCATTTGTTGTTGTACTGTGTTGTGGCTTTTGTTGTTGTATTGTGTTGTGACTTTTGTTGTTGTACTGTGTTGTGGCTTTTGTGGTCATATTGTGTTGTGGCTTTTGATGTACTGAGTTGTGGCTTTTGTTTTTGTATTGTGTTGTGGCATTTGTTGTTGTACTGTGTTGTGGCTTTTGTTGTTGTATTGCGTTGTGGCATTTGTTGTAGTACTGTGTTATGGCTTTTGTTGTTGTATTGTGTTGTGGCTTTTGTTGTACTGTGTTGTGACTTTTGTTTTTGTACTGTGTTGTGGCTTTTGTGGTCGTATTGTGTTGTGGCTTTTGTTTTTGTATTCTATTGTGGCTTTTGTTGTATTGTGTTGTGGCTTTTGTTGTATTGTGTTGTGGCTTTTGTTGTACTGTGTTGTGACTTTTGTTTTTGTACTGTGTTGTGGCTTTTGTGGTCGTATTGTGTTGTGGCTTTTGATGTACTGAGTTGTGGCTTTTGTTTTTGTATTCTATTGTGGCTTTTGTTGTATTGTGTTGTGGCTTTTGTTGTATTGTGTTGCGGCTTTTGTTGTATTGTGTTGCGGCTTTTGTTGTTGTGGCTTTTTGTGGTTGTACTGTGTTGTGGCTTTTGTTGTTGTATTGTGTTGTGGCTTTTGTTGTACTGTGTTGTGACGTTTGTTGTTGTACTGTGTTGTGACTTTTGTTGTTGTACTGTGTTGTGGCTTTTGTGGTCATATTGTGTTGTGGCTTTTGATGTACTGAGTTGTGGCTTTTGTTTTTGTATTGTGTTGTGGCTTTTGTTGTTGCATTGTGTTGTGGCTTTTGTTCTATTTTGTTGTGGCTTTTGTTGTTTTGTTGTGGCATTTTGTGGTTAAGTAGTGTTGTGGCTTTTGTGGTTGTACTGTGTTGAGGGTTTTGTTGTTGATTTTTGTTGTGGCTTTTGTTGTTGTATTGTGTTGTGGCTTTTGTTGTATTGTTTTGTGGCTTTTGTGGTTTTGTTGTGTTGTGGCTTTTGTTGTTGTATATTGTTGTGGCTTTTGTTGTTGCATTGTTGTGGTTTTTGTTGTACTATGTTGTGGCTTTTGAGATTTTGTTCTGTTGTAGCTTTTGTGGTTGTGTCTGTGTTTAGGCTTTTGTGTTTTACTGTGTTGTGGCTTTTGTGGTTGTACTGTGTTGTGGCTTTAGTGGTTGTACTGTGTTGTGGCTTTTGTTGTTGTACTTAGTTGTGGCTTTTGTTCTTATAATGTGTTGTGGCTTTTGTTGTTGTATTGTGGCTTTTGTGGTTGTATTTATTGGTGGCCTTTGGTGTTGTACTGTTTTGTGTTTTTTGTTGTTGTTCTGTGTTGTGGCTTTTGTTGTTGTATTGTGTTGTGGCTTTTGTTGTTGTATTGTGTTGTGGCTTTTGTTGTTGTATTGTAATGTGGCTTTTGTTGTTGTATTGTAATGTGGCTTTTGTTGTTGTACTGTGTTGTGGCTTTTGTTGTTGTACTGTGTTGTGGCTTGTTATTGTATTGTGGCTTTGTGTTGTGTTATGGCTTTTGTTGTTGTATTCTATTGTGGCTTTTGTGGTTGTATTTTGTTGTGGCTTTTGTTGTACTGAGTTGTGGCTTTTGTTGTTGTATTGTGTTGTGGTTTTTGTTGTTTAGTTGTGGCTTTTTGTGGTTAAGTTGTGTTGTGGCATTTGTTGTTATTCTGTATTGTGGCTTTTGTTGTTGTATTTAGTTGTGGCTTTTGTTGTATTGTGTTGTGGCTTTTGTTGTTGTATTGTGGCTTTTGTGGTTGTGTTGGGGCTTTTGTGGTTGTGTTGTGGCTTTTTGAGGTTGTGTTGTATTGTTGCTTGTGGTTGTATTTTGTGGTGGCTTTTGTTGTTGTACTCAGTTGTGCCTTTTGTTGTACTGTGCTGTGGCTTTTGTGGTTGTACTGTGCTGTGTTGTGGCTTTTTGTGGTTGTACTGTGTTGTGGCTTTTTTTTGTTGTACTGTGTTGTGGCTTTTGTGGTTGTACTGTGTTGTGTTGTGGCTTTTGTTGTTGTGTTGTGTTGCGGCTTTTTATGGTTGTGATGTACTGTGGCTTTTGACATTGTATGGTGTGTGTGTGTGTGTGTGTGTGTGTGTGTGTGTGTGTGTGTGTGTGTGTGTGTGTGTGTGTGTGTGTGTGTGTGTGTGCGTGTGTGTGTGTGCGTGCGTGCGTGTGTGTGTGTGTGTGTGTGTGCGTGGGCAAGTGTTTGTATGTTTCTGTGTATGAACCTGTGATTGACATGCCCCCTACTCTGTTCTTTCTTCTGTCTCAGGTCTGTTTAGCTTCGTGTTTGGATTGATGGGAATGATGGTGTACGATGGTCGGAGTGTTGTGAAGTCTGGGATGTTCCAGGGGTACAACACCATCACCTGGATCGTGGTTATTTTGCAGGTTTGTTTGGTCTTTGTCTTCACTGCTGCCTTTTGTTTCTATTAATGCTGAAACTACAAATCAGAAACGAGTGAAGACAATACAGGAAACGAGAAACATTCGTGGCCTGATTTGTAATAGACTTATTCTGGGTTTTATTCTTAGCTGCTCTTTGAATTTCATACAGTATATCTGAAACAAGATCCAGCTACAGATTCTAAAGAAAAGCTTCTGTTTATTTTTTTCCATTCTAATATATTAAAAGATTTTTACACCCTTCAGTAAGTTCTGGATATCCTCCTAGCCCCTAGAAAACCTCCAGACCTTTGGATGAGGAGCAGCAGCTCTATTCCGAACTCTCCTCAGATGATTGAGTTCTTCATTTTTATGTCTGAGGCTTTGACCAGACCACCCGGAGAAGATAAATTCGTTCACCCATCAGCATCTTGTTGCTTCTGTCTTGATCCTAATCTGTGATTGTAGGTGAGGCTTGGAACAATGCCTGACCAGTAGATGAAGTTTGAGCCTCTTTGACCACTACAGACTGGGTCAACACCCTACTGCAAATGTAGTCCTGATCTGATTACCTTTGATCTGATCCTCCCTTCACTTTGGAAGAAGACATATTAACTCCTTTGTTTGAGGCTTCCTTGTTTTTCTGACGGTAGACTTGGAAAATGCCCCCCAAAAAATCACAACTTTTGCTGCATTTTGCTAATGCATAAGGAAACAGAGCTAAATTCTGTCTCTAAATATGAAAATACCTACTTTTTAATAAATGGCCTGTATTCGAACAGTGCCTTCTTAGGGTTCTGCAACCCCCACACCAATAAAGACTAAATTATGACAAATATTGACGGACATTTTCGTTGATGAATAAGAGACGACAACAAAAATAGACAGAAACAAAAATCCAATCAGAAAACTGAAAATCAGTTTGAAAAAACTACCGCCAACTACACAACATACACTGATGTTTATGTCTGTAAAAGTTGTGTCTAAAGGGAGAAAATGTCCGCTGCTGGGAGGAAAAGCAGTAGATACGACGATCTGAAAAGTATTTGCTTGGTGAGTACACATCCGAGGTCTCCCCTGGTCATAAGCGTTGTGGTGTTAGACGTGAGCGGCGGTGGGAGAGGGTGCTGGAGTTCAGCGAACCAAACTACGGAGCAGCACGCCGTGCCTCTTCTTGTCTAATTGTTTTTATTTTTGTAGCGCTGTTACGGCCGGGATGATCAGCGTTCGGTGTTCTAGCGGTGAGAAACTTTCAAGCATCCCATTATTAGATTAACACCTTTTAATGTTTTGATGGTATGATCAAATCAAATCAAACTTTATTTATATAGCACTTGATCATACAATGAAGGTAACTCAAAGTGCTTAACAAATTAAAAAGGCCCCACATACTCACATTCCCTCCCATCCCCAGAATTTAAAAACATTCTGACAATAAAAACCCCTTCACAACACTCAGCCTCCGACACACACACACATACATATGCCCCCCCCCCCCGTGGAAAAATCACAATGGACTGAGTTTAGATGAGCCAGACCAGCTAACATAAGGAGACGCCATCAGGGAAGCCATCCGCACCAACAGCAACAGATCCACAGCAGGGATGCCAGGGCACCCACAGGGCGCCCAGGGCAGGGAGGGCGGAGACCCCCACCTCCACCTAGGCACACCTGGAAAGCACCCAGGCCGCCACAGCCAACCACCGCCCCTGGCGCAGAGGGCACCCACAGAGGAAACACTGGAAAAAGATTAAATTAAGGTTAAAATATAAAATCCAAAGAGCTAAAATGAAAATTGTAACAAAAAAAGTTATATAGATATTAAAATAATGTCGATCATAAATCTTTGGTTTAAAAAATATACATGTATAATTAGGGATGGGTACCGAATTCGGTACTTTTTAAGGTACAGATCGAATTCCATAGTAGCGACTGAGCACCGATTCACGTCATTTGAAACGGTGCCTCGTTTCGGTACCCGTCCTTCATAACGAGAACTTGCCTAGACAGCTGCGCATGCGCAAGAGCGTTATGTCGTCGGTCGCTGCGAGCGAGTTGTAAACAGAGCAGCATGGTAGAAAGAACGCACGCTAAAGCTTGGGTCCACTTCACTAAATGTGATGGGTAACTGGGTGATGATGAAACCAGCGACAACGATCTAAGTGAGACATCCTCATCTTAATCTGCTCCAGTAGGTAAATAAAATGTTTAAGATAACGTTACCTTGATATGCTAGCTTCCGTTTCGCTAATGGTGCGTTCGCTTTCTCCTCGGAACTCCAAATTTCCGACTAGAAGAACATGAACGCGCTCTAAAGTTTGGCTTCACTTTACTAAATGCGACGGGTGATTGGGTGAAGATGAAACCAGCGACAACGATCTAAGTGTGAGGCATCATCGTTTTAATCTGCTCCAGCAGCTAAATAAACTGTTTAAGCTAACGTTAGCTTGATATGTTAGCTTCCATTGCCACCGTTGTTATCAGCTAATGGTGCGTTCACTTTCTCCTCGGAAATTCTAACTTCCCAGTAGGACAAATCAAATGAAAAAGGACGGCAAAAGGAATGAAGATACACAGTAAATTTAGTTCACAGTAAAAATGTTTGCTTCAGTTTAATTATCAGCTTATAAAACTACAAGGACGATGTTAAAATACAAACAGTTGTATGTTATTTATAGTGATATTTATCAGATATGGTTATACATTGAGAAAAATATATATTTAATTATAAAAGAGAATTAAAATAATAAACACTCAAAAGTATCAAAAATTGGTACTGTTAAGTACCGGTATCGATTCCTAGGTACCGGGAATTAGTACCGAATCGATTCAAATGTCAAAGGTACTCATCCCTAGTATAATTAAATAAAAACTCTGTTTAAAAAGAATACATAAAATAAATAAATAGATAAATAACCTAATTCATGAATTTATTTATTTAAAAAGTGATAGTAATCAGTTAAAAGCAAACCTAAAAAGACTGGTCTTGAGTCTGTTTCTAAAAACATGAACGTTCTCTGCGGCCCTGAGGTCCCCTGGCAGCTCGTTCCAGAGGCGAGGACCGTAGTACTGGAAGGATGCCTCGCTGTGAATATGTGACCTGACTTTAGGGATGACAAGGAGACGGCTGCCAGAGGAGCGCAGAGACCGCGTGGGTTTATACGGTAAAAGCAGTTCTGAAAGATAAGAAGGCCCAAGACCGTTAAGACACATAAAAAACCATTAAAAGTATTTTAAAATCCATCCTGAAACATACGGGGAGCCAATGCAGTGATGCTAAAACTGGAGTAATGTGCTCCCGCCTCCTGGTCTTCGTCAGGACACGTGCTGCTGAGTTTTGTAATGGTTGTAAACCTGAAATCATCTTTTTAGGAAGAGCAGAAAGCAGGGCATTGCAGTAGTCTATCCTACTGGTGATAAAAGCATCAGCGTCTCCGTATCGGCCTGAGAGAGAATGGGGCGGACTCTGGTGATGTTCTTTAGATGATAAAAACCTATTTTGGTGATGTTTTTCATGTGTGGGATAAAAGTCAGCTCAGAGTCAAAAATCACACCCAGGTTCTTCACTTGTTCAGATGGATTAAAAGACAGTGATTGTAATTTTGGTAAAAGTTTCTCTCTCTGGGCCTGAGGATTGATCACTAAAACTCCAGTTTTGTCCTGGTTGAGCTGGAGAAAGTTTCCTGCCATCCAGGATTCAGTGTCTAAAATGCAGTTAAAAAGTGCATCCACTGGCTGTGTGTCACAGAGATGTACAACTGTGTGTCATCAGCGTAGCTGTGGAAATGGTGAGCTCGTGTTAGCAGGTGACTTAAACTGGGATTGGCTCAAACCTGTTTCAGATGAGTTTAAGTTGTTTTGCAACTCTATTAATCTAACCCAGATTATTAATTTACCCACTCGGTAAATCATGTTAAGAAGAAGAAGAAAATATAATTTCTATATGTAACCGGGTCACCTTAGTTCGCCTCTCAAGATAAAAATCACGAGGTGCTTAAGCATAATTCTGCGCACACGAAGACGCATAAGAGACCTGGATGATGAAGCTCAATGGTTAAAGGAATCACTGAAGCGGTGTGAAGCGCTCCGTCGCGCGTCTAGGCGGTACCGTAGGAGGCGAGTTGCCGTGGTTCACCGCATGCTACAGCAGCGAGCTATCTAGGTGCGCACAGCGTCCCCCGGTCCCCTCCTCCTCCCCCTCCCCCTTGTCCAGAACTCTTCCTCACCAGTCTGAATCAGCCACCCTGTCCGTAACAAGTCCGGACCTGTTACTAGGGGCTTCGTCCGGATAAATTCCGGAACACGTTATCCGGATGTTTGTATTCAGACACAAAGGTCTTACGGACAGAGTCCGGAACATTTCCGTTTTTCATGGCCTGTCTGAAGGGGGCTTAAGGTGCCCAAGACAAAACATCGTGTTGTTTTTAGGATTCTCAAACATTTTAATGAACAACCATTTTATCATGACTATCAAACTTTGACTGGAAGAAAATAGCCTTGTTTCCAGATGTTGAATTAGCGTGGTCATATTTTAGTGATGGTTTTATGCAAATTGTGAATAAGCACGCTCCATTAAGAAGGTTCAGGATAAAAGGCCGTGAAAATCCCTGGTTCTCACCAGAGCTGGCAGATAATACTCATGAGCGAAACCTAGCTTGGGCTAAAGCCAGGAAATCGGCTTCTTCCACTGATTGGCTCCTTTCCAGACAACTAAGAAACGAATGTACTTCCTATATAAAGAAAGCTAAATCAGAATTTTACTTGTCTGTCACCACTGAGAACTTAAACAATCCACAAAGTTTTGGAAAATTATTAAGTCTCTTTCAGTGAGTAAAAGTTCTAGTGCCCTACCCACCTTCGTAAACAAGGATTCTGTTCATGTCCATGATAAAATGGAGATTGTGAATTGTTTTAATAAGCATTTCATATCTTCTGGCTCATTGTTTGATTCCCTGAATCCAGCCTCTGTGGATTCGTGTGCTGACCTTCCATTGCACATTGACCATCAATTTAACATTGCCCCTTTTTCTGTGCGGGAGGTGCATAAAGCTCTTAAAGCATTGGATCACAGAAAAACTTCAGGTCCTGACTTAATTGATCCATATATCCTTAAGTTGGCAGCTGATTTCATGGCAGAGCCTCTCACACATCTTTTTAACCTCACATTAGATACAAATGAAATTCCCTCAGTGTGGAAATCAGCTTTTGTTACCCCTTTGTTAAAAGGAGGAGATCCAACAGAATTATCTAATTATAGGCCAATATCAAACTTATCTGTACTGGCTAAAGTTCTTGAGGCTCTGGAGAGTGAACCGTTAAAGGAGTTTTTAAACACTAATGCTATTTTATCTGAGTATCAATCAGGTTTTAGGAAAACACACAGTACTACCACGGCTGCACTAAAAGTGGTAAATGACATTGTAGTTGCTCTGGACTAAGAGCAGAATTATGCATCCCTTTTTTATGGATTTGTCAAAAGCATTTGACACCGTTGACCATGGTATTCTAAAACTTCGACTCCTCCAGTCAGGACTATCTGAAAAAGCAGTGGGATGGTTCTCAAATTACCTTAAAAACAGGTCTCAGTGTATTAAATCAGATGGACTTTGTTCTGATTTTGCCACAGTCCACAAGGGAGTGCCACAGGGCTCTGTGTTGGGCCCTCTTTTATTTATCATTTACATTAATAATCTTGGTCTAAATGTGACAGATGCAAACCTGCACTTTTATGCTGATGATACAGTTATTTACAGCTGTGGAAACTCTTACTCACGCCATAGATTCAGTACAGATAGCTTTTGTTGCTGTCCAACATTTATTACTTCAGCTTAAACTTGTTCTCACCGCAGACAAAACCAAGCTTTTGTTTTTCCTCCATCTCCTCTCCGCCACTCTGCAGTTTCTCTTTAGTTTTCTTAGGTTCTCATTTCTCCAAGGTGATGTATGATTTGACTGTAAGTTTTTGGTTTTGAGTGGAGCAAGCAGGTTAAGAGCTGACTCTAGTCTTCTGCTAAAATCATTGATAATGGCGTCACAAGGGGCGGAGATGTTACTTGGAGGGATGTTGTTTAAAGCTTCAAGAAAAACAGCAGCCACTTCAGGGGTTAGATGACGCTTCCTTACAGTTCTCACAGAGGACATGGATAACGCTGGTGATGTTAAAAAATACGCAATAGTGATCGGACGCTGCCAAGTCGACAACAGAGGACACGCCAGTGGACAGGCTATGCGTGGTGACCAAGTCCAGGGTGTGTCCTCTGTTGTGAGTTGGCTGCGTGACATGTTGGGTACAATCCATATAATTCAAGATGTTTAAATAATCAGTGACTAAAGGGTTTAAAAGGTTATCCACGTGCAGATTAAAATCTCCAGCTAAAATAATCCTATCAAAGGAGTTGTGGAAAACTGATAAAAACTCTGAAAACTCTTGAATAAAAGGTGCACTCTGTCTAGGAGGCCTGGAAACAGTAACACATAAAATCCGAGGGCTGCAGTGAATTCAAAAGTGTTAAAATGATCAAATAAAACAGGTCCTGCTAAAAGTGTTGATGAACTTATGAAAGCAGTCCCGCCTCCCCTTTTCCCATTCCTCGGAAAAATTAAAATCAGGTGGGGAGGCCTCTGTGAGAACAGCAGAGACATCTGAACTCAGCCATGTTTCAGTTAAACATAAACGCTGAAGATTCAAATCTAAAATCAGGTCATTTATGATAAAAGTTTTGTTCAGCAGAGAGCGAACTTTGAAAGGAGCCATTTTAACAGACGCTGGAGGGAGAGTGGTTGTGTGATTTACTGAACTTCGTATCGCTTCCCAGCTGATGTGACCGCAGGTTAGCCGGGGTGACGCATCATCGCGTTTCCACGTCTGATGTGGTCCAGGGGTTATTCTCAACTGAATTCCTGCTTGTTTACCCCTTTTCCTCTGTCGTTTTCCGGGATCCGAGTAGGAATCAGCGTTTAGCTCCGGGCCAGCCCGCTGCTCATCTAAACAAATAGGGAAGTAAATCCTCAGCGCATCTTGGACGATCGCAGACGATCGGTTGGACAAAAGATTCTGACAGTCATATGAGATGGTAGCCAGGGCATGACCAAAGAGGATCGCAGATAGAAGCAAGGCGTGAAGGAGGAGGCCAGTAGAGAAAAGTGTGAAAAAGTGGCCGGTGACCGCAGCTAATCCAAGCACGGGCGCCATCTTGATACCGACCTGGATGTGGGCCCGTTCCCACCCACATGAATAATACAGCAGCTTTTATAAAGCCTGTTATATTCTACAGTTTGTGCGTTTAATCCCTCTGATCTTGTCTGCAGGCTGTGGGGGGGCTGGTTGTCGCCATGGTGATTAAACACGCAGACAATATCCTTAAAGGATTCGCCACCTCCATGTCCATCATCCTGTCCACTCTCATTTCCTATTTCCTCCTGCATGACTTTAATCCCACCGGGTAATCCGAGCGTTACAGACACACTTCTAGGTTTGTTTCTGAATTTTCTTCTAATTCTCCTTTTCCCCTTCAGGGTATTTTTTGTAGGGGCGATGCTCGTGATCGCGGCCACATTTCTTTACAGCTACGAGGTCAAAGCAGCCAGCAGTGCTATCGGAGTGTAGCCGGAGAGCTGTGGGAGCCGGCCTGCACGGGCGCAGTAGGACGCTCGGCTGGAGGAGGACTTTGGCTCTCGTGAAGAACGTGCAGGAGCAACGTTACCAGTTTGAGATGAGGCTAGAGGGGAAAACGCTGCTTTGAACACAAGATAGGGGTTCCTTCTAAAATACCTGGCTCCTCCTTTTCTCTTCCAAGTTCCCACTTTGACTCTCACAAGAGCAGAAACATGTACTCGAAGTGCAACTAGAAAGATCTGGAAGATCACATGAAGTTTTGTTGTTGTTTGTTTTCAGGACTTGAGTTTAGATGTGAAATGGGTAACAAGGTTGAGAGCGTAATAAAACGGCACTAAACCATCTGATTATGGCAGAATGAGGGCTCCATCTAGTGGTGGAGAGCAGCAGACCTGAGAAGCTGAGTGTTCTTGCTTAATGGGAGGTGTCATCAGTCAGAAATCTCACATTAAAGGACTGATTTCACATGGCTGTTGACCATCTTGGTAATCATTTGAAAGCTTGTGTGTGTGTGTGTGTGTGTTGCATTTCTGAGAGGAGTTGAGTGTGCAGTGCGGTGGTGACACGGAGCAGCTGAAGATGAGGCGTAAACCTGGGGAGAAGCACAGATGGAGCATGAGTCATGTGACTTTGGTCGAACAGAAAGCAGAAACCTGGAGGAGCTTCTGGACGATCCACCGACCAAGACAAAGTTACAGCGAAGCAAGACTCCACAGGAGCTCTAATTGGAAGAAGATTATGGGAAACAGGACCTGACTGGTTCAGCCTTAGATTTGTAACCCTCATACTGGTTCTGGATCAGAAACACGTTTTTGATCCCGGACTAGGACTGCAACCATCGATGTCACATCTTCATGAGTCCTGCAGACGAGCAGGACAGATCACTGCTCCATCTGTCTCTGCTTGGATTCACAGGCTTCAGCATTCAATAAAAAATAACACAACAGATACTAAACAATATTCATGAAAACACAATATATATTTGAATGAAAGGGAGCAGATAGAAGACAAATCTTATTATTTCTACCCCCTTTTTAAACTTAAATATCAATTTATATTTGTGCAATCCCTCACCAGTTCTTTCAGTCCCGTAACTGTTCACATTTGTTAATTATTACGTCCACATCAATTGTCCGTTGTCATATCCACTCAACACACGTGATTTAATGTGTAGACTGAACACTTTTAGAGTTCTTAACTCTTTCCATTCTCTGTCCAGGCAATTCCACAACTTCACACCATTCACAGATATTCTCATTTCCTTCTCTCTTGTTCTAAATTTAGGTTTTTTGAAGATTTCAAATCCCTTCAATGAATAACTACTATCTCTCTTTTCAAATATATGCTGAATATTCTTTGGCAATGTACCTTTATTTGCTTTATACATTATATGCAATATTCTCCAGTTGACCAAATCATGAAATTTAATTACTTTATATTTTATAAATAATGGCTTAGATGGAGCTGTACTATGAGTGTTGTCTATAATTCTCATTGCTCTTTTCTGCAAAACAAACAAAGGTTGTGTATACGTTCTATATGCAGTTCCCCAGATTTCTACACAATAATTTAAGTATGGCAGAATCAGTGCATTGTATAGTAATAACAATCCTTCACTATTTAGTACAAACTTTACACTATATAATACTGCAACGACTTTGGCCATTTTACCTTTTATATAGCCTATATGTGATTTCCAGCTTAGAGCTTCATCAATCATTACTCCCAGTCATTTGACAGTGTTGTTAAAACATGAAAATATGTTGAAAAAAGTCAGATTAAAGTTCAAAGTGGGTCCAAAGCTAATTTCTATGATTGTTGGAGAACCGTTTCAGCTAAGCTAATGCCTTTTCCAGGAAGCATTTACTCCCACCTCTAACAAACCCTAACCCCAATGCTGCTGCAAAGGTCCAGCTCAAGACGCGGTTCTGAGCATTTACTTCCTCTGCTGCACAACAACAGAAGACAAGTTTGAGATCACTTGAATAAACTTTCCTCAGACGTTCCTGCAGCCTCTAAAGCCTAATTCATGCTTCTCCCTCAGCGTCCCGAGGGAGAGACGCACGGACGGAGATGTTTTGCCCTCAGACTTCTCCGTTTTCTGACCCTGTTTTGTACGTAAGCAAGCTTGATATATGAGACCCCTGGTCTACAGGGCCTTACATGGACAAGCACCATCTTACATTGGTGATCTTCTTAGTCCCTACACCCCCAGCAGGTCCCTGAGGTCCAGTGATCAAAGCCTACTGGTTGTGCAGCACCAGGCTAAAGGTCAAAGGTGACAGATCATCTGCTGCTGTGGCCCCCAGACTCTGGACCTCTCTCCCCCTGCGCCTGAGATCAGTGGACTCAGTGGTCTCCTTCAAAAAGCAGCTGAAGACTCACCTGTTCAGGCTTTTGCGTGACCTTCATCACCACCCTCTCCTTATTCTGCTCTTTATACCCATTACGCCCTTCTCAGTGTTCCAACTAACCATGCTACTCGTTGATATGTGCTACTTTGGGGAAATGCACATGCACAGACCGATCACAGGCTGTTTCCCTAAAGAGACGCGCTACCTCTGGAAGTTTCTGCTTGTTGTAGGTTTACCTGACAGCTTGTAAAATATCATTATACTGTGAAGTAATTTCTCCCATAGTTTACCATCATTCATGACAAACTGTCTTTTTCATAAAAAAATCACGACAAACATTGTAAATTGTTGCTAATAATTATACTACAGTTCTGTATTTTTGAGTAATATTACCTATTTAAAATAAAACGTGCTTAATAAGTGCGTTATTATACTGTAAACAAGAGCAAAACTGTCGTAACATGATGCAGTAGGAATATTCCACGAGGAAGCAGGGATAGTCAGAACACCCTCATGGACGTCCATCTTTCCTATTAATTTTCTCTCTGTTTTCTTACATTTTTAAATCATAATTGTTTTTTTCTAATCTTAAACATGTCTTTAAATAATTTCAATAAATGTTTTTCATATTTTAAATTTCGCTATAAAAGACAGTTTTCTTTCTTTCGTTCACACCGCTTGGTGGCAGTAATGCGCCATCTTGTTGTTTGTCAACCGCCAATAAAAATCCAGAAGAAGCCACAGAAGAACACGTGTTTCCGGTTTGAGTAGCTGCAGTTGGCAAGCCGCTAATAAACAGTAGAAATGGTTCGTAAATTGAAACACCATGAGCAGAAGCTGCTGAAGAAGGTGGACTTTATTAACTGGGAGGTGGACAACAACCTTCACGAGGTCAAGGTGCTGCGGAGGTATCATATCGAGAAGCGGGAGGACTACATGAAGTAAGCTAGCTGCTAAACCTACCTGATATTTATCTTTATATAATTAGATAGTTTAGACAGTGTTCACTCGTTAAATCACAGACTGTATGAAGCTAATTTAACGCTAATGTTCAGAAAGCACGCTGTCCACTGAGGTGGACATGTAATAAATTATTTGTAAATGATTAAATGTTTGTTGAAGTTTGTTTCATTCACACCTAAAGATGAATGAAAAAAATTGTTTAAAAAATCATGGTTGAAGATTTCATAATTCATGCATCAAAGGGTTCCCTTTTTCTGTAAATTTGTGTGCAACAGTGTTGTTAATGATTTGATCTATTTAAAAATACTTATAATTAAAAGAATGAACACGATTTAAACGTTTATTGTGGGTAAATTTGTGTGCAAGATAAAACAGCGTTTTTTAATGATTTTTGATTAAAAAATTCTTTAATTGAAAAGAATAAACATGATTTAAACTCTTTTTGTAAAATTGCGTGCAAGATAAAACTGCGTTTTTTTATTTATTTAAAAATACTTTTAATTAAAAGAATAAACACAATTTAAACATCCCTTCTTTTTTTTTGTAAAATTGTTGGCAAGGTAAAACCCATCAAGTACTATGTCCTCCCCAATGTTCATAAAGATCTGATGTGGTATTTCAAAATAAAGTGCAATCAAAGTTGACTATAAAGACAATTTTCCCCATATTCAATGGTTTCTTTCTCTAAAAACAGTTTGATTGCGCTACATCATTCCACTTCAGTATTACAGTACACATTGAGTACTACATCCTCCCCGACTTTCATAAAGATGTGATGTGGCATTTCGAAATAAAGTGCAATCAAATTTGTCAATGACAATTTTCACTATATATATATATATATATAAATGTCACATCAGAATTAACGATGTACCCAAACAAGTTCATTTAACGATCATTCCTGAACTTGTTCCTTGTTTTATTTTTGAGTGTAAACCAAACTCACGAATTTTGCCTGGGGGGGGGGGGGGGGGGTGTTTACGGTTAACCATGCATTGACTCATTTGCTGTGTCTGGTTTTCTCCACACTTAGAATTACGGCCGTACATCAGCACCTCACCTAACACACTATTGTAGGCGTGTTTTGTCGGAGCGGGCGTGGGCAGAGCTTTGCCAAAAATTAACCATTTCATTTCCGGGTGTAAATTCAGGGTGACGAAAATGACTCGTTTATAAGATAAATGACATCTCAGCAGTACAGCATCCATACAGCACAATGTCTCAATCCAGAATGACTTCCTATCTCTGGCTCCTTCAAAGGCAGTTGGAAATCTGGGTGTTGTGATTGATGAACACCTGACCTTTAAAGATCACGTTGCCTCTGTTGCTCGTTCATGCCGCTTTGCGCTGTATAACATACGAAAGATCAGACCATACCTAACATAACATGCCACCCAGCTCCTGGTGCAATCTACTGTCATCTCCCGCCTCGATTACTGCAACGCCCTTCTAACTGGTCTTCCAGCCTGGACTGTCAGACCTGTTCAGATGGTCCAGAACGCAGCGGCGCGTCTGGTCTTCAATCAGCCAAAAAGAGCACACGTCACCCCTCTGTTCATTGAGCTCCACTGGCTACCGCTAGCAGCACGCATCAAATTCAAATTGCTAACACTAGCATACAAAGTCCGAGACGGTACGGCTCCCATCTACCTGAATCCTCTTGCAAAGGCTTACGTCTCGGCCCGGCCGCTCCGGTCATCACAGGATGGTCGGCTAGCAGTGCCTACACCACGCTCAGGACAATCCAGACTCTTCTCATGCATCGTTCCACAAATGTGGAATGACCTACCAAGCACTACCAGAACAGGGGCTTCCTTTTCAATTTTCAAGAAACTCCTGAAGACCCTGCTCTTCAGAGAGCATCTTCTAAACTAGCACCCTCCCTGCACCCGTCCCCCCCTCTCTACTGTCCACTCCTTGTTCCCTCCTCTCCATGACTGATGTCAAGTTGTTGTTGTTGTTGTTAGCCTCAAGGGCAACATGCCGATTATCACTTGTAAGTCGCGTTGGACAAAAGCGTCTGCTAAATACATAAACATAGTACTAATGGTAGTATATTATGATGTACTGTGTCTACCTTTGCTCTCAGTGGTTTAAAATAGCAGGATATGGAACCTTTATGGGCTTCAATAACCGGTTAAAAATGTTTTGGGAAACGTGCGTCCCTATTATGTCTGTTTTTCCTGATCTTTTTAATTTGATGCTGGATGCTTAAATGAAGTTAAATAGAAACGTTTAGCTAACCGAGTGCTAAACTTGGCATGGGCACAACCTGCAGCAGCAGCCTGGAGTGGTGGTGTTTACGGCAGCGCTACCCTGGCTGAACATTTCTGCTAGAGGAGCTTTAAACCCTATTTATTTTGCTCAGGTACAACAAGCTGAGTCGCAGCATCAGAAATCTGGCTCAGAAGATTCGAGACCTGGATGAGAAGGATGGCTTCAGAGCTCAGAGTACGCACCACCTGTTAGAAAAGCTGTAAGTTGCTCCTGTCGTGCTCACACAGAAACCAGTCTGTAACTCTAACATGGCCGCGCGTGTTTGTACCCGTTTACCTCGAACGCAGCTTTAGCTCCACCCACTGATGGTTTATGCTGGTGAAGGTTCTCACTCGGTCTTACAGGTCATGGTGATCCAAAAGGCAGCTGGACCTCTTAGGTTTCTTGGAGTCGTTTCACTTCTCGTCTGAGGAGCTTTGTCAATTCTAACTGGAATATAGGAGAGCTGTTGCTGTCTGTTGTTTTTAACGAGCAGAAACTACTCTGAGTACCCTACCTCTCTACCCCTGAGTTGTTGGCCTCTGTTGAGAGGGAGTCGTGTGGATTAGATGCAGGAAGGTGTGACCTAGACTGAAACTGCTTATGAATGAAATCAGGGCTGAAACGATTCCTCGAGTACCTCAAATAATTCCAGTACAAAAAATCCTCGAGTCAAATTCTCTGCCTCGAGGCTTCGTTTCCTTCATATTTAATTAATTCATGGCTTTGCAGTCGCCCGGGGTCATGTTTCACCTCTCTCTCTTTCTTAACATTTTGTAATCACAATTGCCTATTTTTGCTCATTTTAAATATATTTTTAAACATTTTCTAAATGCTTTTTTATATTTTTATATTTTTTGTTTTTGTGAAGCGCCTCGTGATTTTTATCTTGAGAGGCGCTATAGAAATGATATTTTCTTCTTCTTTGTGGATTTGTTAAGCTTCCCTAAGCCTTCATCAGAATCTGCAGGAGAAAATCTGGAATGTTAAAACAGAAAAACAAAACTAAACCGGACAAACTGCAACCCATGGCCCACCGGGCTAATGCAAGACCATCGTAGCCTCGAAGCGCTAACTAACGCTTATGTTTGATGCATTTCTGCTCTGAAACAACCAACTCCAACACTTAGCTCAGCTTATCCAAGTTTATAAGAAAAAGGATCTGTTGTGGTTGGTGAGGTCCTCGGATGAACGAGGCAGTAAAATTAACAGCTGACAGAATCAAAATCACATTCTATAAATGTTTAAACATCTATTTATTTATTTTATTTATTTATTCACGAAGTGGGTCAATACATATTAATGAACATTTCAATAAATGTAAATATGCCAGATTATAGCCTTGGGCTAATTTCCATCTGCAGACCCTCCGGCAGGTTGATGTTAGACACAAAGTAGTGTAAACATACAGAGATAGTATTTACAAGTCATGTGACGGAGACAAAAACTGTCATCCCATTATACTAAAACAAACAAATGTCAAGGAAAGTGGACACAGAGAACAACATAGACAGCAATAACGGAAACACATCAATTGTATTGCACAAACCCCGATACTGCATATGCCCTGACTGTCGTGAGATTACATTCACCCATTACACTAGCAGTTGTTTCCCTTTTAATAATGTACCAACTCTTTTCCCGGACAAATAAAAAATATAAGTATTAGACATGATCACATGTTTGTGTGTCCCTCAGCCGCTGTTTTAAGCGACTCTTAAAGATGTTTAGACTGGTACTTTCCCTCACAGATAGTGGAAGACTATTCCAGAAGGTCACTCCCTGGTATGACAGAGCAGTCTGTGAAAAGGTAGTCCGCCTGAATGTCAGTTCACAGTCACCTCTAGCAGTGGCTCGAGTCAGTCGAGACCCGACAACACTGCTAGACTTTTGTTTAATAAAATCACTCATTGGTGGTGGCGCCAGACCATGTATAACTTTATATATTAAACAGGCTGATTTAAATAATTTAAAATTAGTAAAATTTAAAAACTTGTATTTATCTAAAATTTGACAGTGGTGATATGAGAGAGGTTTTTTATCTAATATTTTCAATGCTCTTTTGTAGCATACTTCAGTTGGCCCAATAGCAGCCGAGCTCGTATAGGACCAACTGGTAATACAATATTCAATATGAGCCAGTATCATAGAATGCAGGAATGTAATCGCTGCCGTGTCTGTTAATGACGATCGGATATATCTAAAGTTCCGTATATTAACATTAACAGTTTTCACTACTTTACTAATATGTTTTTTAAAAGTTAATTTAGAGTCTAATCGCACTCCCAAATACTTAAATTCCTCAACATTAATTAATTCATGTGCACCCAAGCAAACTTTTCCTGCAGCCACGGTTGTTTTAGGTTTACTGAAAAACATTGATACGGTCTTGTTAAAATTAAGGCACAGGCATGAGTCATTCAGCCATTTTCGTAAATCACGTAATGCCAGTGAAAGCTGATGGGCTGCATCATCCGGAGTTTCGGCTTGCGTAAAAATTACCGTATCATCAGCATACATAATTGTGTCCACATTTCTACATACATTAGGCAAGTCATTTACATAAAGTGAAAATAACAGGGGACCCAAAATTGAACCCTGGGGAACACCTTGCATGCAGTTAAGATAGGGTGACTTGCTATTCTTTATTTGCACACATTGTTTTCTATCTGATAAATAAGACTATGAAATGAAAACATGAGTGATTATGTTGCTGATGTTTCAGCTACAGCTTGGGCGTCATCCCCACCAGACAGAACCTGGCCCTGACGGAGAAGGTCACGGTGTCTTCGTTCTGCAGGTGAGTGCTCTCTAACTGAGCCGTGGACGCAGCCAGAGCTCGCTCGTGTTCTCAACGGCTGGCTGTGTGCTCCTGCAGGAGGCGGTTGCCCTGCATCATGATTAACCTCCACATGGCTCAGAACCTGAAGATGGCTGTCGGCTTCATCCAACAAGGACGTATCCTTCACTCTCAGAGTCTAACGCTGTCGTGCTTAAAGCCGTTTGTTAGGTCTTCTGGTTCTGAATCAGCGACAGTCGGGTTTGTTTTCTGACTCTTGACAGATGTGCGTGTGGGTCCAGATGTTGTCACAGACCCAGCTTTTCTAGTCACGAGGTTTGTTTCCAGCATAAGAACTCCACTCAGGTTTTCTGACAGCAAACTTGAGTTAATAACTCACTATTGTTTATTTGTTTTAGAAACATGGAAGACTTTGTCACGTGGGTGGACTCCTCGAAGATCAAGCAGCATGTGATGAATTATAACGACGAGGTGAGAGATCAGTGCTGGCCGAGTGCGACGTTGGAGGAAACAAGACTTTAATTTATGAAGATGCATCATTATTAAGCAACAGCTGCTCAGCATCAGTTCAGTCCTTATTGCTGTTAAACGTTCCTGACCTGACTCACCAATCAGAAAACCAAAATCTGATCCTCGGGATTTCTGCAAACCAACTTCAGCTGAACAGCAGAGTTGTGATGATCCAACAAAAGCTCCGCTGGAGTTTCTTATGGGCCATTCCCATCTGTACCGGGTCGGCCCGGGCTGGGTAGCCCCAGTCGGCCCCAGCCTGGCCCGGTTGATTCCACACATCCTTGCCTTAAGCCCATGTGGGCTGATTCTACCCACCAATCAGAGGCTTGCTCTAATGGAAGGTGTGAATTTGCTGTCAGCAGTGGGTGTGTTGGCCCTGGTCGGCCTGAAGCAGACCCCCTCGAGAAGAGGGCTGAGAATGAGCCTTGGTTGGCCCGGAAAAATACCAGGCCACCCAGATATGTAAACAACCTACGCTACCTGGCCCGGGCCGACCCGGTACAGGTGGGAATGGCCCATTATTCCCTCTGCCCAGAAAAACTAATAAACTGACAAATGATGATAAATTATTAGGGATCATCATGTAATTATTAAGAGTTTTTAAAGGAACTTTACGGACTTTTGAATTTTTATGCTCGTGATCGCCCCCTCAGGCCAAAAACGTAACGGCAGCTTCAATAGTAGGCTCGTGCACGAGGCACGCATGCTGTACGTGCACACTCCTTAATGAAAATAACAGCTGAGACAGTCCCGTGTGTGTGTGTGTGTGTGTGTGTGTGTGTGTGTGTGTGTGTGTGTGTGTGTGTGTGTGTGTGTGTGTGTGTGTGTGTGTGTGTGTGTGTGTGTGTGTGTGTGTGTGTGTGTGTGTGTGTGTGTGTGTGTGTGCGTGTGCGCGACCGACCCGGAGGACGTGCAGCTAATTAATTAAATAATTTGGTTCTGTAGCTTTCTCTTCAGCACAGCCGACAAAGGTTGATGATGGGTCAGTCCTCCTGCATGCTCAGATCATTCCCTTCCCTTGCTTGAAAAATTGTTCCAAAATGAAAGTTGAACCCACATCTTTTTTATCTGTGAATTCAATGCCGTTCGGCGAGTCTCAAATAAAAATTTGGGCATCTTACTGTAAAAAATATACCATTAATGTAAAAAAGAAACTCTAAATAAACTATGTTCACATTAGGGCTGGGCGATATGACGATTTTAGACCGTTTTACGATCTACACATCTGACGGTCTGTCATTTTTGAGAGACCGTTTTATCACGATTCACAGCTCTGCTGTTGAATTTCTGCCTCTGAATGAAAAGGGAACTTACCTCAGGCGAATGACACGCCTTTGTCTGACCCTTAACCAATCAGAGTGAGTCATAGTAATATATCAGTGCCCCGCTTGTTTTCACCTGCGTGTGAACAAACATGGCTTCGCCGCGGCTGAGCGACAACGAGGTTTTCGTTCCGAAGAGGAACGCCTCGTCCGTTATATGGAACTGGTTTGGTTTTTCACCAGATGATAAAGAGCAGCTAAACGTCATTTACAAGGAGAGCGTCAAGGCAGGTGATGGCAACACCACAAACTTGTTTAATCACTTGAAAAGAAGCCATCCCAAACAATACAATGAGAGCCAGGCGGCAGCGGCTAGCGCTTCTTCCGGTCAGCAAACGCTAACAAACACACAAAATTCACTCCCTACGACAGAGACAGCAGACGATGGAACAGCGTGACCGAGTGAGCGTTGCAGAAAATATTCAGAATGAGCAGTTATTTGCTACCACAAGCGATCTCTGGTCCAGCCGCACATCAGAGCCGTATTTGAGCTTAACTATCCACTACATGAGCAGCTGGGAGCTACATAGTATTTTGAACAAGTTAATGTTTGCACAATACGTTTGCAATTGACATGTTTGCACTTTAAATATGTTTACGACTTTAATTTATGTTAAGTTACTTGAAAAACGAGAAAAACAGATTTTTGTAATTGTTTCTCTCAGGGCTTTTATCCTCTCTGGTGTGAGTTTAAAATATAAGTGTGTTAGCACTGTGCTGATTATCCCTAATATGAATAAATGTTTGTTTATTCAATGTTTCTCTTCTTTAATACGCAATTGAAGTTATGCTATTCATGGATAAAAAAATCGTGATCGTAAAATCGAAATCGTGATAAAATATTGGAAAAATCGTGATATTCTATTTTTGCAAAATCGCCCAGCCCTAATTCACATCCAGAATCGAACCCGGGTCTTCTGCACGAGAGTCCGACATCTTACTGGGTGAGCTAAGGCGCCAGTGATGTTGTTTGTATCTGTAACATTTATATCCTTGATGACAGCTGAAACACCGTCAAACCAAAGAACGGTTCGGAGTGAAAATGGCTATTTTGTTGCTAATTTGCAGGAAATATCTAGAAGAAAGTTCTACAGAAAGTAGCTAAGGGTCCTCAGAAATGTAGCTAGCTTTGTCACTAGGCGTTAGGAACAGCGACAAAGTGGCACTGCCTCTCTCTCTGCTGCTAAAGCTACGGACAGCAAATGCTACGGGCGATGCCTGAGCGTGAACGCGCATGAAGAAGCCTGCTCGACCCGAGCATCTCTCTTTTTCTGTGATTTTACAGAAAAACAGGCAATCACAGTAAAAATGCCAGGGCTCATTCTACAGGACCAGGGCATTGCAGGAGAATGTATGAAGAAGACATTTATTATTTCTATACGTGTTTTGGCTGTCACACTTCCATAATGCACCTTTAATAGGCACAATTTCACAGAATACCAAACAGGAAAACATCTAAAAATGTTCCGTTGTTTGTTTTGCAGAGAGATGACTTCGATCTGGTGGCTTAATCCGGTTGAAGGAAACATCAGGAAAAACTCCCATCAGCAGGAATGCTGAATAAATATCTTTTTAATAAAACTCTGACAGTGTAAACAATAAAGGTTGTTGTTGTCACAGTGTTTCTGCTTTTCTCTGAGTTCCCTCGTCTCAAGACTTCAAAATAACCGTCAAGTGTCCCAAAACCACAGGCCGAGCGTTAACACGGCTAAGGCTCTAGAGAAGACGGACGCCATCTGCAGATCCACGTCCTCGTGACCATCAGAGCCACAAGTGCACAGCGATGAGCGTGATCAGGTTCACAGCCGCCGCCTCAGCGTGTTCAGAGCGGTTATTCAGAGAGAGGGCGTCACGTCTGTATTTTTGGGACTGGAGGGCTTTGGTGTTTAAACATAAAACCCGAATCACATTGTTGGACTAAAAATGACCCGAAATACGAGTTTTGAGTATTAAGCACTTGGTCCATTAGTTGATTGGTTTGGTTCAATTTAGTTCAAAGTCTGATTTTAACATGGAGCATAAAACTATGATTTACCACTTGTTAAAATTCAGAGAAAACTGATTCAGCTTCAGAAATTTCCTGCATTAACCGATGCTTTTAGTGGCATTTTAGCTTGAAAATGAGGTGGAAGACGTCTAGAAATCAGCAATCAGCTGGCCATGGCCTCAACCTTGGGCAGCAGTAGCTCCACAGGTAGAGCGGGCGGTCCAGTAATCGGAAGGTTGCAGGTTGGATTCCGGCTCCGGACAGAGAATTCTGCTGTTGTGTCCTTGGGCAAGACACTTAACCCACCTTGCCTGCTGGTGGTGGTCGGAGGGACCGGCGGCGCCTCTGTCAGTGCGCCCCAGGGCAGCTGTGGCTACATCGTAGCTCATCACCACCAGTGTGTGAATGTGTGTGTGTGTGTGAATGGATGAATGATGCACTGTAGTGTAAAGCGCTTTGGAGTCCTGACTCTGAGAGGCGCTATACAAGTGCGGGTCATTTATCATTTACCATAACCATCAGCTGACCTCCAGTATGAACTACTGGACTGTAAACCTTTGCCAGATCATGCAGAACATTTTAGAACGGCTGGGATTTGCTGAGTGGTCTTTAATTGCTCGTTACTTTTTATCTAAAAGGGATTTTCCTCTTTAGAGAATTTCCTCCATGTTTGCCACCGTAATTATCTGGACATCCTGTTGCTCTGACTTGACCATGCTCGTGTTTCATCGAGCTCTGAAGTCGGCATGAGATTCTTTGTCTTTTGGATGTAAGTCTGATGTGATGACGTGTTTTTTTGGTGCCAGCCGCTTCCATGAAAACACAAACATCCTTACCAACCTCCATGAAGGAGTACGGCCTAGTCACCGTGGGTATTCTTCTTGCATACTCCTTGTGGAGGTTCTCCAGGTAGGGCTCTGCAACAAACTGTTATTTGGATGGTCGATGAATCAGATGAGGTCTCGACTCGACTAATGCGATTAAACAGGAAATTTTAAAACTGCTGGGGAAACATTTTTTTCTATCTTTTATTATTTTCTATCCTTTATTTAACAACAAAGCATTATTAAAAAACAGTTCAACAGTGTGCCAAAGGACTTGCTATTACCTAAATATATCCATAGTTAAACTCCGATCAGTAAACATGCTGGTGAAGGTTCTCAGTCATCCAGGTCATGGTAATCCAAAAGGGTTCGAATGAAGACAACTTTGGTTTCTTGAAGACGTTTTGCTTCTCATCCGAGGAGCTTTGTCAATTCTGACTGGAAAATGGGAGAGTCAAATTTATGAGAAGAAGAAGAAAAAAATATCTATAGTGCCGCCGCCTCTCAAGATAAAAATCACGAGGTGCTTCACAAAAGCAAAAAATGTAAAAATATAAAAAGGCATTTAGAAAATGTTTTAAAAAAATTTTAATGAGCTAAAACAGACAATTGTGATTAAAAATGTAAAGAAAGAGAGAGAGTGAACAGGAAAGAGGGAAATCAGTGGATCCTGAGGAAGGTGGAATAGGTGGGGAGAGCAGAATAAAGAGAGAGAGGTGAAGAAGGTCATCCAAAAGCCAGCTTGAACAGGTGAGTCTTCAGCTGCTTTTTAAAGGAGACCACTGAGTCCACTGATCTCAGGCTCAGGGGGAGAGAGTTCCAGAGTCTGGGGCCACAGCAGCAGATGATCTGTCACCTTTGACCTTTAGCCTGGTGCTGCACAACCAGTAGGCTTTGATCACTGGACCTCAGGGACCTGCTGGGGGTGTAGGGACTAAGAAGATCACCAATGTAAGATGGTGCTTGTCCATGTAAGGCCCTATAGACCAGAACCAGGATCTTGAGATGAACCCTGAAGTTGACTGGCAGCCAGTGAAGCTGGAGGAGAAGCGGGGTGATGTGGGTGTGTTTGGAGGACTTGGTCAGAAGCCGAGCACAGGCGTTCTGAACCACCTGTAGACGGTTCAGGGAGGTTCTGCTCAGACACGAAATGTCATGAGCTGCAGCAGTCGTTATTTAAAGGTGCATTCCTTTATTTGCAAAACAACTTGGCTTAAAAATGTTTTGTCCCATGCTTCTTAACAATGCGATAAAGTAGCATAGCTATAAAGATATTGTGGAGATTTAAAAGAAATAAACTCATAAAGTGCTTCTCTCGCATTTGTCTTAAAAACCTCAGCCAATCATTGCTTTCGGTCTGAAAGAGGGACATGGTACATTTGTGAGTAATTACAATGCTATGTACGATACCCATTTTACTAATAAAGTTAGTTTAAAATGGAGGGGTGGGGGTTAAGTACACCTGCTTTGGGAGCCCCCTAGTGGCTTGGGGGCCCAGTGCAACTGCACAGGTTGCACATAGGACGAAACGCCATGCTTTCATAAAACCGAATGAAATCAGCCTCACATTTCTTGAGTTAGCTGTGTGGGTCTGCTGTTCACAGCATAGCCAAACAACCCGTCTTTTAGGCTCCTGTCAAGTTTCACTTTAAGCTCAGAAGTAATGCTGAATGATGTGGCCTCGTGCTTCAACGCAGTCTGAAAATACCTTCAGAATGCGACTGAGAAAGGAAGTACATCTCAGACACTTCAGTTCTGTCCTCTGCAAACCACCTCCACAATATCTCAGAGCGTTCACCAAGGCTCTGAAAATAGCTGCTCAGGGGCTTCCAACACTTCAGCATTCGGTCGATAGATGGCAGCAGAGACAGCCACCTTGTGACAGCATGCCTCAGCAGGTTATATTCATCCACTTCCACAAACGCAAAACTCTTTCAGCTGCGCTGTTCTGCTGGCTGAGATGCTGAAGTGGCTATAAAACACAACACAATGTCTTTAACATCCAGATCTAAGTTGCCAGCCGCATATCTCGAGCCATTGTGCAAGATGTGTGCTAAAGAAAAGGAAATCACTCACCTGACCTGAACGACATTACATTAATCTTTGAGGACAAAGTAAAGAACTTTGGTGTTAATCTTTGACCAGGACATGTCATTCAAATCCCACGTTAAACAGGTTTGTAGGATTTCCTTTTCCCACCTTCGGAATATTGCTAAGATTAGAAGCATCCTTTCCAGGAGTGATGCTGAAAAACTAGTTCATGCATTTATTACATCAAGACTGGATTACTGTAATCCATTACTCTCAGGAAGTCCACAGAATGTAGTTAAAAGTCTACTGGAGGCCTGGTCATCGAGCATCCTGAGCTCAGGTTCTTCAACAACGCCCTTTTTCTCCCAGACAGAGTGCTTTTTAGTAAGAGAGGCAACAGCTTGTTTCTGGACAGCATTCACTCTGTTCTGGAGAAGATTCTGGCTCACAGGTGTAACACCTAAATCTGTTACGCCTTAGAAAGATAACAGCTGACAGAAAAGGGCAAACGGACGAGCTTCTCATCCGGCACTTCTCATCTAGTTTACACTCATGACAACTCTGAGGGGGGTGAATTTTTTTCTCACTCTTCTGTTTAAGTGTATTAAAAGCCTAAAATTCTGTGTAACCGCAGAGCTAGCTCCGTGGAAAGGCCTCAGTAGAGCCTCGGTCTGGCTTGGAAACTGCTCTGGGATTTTGAGTCTCTGTGTTTGTGTATTCTTTCTCATAATTTCTCATCCCATCCTCCTCAATAGACTCTCTTCCTTAGGCATCACTCACACCCCCCTCAGCTGGTTTCAATCTTACCTTACTGGCCGCACTCAGCTCATCCAGTTAAAATCCTTTACCTCAGAACCCTCCCCAGTCAAATCAGGTGTGCCCCAGGGCTCTGTCCTGGGGCCCCTCCTCTTCATAGTATATCTCCTCCCTATCGGCAAAATCTTCCGCAAATTCAATATCCAGTTTCACTGCTTTGCAGATGACACCCAGCTCTACATTTCCAGTAAGCCCAACTCAACTCTCCCACCATCCTCCCTTACACTCTGCCTCTCTGAAATCAAATCATGGTTCACCTCTAATTTCCTCAAACTCAACGGCAATAAAACTGAACTTCTTCTTGTTGGCACTAACTCCACCCTCTCAACATCTGACAGCTTTTCTTTAACTATTGACAGCGCCACAGTCTCCCCCTCACCTCATGTCAAGAGTCTGGGTGTCATTCTCGACAGCTCACTTTCTTTTCAAGCTCACATTAATAACTTAATTCGGTCAGCATACTTCCATCTACGTTCCATAAACCGTCTCCGCCCCTCCCTGACCCCTCACACTGCCGCCATTCTCGTCCACAGCCTCGTCACCTCCCGTATCGACTATTGCAATTCACTTCTTTATGGTCTCCCCAACAAACTCCTTCATAAACTGCAACTGGTCCAGAATTCGGCAGCCCGTATTATCACCAGAACCCCTTCCTTTCACCACATCACGCCGGTTCTCCAGCAGCTTCACTGGCTCCCAGTTAAATTCAGGTCCATCTTCAAAATTCTCCTCCATACCTTCAAAGCAATCCACAACCTCTCTCCTCCATATATCTCAGACCTTATAAGTATTCACACCCCATCCCGTTCACTCAGATCTTCTTCTTCCATCCATCTTGCGGTTCCTTCTGCCCGTCTCACTACCATGGGGAGCAGAGCTTTCAGCCGCTCTGCTCCTCGACTCTGGAACTCACTTCCCCCAGACATCAGGAACGTCAACAGTTTTACCCTTTTCAAAACAAAACTCAAAACACACATGTTTAAATCTGCCTACAACCTCTGATTTTATTGAAATGTTTCTCTCTGTTTTTTCTTCTTTGGGTTTTATTATTGTTTTATTGTATTTTATTACGTGTTTTGTGTAAAGTGACCTTGGGTGTCCTGAAAGGCGCTTTGAAATAAAATGTATTATTATTATATATTATTCTTGTTTGGATATTATTTGTGCAACTGTTGGACAAAATGACTTGCTGTGGCATTAATTGCACTAATAGAGCGTCCAAGGAGTCTCCACTTCATTTTTTTCGGTAAGTAAAATTATATTTATGAATTTTAGGTCACTGCCGAGCTGAGCTTAGATTTTAACATGTACTGTTTAACCATGAAATTTAAATGTAATAGGGTAAAACCCAGTGCATTTAACATAATGCTGCACTTTATAAAATGGGATGAAATAACATGTTGGCGGAGCTGGGTTCTGACTATCGGCTTGTGGAGCTCTTGGGAGACCTCTGTTTTCCACCCGGTTTTACCCAGCGGTCAGCCCGGCGTATCTCTGACTCAGAAGTTCTGGTGTTGTGCACAGTTAACTCCGGTTGTAGCTAGGTTGCTACCTCCATTAGCTTAGCTCCCACCTCCGCGTTAGTTTTGGGTTAGCTTCAGGTTAGCTTGTAGCTAGTTCGACTGGGTGTCATCAGTTGATCCCAGCCTTACAGCCCCACCCTCAGCTCCTCCTCTTCCCTTTTATGGAATTGTCTGGGCTTGATGGAACCTGTGACACGGTCAAAATGGTGGTGGTGGCCACCTCTCATTTGGCCTCAAAAACGTGTTATTGGAGCCTATGGAAATGAATTGTCCAGTATTTATATGTCGATGCTTGTCACCAGCATTCAGACATCAATTCTGTTTGCTTCACAGCCAGATGGGACACGGGGGAAAATATGTTAAAATGGCCCACCAGCGAAATGCAATTTCTTCAGCATTTCCAAGTCCACCAGCTCGGTGGCCTGGCAAGCCAGACTAAATAAATGCATTATTTAAACTTTGCAAAGCAAGAATTTGGTCTAGTTCACTGGGCTACCAACTCGGAGGAGGTTTGTACAACTCCGGTCAGGTGACGTCCTGTCCTGCAGCGAGAGGAACGGAGGAGCAGCACGTTTTATTGAGAAATGACCGAATGTTAGCACAGAAAGGATATTCACCTGTGCTTTGACCATAAAAAATTAATAGCAGACACAAGGGGGGTTAAAAGCCAGCGAAACTGTCATGTGTGATCATTTTTTTAAAGTCACGTTGGAATTAATAGATAAATAAATGTCTCATGTGTCCTACTGCTCCTGAACGCACCGCCGCTCCGGACCGGGGGGGGGGGGGGGGGGGTTGGGGGGGGGGCGTGGGTTGACCGGCTTCGTTCGCTCGGAGCTCAGACACAATGAACCGTCAGACGGAGCGGGGCACGCGCGCTGGGCCTGTGGCATTAGCACGCTTTTAGCTTCTTATTGTTCGCAGAACTTGTTTTTAACCCACCGCTTTATGTTTATGGCGGCGCCGCCACGCATCTGGAAGCGGGCTGTTCTCGGAGTTTGACGAGAACGAGGTCGGGACAGACCAACGTCACCGCCAGACCCTCCTTGCGATATTTTAGTGACTTTTGTTTTAACTGAAGACAAAACCGAGCAGATAATGTCGCTTCCGTCTGACTATTTTGCTGCTGAGTGTCTGGTGTCCATATCCAGCGGTCCCGTCCTGCACAGACCCACCCCTGTGGCACCCAACAGTGAGCCGGCCGCGGTGGGCCCTCTTCCCGGGGACCCCGACGCCTCGAGCGAGGACAGGGAAGTGCAGGAGACACTGAGGCTGGAAGGGACGAACATGACGACGGTGGCCGGTATCCTCACTGACCTGCACAGCAAGTTCCGCCCCATGTCGGCCTACTCTGAGAGCAGCAACTCCTCGTGTGGAGGGGAGAGCGGGTACACCACGTTGTCCGACCCCACCACCCCGACCATGACCCCCTCCGCCACTCCCGTCCCCGGGCAGCAGCAGCAACACCAGCTCAGGGGGGCATGGGGGGTCGGGTCGCCGATGAAGCGACATCAGTGCACTTTTGACGGATGCGACAGAGTTTACGGGAAGTCATCGCACCTGAAGGCGCACATCCGGACCCACACAGGTACACACGCTCTACGCTAGCGAGCTCCGTGTAGCTAGCTGTTAGCATCTTTCTGTGTTGCTGCTTCGTGTGACTGTCTGATGAAAGCCGAGTCTTGCTAGCTGGCTCGTTTGTGACGGTTAGCAGAAGCTTTAAACACAAAGAGCGTTAAAGCTAGTGCCTCGTTGACTCGGACAAAGAAGCAAAGTAACAAAAGAACAGGGCTGGAGCTGAGACCGATAACGTAACTCCACCTCCCGCTGGATTTTCATATGAAATGAACTTAAACCTTAAAGAGCAAGTCACCCCCAAATCAACATTTTTAGCTGATAAACTATGTAACTAATGTGTTTAATCGCGGTGTAGTCAAATCATTTGGCCCCTTAGGGGGTCTTAGTTAAAATATACAACCCCTGTGTGTGATATTTTTACCTCTTTACTATAAATCCTGTGTTTCCAGTTCACAAACTTGTCCTTTTTCACTAATATTTCTCACCAACATCATTCTAAATATTCGTCTCAACTTGAAATTCTACATTTTTACATACATAAACTGGTCGACGTTCCATGGTCATCCACCTTCTTAAAATACAGTAGCTGTTTAGGGACATACCAGCTCCACGTTACCTGTTTGGACTATGATTGTAACCTGAATTAACCAGCAGAGGGCAGCAGTGCGCCCTGGAAGCATGGAGTCTTCTAATTCAAATAAGAAATAGATAAGAATAGCAACACGTTGCTGTACTTGTTCGTTTGTTTAATAAACAATTAAATCATAAGACGCATAAAATGTGCCAGTTCGTCATCATGTCCGACACAAGGAAGCCGCATATGTTAAGATCCCCGCCCGATATTAGCTGGACGCCAGCCTCCGATTAGTGTCTCTGACTCCCAAACTCACCTCGAGTTGTTCGTTCATCTTTTCCTAGTACCAGAACTCCCGATCCAGTCCCAACGTGTCCGTTCCAAAGTCCTTCTACTCGAGTCTCCTCTCTTCCTGCAGCCTGCCGTCTCTCCCAACACGCTCCAGCGCTCGTCCGCTAGCCAGTGGCTAAATCAGCGTTGTTTACTTGATCTCCCTTAGCACTCTACTAACAACGATGTAGTTCTCCACGCGTCACAGAGACGCTCCGACACAGAGGGGTTCTTCTCTAATGTTACATTTAGACTTGGGTCTCCTTTTGCTGGTAATCTGTGGGAGTTTACACACAGCGTCTCTCCGGCTCTAGCTGTGGCTAACTAGTAGCTCGTGACGCCCATCTCCACCACGCCAGCTGTGAGCCACGTTAGCTGGTGGATAAGTCAACATTGTTTACTTGATCTCCAGCTCACCAACTCTCCTTCGCCAGCCGTGGCTAACGATCAGCCAGTGATCGCTCCATATCCATATAAGCTGGTAGCAGCAGCCATCTTGTTTACATCGAGGCACCGTGATCCACGCGAAACGGGTGTTGTGGGAAATGAAGCTCCGCTGTAATATTCTGTTTCCCTTCGGCAGTCGAGAGCAAACATTTCCTAATTCACACAACTTATTGTCCATTATGAGGACTAAACTACCTCAATTAAAAGATGGTTAAACATCTTTTTACATAACTTTCTTAAATGATAAATAAGCTTGCTACAAAAGAGGGAACAAGAATGTTTTAACTGTATATTTTTTATTGTTTTTAGGAGGAAATACAGATATAAAATCACAAGCGTAACATTATTACATTACATCGTTTTCCCGTAAAAGTTTATCACAAATGGTGTGAAAATAGCCAGAAGTGCGATCTCCTGACACGGTTGGGGGGGGGGGGGGGGGGGGGGGGGCAGAATATTTCAGGGGAACACAATTCCTCACAACACCTGACCTCCCGGCTGACGACACCCCTCCGTGTGAATCGTGACGGCTTCAAGAACAGAACTAGCTTGCTTCCTTCAGAACTGGTAGGTAGGTTGATACAGTCATTATTATAAATACTTTTTTAAAGAGGTCGAGTAGCTTGTGTTGAGCTTTGTGTGGGTTAGGCTACGCAGGTTGGAACCTGATTACACAGTCAAACCCACGAGTGGGCCACCGTAGCTGCAATACTTTCTCTGACCTGCATGGCGCTAAAGAGTCACCTTTTTTCATCATGATTACAGTGGATTTCACACACGGGGCCTTTAAAGTCAGTCCCAAACTTCTTTATTACTATATTATTTCCTTGAATATGGTGGAGGCCCAGGCCAGAGGAACCCTCTGTTTCCTCCTCAGAAGTCTGTCCGTTTCTCCCTCTGTGAACAGGGTGGGGCTAGCTGTGGGGCATTTCCGTTTGAGCTACAAAACACCTCAGTGGGGGTTACTGTAGCATGTGACAGCCATGGCGGTCTGCACAACGTGTGGCTCCAGCAGGACACGCTGCGTCATGAGCGCACCTCCCAAAAACGTACATCACTCAGCAGACCGCTACCTAAAACAAAGCGCCGCTGTTACAACTTCTGACTTGACCCAGCTCATCTTCCTCAAAGAGGAAGACTCGTTTTCAAAACCGCTTTGGCCTCCGTCTCCGGCTGCGAGTCTCTTTTTCCGGCTTGCAGCTAAACAGCTGATCTGTCTGCTGGACATTCGTCCTCCTTTATACGTAAACTCACTAAACTACAGAGAAGTAACTAACGGTCACTAGGGATGGGTACAGAATTCGGTACTTTTTAAGGTACCGACCGAATTCCATAGTACCGACCGAGCTCCGATTCACGTCATTTCAAACGGTGCCTCGTTTCGGCACCCATCCATCATAACGAGAACTTGCCTAGACAGCTGCGCATGCGCAAGAGCGTTATGTCGTCGGTCGCTGCGAGCGAGTTGTAAACAGAGCAGCATGGTAGAAAGAACGCACGCTAAAGCTCGGGTCCACTTCACTAAATGTGATGGGTAACTGGGTGATGATGAAACCAACGACAACGATCTAAGTGAGACATCCTCATCTTAATCTGCTCCAGTAGGTAAATACATATAGCCTGATATGTTAGCTTCCGTTTCGCTAATGGTGCGTTTGCTTTCTCCTCGGAACTCCGAATTTCCGAATAGAACAACATGAACGCGCTCTAAAGTTTGGCTTCACTTTACTAAATGCGACGGGTGATTGGGTGAAGATGAAACCAGCGACAACGATCTAAGTGTGAGGCATCATCGTTTTAATCTTCTCCAGCAGATAAATAAACTGTTTAAGATATCGTTAGCTTGATATGTTAGCTTCCATTGCTACCATTGTTATCAGCTAATGGTGCGTTCGCTTTCTCCTGGGAAATTCTAACTTCCCAGTAGGAAAAATCAAATGAAAAAGGACGGCAAAAGGAATGAAGATACACAGTAAATTTAGTTCACAGTAAAGATGTTTGCTTCAGTTTAATTATCAGCTTATAAAACTACAAGGACGATGTTAAAATACAAACAGTTGTATGTTATTTATCGTGATATTTATCAAATATGGTTATATATTGAGAAAAATATATATTTAATTATAAAAGATAATTAAAATATTAAACACTCAAAAGTATCGAAAATTGGTACCGTTAAGTACCGGTATCGATTCCTAGGTACCGGTAATTAGTACCGGATCGATTAAATGTCAAAGGTACCCACCCCTAACGATCACAGATCGCCCCAATATCTAAACTTTTGCTGTGAATTGTGTCTCACTCTTTACTCCGCAGCTCAGTGACATCACAGAGCTTCTTCTGGCCCTCTGCAACAAAACGCCACCCAACCATCCTTAGCGGTTGAGATTTCCACCAAAGAGATGTTTAAACAATATTAATCTAATCAATCATTACGATAATCTTTTACGGCGATTTTTAAAAATCATCCAAACGATCACTCTCTGATTTTGAAATGTCGACTGAGACCTGATGTGAAGTAACAATCCAGGAGCGAATAAGACGAAGGGGGCGTTCCCGTTCACACACCAACGGCCCTGTTTGCTGCTGGTGGGCTGATACTGCCTTCTGTCAGCGCAGACCTACCCGAGTCGCTCTTTCTATTTTAGTTGTCACCTTCCGAGTGTGCTGGTATGAAGGTAAAGCTGGCAGCCACGCCCACCTGTAAGCCACTGATCGATCTCTCTTCTCTGCAGGTGAGCGGCCCTTCCCGTGCACCTGGCCCAACTGTGAGAAGAAGTTTGCCCGCTCCGACGAGCTGGCTCGTCACACCCGCACCCACACAGGGGAGAAGCGCTTCCAGTGCCCGCTGTGCGACAAGCGCTTTATGCGCAGCGACCACCTGATCAAACACGCTCGGCGTCACCCGGACTTCCTGTCCTCCATGTTGGTTCGCAACAGGGGCGTGTCTTCGGCCGCTAACCAAGCCATGAGCAAATAGTACCAATGCTGATGTCCGTCTGAAGACGACCGGTGACAGTCTGACCCATCATGTTGATCTCAAACGCACCGGTAGTACCGCCTCTCACAGATGAGTCATGTGACCCCTGACCACCAGGGTTGTCTCCAACACATTCCCTACCTACACAGCCTGGCGTATAGAAATGTTTCCTAGTCACAGCTAGGGTTGCAGGGATGAACCGGTTTGACCGTTAGCCCCCCCCGTAAAGACGCCTCCAACACCTCCTCTAAAGTATTCCCAAACAGGAGTCTCCAACCGCTTCCTAGGTGGAAGTGGAGCAGTCCCAGTGGTTGTTGCTGCTGCTCCTGCTGCGTGCGCGCGTTCAGTTTCACTTTTGCTTTTGTCCGTGCGGGTCGTGCTATTGGCTCTTTGTTTTTTATCGGCGGTGTTGGAGGCGTCTACGGGGGGTTAACCGGGTTAATAGTCTAACCGGTTATTCCCTGCAATCCTAGTCCAAGCTCCCAGACCGGAACCTGCTCCGGAGCATGGCCGCAGGCTGATGTGGTGGAACTGGATTCATGAAAGGACAGAAAGTAAACGGATGATTGACAGAATGGATTCAAGAAGTCTGAGAGAAGCATTTTCAAAGATGTTTGTGGTGAATTGTAGAAGTCCCTGCCATGAGATGGTTGTTAAACCATTAATGACCCGAACAAACACACAGGTCACACCTGTCGCTGATTCCTGTTTAAACCAAACCTCCAGTCACTAAATAACTCAGGTTATCTCGGACCAGAACCCAAACGCTGGTCTGAGGTGGAAGCGCTTCTACATGTGTCAGGGATTCGTCATCAGCCAAAACTCCACAGGCTCCATGTGGTTCAAGTCAAATGTGAGTGAGCAAGAGCTCCACCTGCTGGTGTCGTTGCTGTTCTAGTCTACAGGAAACGCTCCTGCGTCGGTTCCTTCTGGACCATTCCTGACCGGATTCCTCTTCAGGTCCTGTACGCGTCGGGCCAGGAAGTGGGACAGAGTCGTAACCGTAGCAGAACAGTTTACACTACATTCATCCATCAAACACACACACACACACATGCAGCAGCATTATGTTTAATATGGATGCATGTGTAAATGAGCTTTAAGCTTGAGCAGCAGAAATGATCCATGTGATGAAGTATGTTAGAGGGTGTGTGTGTGTGTGTGTGTGTGTGATGTTTCTTAAAGGGGATTTGATGCCAGATTTTGTTTTATTTGTGACCTTCAAAGTAAAAGCCTCCTGGGACCAGAGCTTTGAAGGCCAGGTGTGTCCATAACGACAGGTAAATGAATCCTCACAGTAGCACCGGAGCAATCCCAACCAGACTTCCAACTGAAATTCCTGCGGGAGTATTTCTGTTACGTTTGAGGAATTGTTCCATGGCAACGATCAGGAGTTTCAGACTCAAGCCGGAAAACCAGTGAGAATTCCTTGGAATGTGCTTGGCTCTGATTTGTTTTTAGTGATTCCCACATTCGTTCCTTTATCCCGGACAACTGAAAGCCTTAAACATTGTGAGCGTGTTTACAGTCGGATGGACCGCTGCGTCGGTAGAGCCTCCCTCGTGGAACCCCTGCAACAAGGCACTTTTAGTGTGAAAGGTGTTTCCTGTCACGAGGGGCTTGCACTGTCACTGTTTTTACAAGCAACACTGTGGAACTTTGTTCACGTCTAGAACTGAGAGTTTAATAACAAACCAAGTCTTCTCCATCGGCTTTAAAAAGCGTGAGAGAAACATGGAGGAGTTGCTTTTATTTGGTTAGTTTTGCGTGGATCTCCATCTTTAGTTGTGGATTATTATTATTATTATTATTATTATTATTAGATGGGACGTTTTATCGTCAGTTGCCTTTCTGATACAAGTCGGCTGTTCCGTTCTTCACCTGCAGCTGTTGTCTCCGCTCTGGCGTCGCGGTGCTTTGGTTGCTGCTGGCAGTAACCTCCAACACAGCGGCGGCCCACCTGAGGAACAAATGCTGTTTGCCGCAGACTCCCCAGAACTTACCTCGCCACGTCCTGGTTTTCAGTCTGCTCAGATTCCACCCGCCCTTCTTCACCCCCCCACACACTCCCTATGCAATACACGGGTCCGACCCGCCGGCTGGGCTCTGTGGTGTCCCAGCTTTCTGCCTAAATGATGGTTTCTGTTAACCACACTAGTTCAGATCTATGCCCGTTGGACAAGAGTGTGGATTCTTTTGTATAATGTCATTTTAGGATCTATTATTAAAGCTTTAGTTGATTTGAGGAACTAAATAATTGCTGTGTAACATTTATATTCTCAGGTGCCATTGGAGTTTGAGTCAGCATCCAAACATAAACATGTTCTTATTTCTTGTCTTTTTGCTGATTCAGTTATTACATATCAATGACCAATCATTCCTGTGGCGTTCTTCTTCTCTTCATATGTGGAGCAGTACTGATATCCCATGTTTTCAGGGTTTGCTTACACTGCTTTCTTCCTTTGTGAAATAAAAGTATTGTTTCTGTGCTTTTGTTATTCTATCAGTAGGAATAAAACACGACCTTCCGTCACACATTTTATCCTCTTTCTGTGTTTCTTTTCAGTTTCCATTGATGTTTTCTTGTTTAATAGACAGTGTAGCAGTTTATCTTCATCTCATGACAGTTTCCGTCGCCATTGTGAGCCTCGCTGATGTTGACAGCATTACATTTTCCTTCTAATAAAGACCGATAGGGTGGTCAAAGTAGCATGCCTTAAAGTCAAAGTGACCTACCTAAAGCCCCATTCCCACCTGTACCGGGTCGGCCCGGGCCGGGTAGCGTAGGTTGTTTACATATCTGGGTGGCCTGGTATTTTTCCGGGCCAACCAGGGCTCGTTCTCAGCCCTCTTCTCGAGGGGGTCTGCTTCAGGCCGACCAGGGCCAACACACCCACTGCTGACAGCAAATTCACACCTTCCATTAGAGCAAGCCTCTGATTGGTGGGTAGAATCAGCCCACATGGGCTTAAGACAAGGATGTGTGGAAACAACCGGGCCAGACTGGGGCCGACTGGGGCTACCCGGCCCGGGCCGACCCGGTACAGATGGGAATGGGGCTTAAGTAGGTTCTGGTTGTACCCACAAAAACGGCTCTATCTGGTCTGAGTGATCTTGTGTGCCCCCTAGTGCAACATTCCAGTACTACATCCAGGGCACATCTGGCCCTACCCACGTGTTCACATTGTTCTGCGTGGGACTCAAACAGGACCTAGGCCTCAAAGTCAAATGAGTTCACTGCAAGTGAAACGAGCTTATCGGGCTGTTGTTTCTGGATTTCACAGCTACGTCTGAATCTGCCGTTCTTTAGACTTCTGCTCTTTGTTTAGATCAGGGGTCTCCAACCTTTTTTGGCCCGTGAGCTACTTTTACACAATGAAAGTACCGAAGAGCCATACGATTTATTCACACTGGCACTTTACGTGTAAATATGTTTGTTAAAAATGCCATGCTTGCTAAATAAGAATGCTTTGTTTTCACAAGTTTATTTCTACATTTCAACACATTAATATATAAAAGAAGATATTCTGAAAATCTAAACATTTTGTTTATTAACTAGTCAGTTTCAAATAATGAATAACAAATCTAATTTGTTTGAATGATTTGACATTCTTTTAGAATGGATCAGTAACATCACTTTTTGAGCACAGTCCTGACCCCCTGCCCTGTGGTTAATAATCTGTAGCAGACTCACGGTCTACTAAACTAAAAGTCAAATTTGTTACAAGCTAAATAAGTTTGTTGTTTTATTTTTTAAGTATTTTCACGGTTTTCCTCAAATAAAACGGTGCACTATAATATTACACAGCGGTAATTTTCCTATGCTCTTCCGGTTTGCGGAACCAAATATAAGCGTTCCTTTTCCCACCCGGACAAACTATTGTAACGCACCACCAACGCTCTGGTGCTGAGCCGCTCAGCTTCAGCCCTCCTGCGTTTAAATACGATGTTCGGTTCTAACGTTCAGTTACAAACATGGCGGAAGTGATGGACGGAACGAAGAAGCGAGGCGAGACCGAACCTCCGAACTGGATCCTGCAGCACCCGGTGGTGAGTGGAGGAGCCGGTGGCGGAAGCATGACGTCACCAGTGCGCCCTCTGGCACCGCTAGCGAACCTTAGAGAAGAGGCACATCTGATATGTTATCCTTCAGTACTAACGGGTCGTTTTACTCAAATTTCATTAGTAACGTTAAAAAACGTGTCAGAAAAAGTATTGGTACATGTAAATGTATAAAGAAAGAAGTAAAATAAGATCAAAACTGTAACATCCAATTTTTAGCATTTTTTATTCTACTGATGTGACATTATTAGCCTCAGAGTGACCTGGCTGTGGGCAGCTCTTTACCCTGAGGCCATAAATGTGATGAGTTTCCACATGAAGCCCATCTGCGGACACCATCTCCTGACCCCCGTACACCAAGGAGGAAATATATTGGGCCTGGCTCAAGGACCCTGAAAGGTCCGTCGTAAACCGGTTGCAGAGCTGATCTGTGGGCATCGTGGCAAATGAAAAAACATAAATAAATACCCGAACTCGACAAATCCCACAGATAAACGAGGGCAACCCACGGTGAACCCGCACCGGATGTCCGTCGGCTGGCCAACCCACCTGTGGGGGCCAAGCGCAGAACCGAGGAACAAGCCCGCCTGGCGCGTGCTGGTTGGCCAAAAAGCTAGTTCAATCAGGGATGCACCGATGTCTTCCCTAACCCCAGAACATTTTACAGAGAGCAGAAAACACCTGGACAGGTGGCTCGTTTGTCACACTCTTGCTTCAATCAGTCTGAACTCATCCACACCAGGTAAACTCACCTGACCCTTCTCCGAGGCTGTTCACCACACCTAAAACCCTCTTACTCATGGTAGAGGCTTGGTTATGTAGATGTTTACAGGAAAGGGGGAAGTGGAAAAGCATAGCATAGTGGAGGTCTATGGACCACGGGCCTGAGGGTGGAAGCATCCACCAATATCCTGGCTAAGTTTCAGACTGTCGGTCTTTGAAATTTAGACTCAAAAGGAGAAGGAAGTTCACATTTGGTCCCGAGTGTGGTAACGAGGTAGTGAAAGGGTGACGTATGAGGTAAACAGTCCAGTCTGTCGGGTGTTTGGATCTCTGAGTCTTTGTTGTGCTAGTACCAGCAGATGAAGGAACTGGAGGTTGGAGACAGCACACAGCTGCACGCAGCTTTTCTGGTGTTCATGGACCTCACTGAGGGTGAGTTAGGCCCGACTCGGCTCGGGTTTGTTCTCCTCTAACATGCAGGTAGAACCGGCCCACACGGGCCAAGGAGAACCTCCTGCGGACGTGATACAGAAATGAAAAGGACCTCCTCTTGACTCGGTCATCTCTCTCGCTCTGATTCTTGCCCTCTGCAGTGCGCCAGTGGACGAAGGTGACCTATGCCGAGAGTCCAGAGCTGCAGCTGGTTCTGCTGGAAGCCAAGGAGAAGGATGGAGGTCCAGTTCAGACGGTTCTGCCTCTGCCTGTTCACCGTTCCCTGAGCCACAGGAGGTGAGAAAAACTTAGACTTCAACCGACATCCCTGCTTACATTCAGTCACAGAGCCTTTGTCCCTGCTGTGCAGCATACGCCACCTTCTGGACCGCGGGTTCCCTTTGCTGCTGTGTGCCGTGGCGTCCGACTCCACCCTGGTTTATCAGAGGATGACCGACGGGTTGGTGACTCCAGAACCCCCCGTGGGACTTTTCCATGATGCGGGTCGTCGGCAGAAGCAGCGGAGAAGAAAGCAGTGATGGATGTGTAGGCGGAGAGTGCGGAGGAGGGTGCATTTAAACCAGCACCCTGACAGGCTGGAGGTCCGGCCTGTGGCCCAAGTTCAGAATATGAAGAATGAGCCACAAGAGTGAGCGTGACCTCAACGTGGGCCTTCACCAGGTTCTGGTGCCGGTGTGCGGGTTGAACGTCCCACATCAGGATGCTGCTGATGGTCTGGCGAAACCAAAGGTTTACTAACTTTGCTGTTATTTTTATGTCTTTGATATCCGATCCGAACACAAAGTAAACATCACTTGTGATCCAGCTGTGATGATTCTTTAAGTGAGCAGCAGATGCAGACGGGGCCTGACGGCTGACATCTGCAGCCGGGTTTAAACCTTCTCCCAAATCAAACTATGATGTCTCCAAGCTTGTTTTATTAAAACTGACTTTTGTGTTGTTGGAAGTCTTGCTCGAGGACACGACTGCAACGGGGGATTGATCCTGCAACCCTCCGGTTACTGGGGGGGGTGATCAGATAGCAGGAATTAGCAGCGCTGAATTCAAGAACCAGGGAAGTAGCGGCCGACCCAAATATCAGCCGGCCAATTTGGCCGTCGGTCAAAATTATTTTTGAAAGCCGATTAAAATAAATAAATAAATCAGGCACCGGTGGGGCCAACTGCTGCCACTACTGGAGTGAAAAAAGGACGCCAACACACCGTTTTTTATGTTTTAAGTTAGTTTTACATTTGAAGTTAAAAAATCTTAAGAGGTTCGACTTATTTAATTAATATAGCACACAGTGAGTGTTCATTTCACAATGGGTGAGCTGCTAAAATGGATTTATATATCGGGCTAATAATCGGCTTTAGGTGTCGGCCATCTGCAACAAAATCCTATAAAAATTGGTACCGGCCATAAAAACCACAGCGGTGGGCTACAGGACCGTGTTGGGTTTCGGTCCATTCAGCGATCAGCTCACCAGTTGAGCCGCCTCATCCACCGTCTCAGCCTCAACCCCGGCCTCTGTCTGTTGTGTCCTTGAGCAAGACATGCACCCTGCTGGTGTTATGAACCAGTGACCTCTGTGTTACAGCCCAGGGCCGTCATTTATCAACCGTATTCACGAACAGAATTTCGTGCGCAGGACCAACTTTACGCATTGCGCGGTGTTTACCAGTTAGTGCTTGTGCGTGAAATGTTGCTAAATAAAAGAACAGCTCTGGCCGTGCGTGTGAACAGCATCCAGTGGTAGAACGGGGGAACCGCAGTAGTGGAGGTCTCAGGCCTAGTCCACACGTAGCCGGGGTTTTTAAAAACGAATATCCGCCCCTCCAAAAACTTGCATCCACACCACCGCGTTTAAAAAAAACTCTCCACACGTACCCGGATAAATACGTTGTTAAGGACATGCCAGACCTGTAGGCGGCAGTACTTCCCCCGTTCTTAACCTCGTCCTTCGTCTGTGGTCTTCCGCAAGGAGCAGTAATTCCTCTTGCAAAAACAAACAAGCAAAAAGCGCTTGGACCATTGATAAAGCGAGCGCAGCTCTGAGGGCTTCCATGCTGCCGGCTAGTGTAAACACAGGTCGCACACGTGATGTCAGCATTTTTTGTCGCGGAAAGTGACGTTGCAGACCTTAAAACTCCGGTTTTGTCCGTCCACACGCAGACACCCAAAACGGAGAAAACGCAGATCTTCACTTTGGCCGGAGTTTTTAAAAAGATCCGTTTTCATGTAAAAAACTCCGTTTTCGTGTGGATGACAGGCCAAAACGTAGAAAAATATCTACGTTTTGGCAGATCCCCGGCTACGTGTGGACAGGGCCTCAGTCGTCCACACACATCATGGCTGTTCTCTGTTATTGGAGGGTTTAACAGAGTGTAATGAATGAAATTACAGGTTATTTCATGAGCCATAAGACAAAACCTTATGGATCTGTTGGGTTATTTTAACCGGAAGATTGGAACTTTTTATTGCAGGGATTAGATAACAGCTTCGTATTCACTCAGAGACAACAGAAGAGAGAGTCAAGTTTTAAAAGTTTAAAGATTTATTACTAAACAAATTAAAACTAGACTAACTTTAACACTAAATGTATGGTGTAACTAAGGTGGATGAGACGCAGAATGGTGTGATGTGGAATGTTGCTCAGAACCAGCAAATCCGATGAAACGATTAGTTCTGGTGGGAAATGAAGATGATGTCTTCACGCTAAGCTGTAGTTTGGAGATTCATAAACACATTCAACGCCATTCCGTCGGCCTACGTACCCTTTTGGAAGTCCTCGTTGGATCAGGAACGTCGAGGTCCAGCTGGACCCTCTCTGGAACCGAAGCCGGTAGGAAAAGCAGCGGTTGCCGACCAGACCAGTCTGTGAGATACTTCCGGGTCACGGCGGTTTTGTTGGCATCTAGTGAGACCCAAACCTGGGTCGTGATGGTTCAGCTTTTATTCTGAAAGGAACCGTTGCAGCAGGTGGAACAGCAACAGATTTAATCCAGCTTGTCGTTGGTTCTTTAGCTGAAGAGGAAAGTTACGGATTGGCCACTCCGACAACTTCTCTAGAACGCTTTGAACTGGCGTTAAAGATGGCGTGGGCATACAGGTGCTGGCCAGTAAATTAGAATATCATCAAAAGGTTGAAAATATTTCAGTAATTCCATTCAAAACGTGAAACTTGTACATTATATTCATGCAATGCACACAGACCAATGTATTTCCAATGTTCATTACATTTAAATTTGATATTCATAAGTGACAACTAATGAAAACTCCAAATTTGGTATCTCAAAAAATTAGAATATTCTGAAAAGGCTGAATATAGAAGACACCTGCTGCCACTCTAATCAGCTGATTTACTCAAAACACCTGCAAAGGCCTTTAAAAGGTCCCTCAGTCTTGTTTTGAAGGCACCACAATCATGGGGAAGACTTCTGACTTAACAGCTGTCCAAAAGACAATCATTGACACCTTGCACAAGGAGGGCAAGACACAAAAGGTGATTGCTAAAGAAGCTGGCTGTTCGCAGAGCTCTGTGTCCAAGCACATTAACAGACAGGCGAAGGGACGGAAAAAATGTGGTAGAAAAAAGTGTACAAGCTCTAGGGATAACCGCACCCTGCAGAGAATTGTGACGACAAACCCATTCAAAAATGTGGGGGAGATCCACAAAGAGTGGACTGCAGCTGGAGTCAGCGCTTCAAGAACCACCACGAGGAGACTCATGAAAGACATGGGATTCAGGTGTCGCATTCCGTGTGTCAAGCCACTCTTGAACAAGAAACAGCGCAAGAAGCGTCTCGCCTGGGCCAAGGACAAAAAGGACTGGACTGATGCTGAGTGGTCCAAAGTTATGTTTTCTGATGAAAGCAAGTTCTGCATTTCCTTTGGAAATCAAGGACCCAGAGTCTGGAGGAAGAGCGGAGAAGCACAGAATCCACGTTGCATGAGGTCCAGTGTAAAGTTTCCACCGTCAGTGATGGTGTGGGGTGCCATGTCATCTGCCGGTGTTGGCCCACTCTGTTTCCTGAGGTCCAGGGTCAATGCAGCCGTCTACCAGGAAGTTTTAGAGCACTTCATGCTTCCTGCTGCTGACCAACTTTATGGGGATGCAGACTTCACCTTTCAACAGGACTTGGCACCTGCACACAGTGCCAAAACCACCAGCACCTGGTTCAAGGACCATGGTATCCCTGTCCTTGATTGGCCAGCAAACTCGCCTGACCTTAACCCCATAGAAAATCTATGGGGTATTGTGAAGCGGAGGATGCAATACGCTAGACCCAACAATGCAGAGGAGCTGAAGACGACTATCAGAGCAACCTGGGCTCTCATAACACCTGAGCAGTGCCACAGACTGATCGAGTCCATGCCACGCCGCATTACTGCAGTTATTGAGGCAAAAGGAGCCCCGACTAAGTATTGAGTGCTATACATGCACATTCTTTTCATGTTCATTCTTTTCAGTTGGCCAACATTAGAGAAACAAACATTTTTTCATTGGCCTTTAGAATATTCTAATTTTCTGAGATACCAGATTTGATGTTGTCATTGGTTGTCACCTATAAATATCAAAATTAAACGTAATAAACATCGGAAATACATTGGTCTGTGTGCATTGCATGAATATAATGTACAAGTTTCACGTTTTGAATGGAATTACTGAAATATTTTCAACCTTTTGATGATATTCTAATTTACTGGCCAGCACCTGTAGTTTTATACTTCAGATGTTTTGGTTTATGGTCGAATGAAAAGTTGACAGGTTTACCAAACACCACCAAAACCACGCCTCCGTCAGATCTGGCAGATTCTGATTGGATCAGTAAAAGTAATGTGTCGTCTCTTAACGCTACGTGAGATCAGTCCTAGTGGAAACATTTAAAGTCATATTACTTATTATATCTGTAGGATTATAATAAAGTAATTAATATTTTGATTTCACAGATTGGTCACATCTTTGTTTGATTAGCTTTATTAAAATAGAGTGATTTATTAAAAGGCAGTGGCGTGTCCAGATCTATTAAAACGGGGTGGCCCAGGTGAGGCACAACCAGGGTCCGAAATTAAATGTTTTACTCACCGGCCAAGTTGGCCGGTAGATGATGAAAATCTACCGGCCAAGCATATTTTTTACCGGCCAAAATCCTAAATGATTTAGATGTACCTAAAGCATGTAATTCTATATTATGTTGATTCCAAACAGTGACAAAATAATTAAAACTTCAATTAATAAGAAAAACAACTCTTTTGTCATTTTTACTATTTATTTATTTTTGGAGATGTTTTTATGAACTCTTTCATTGAAATCTAGTCAGACTCCTTGTTTTCTCTGTCCATGAAGTCTGGCCTCCTGCTTCTGACACCGTCTTTGTGCCAAAGCATTACAGCCTCATTTGGGTCCTAGTCCTTGATCTCTGGAGAACACAGCTGCACCATGAGAATATCTGAAAGTGTGTCAGGGCTAGGGTTGTCACGGTAACCGGTGTAGCGGTAAACCCCGGTAAAAAGGTTGACAATAATAACCGTCTTGTTTTTTTTTTAATTATCTCGGTGGATTACCGTGGCTGCGGTGTAGGCGCGGTGACCCTTACCAGCCACCGTATCATCTGGAAGTTGCCGGCGGCACATGCGCACTTTGTTGTTTACAACCAAAACTTTCTTTAAGCTAAAGCTGAAATAATGGCCAGAGGAGACGGCAGCACTTGGGACATTTATTATCCCTCAAAGAAGACAAAGTCGGAAGTACGGGCATTTTTTTGGATATTTGAAGAATGCCGAGGGACAGTTGTCTGTGAAAGGCAGCAACGCTACGTGGCCATCATAATGTAGCCATTGTCTCACGACTCCGCCGTCTCCAGTTCGCCACTTTTCACAAAATCTTCTGGTTGCCACTGGTCCTGGTGGGTTTTCTTCCAGTTCGACGAGTTTTCTTTTGGAAGGCTGGCTGACTCCAGTTAAAAACCGCCACATTTCACCGCTAGTTTTAACACGAAGCTAACTGCTAACTTGATAAACTGATTGAATGGGATAGGCGGAAATGACGTTGGATGCGGCGTTCACGTTTCACGTACGTTTGTGTAAGTTGCATGCAGGCGGGAGGAGTATCAGAAATCCATGGAAGATGACTGATAAACATAACTAATTTGGTGCAAACATTTACTCGCCAGGTGGCAGGTAGAGCTCAAAAATTTACCCGCCAAATGGAGCAATTTGCTCGCATTTGGCGAGTGGCGAGTGTTAATTTCGGACCCTGGGCACAACTTTGTGCATGGGTGGCACCAGTGGTTATGCTTTTTTTGTTTTACTCCCAAGCCTTTTGTGGACAATGAAAAGCCTTTTTGAAGGTAAATTAGTGTGGTGACACCTGGGGTGGCCAATCAGATTCCAAGGGTGGCATGTGCTACCCCAGGCCACTCCCTGGACACGTCCCTGTTAAAAGGACAGAGTCCTTTTCTTCATTCTTCTGCTGAGCTGAAAAGGAAGCAGTTTAGAGCAAATGCATGAGACTTTGGGGCCATGTCTCATGCAGATTAGTTCTGTGTCAGAGGAGAGGGGGAAAATGCCTTTTGGTGGAAAACAGTCATTTCATACCGTTACAAGAGCGACGTGCTCTCTGGAGAGAACGCGTTCTCCGTGGGCGCTCTGATCTCAGAGGAAATCCTTCTGTTATGCTTTGATTTGGGATCCGTTGTGACGCAACAAACCTCACGAATGTGATTCCAGTTCATATTTTATTTTACAACTAGAGAACCCTCCAAATCCTCCTCTGCTCGCCATTCATACACGCCACGTTGCCAAGGTAACCAGAGTGAACTCCAAACGGAACATCTCCTTATCAACCCGTTACTCCACGATGGATCAGATTCATTATTTTATTTATTCCTGACGGGAACCTCTCCTCGGTCCCGACCGCGTTTATAACCTCTGCAACTTGTTTGGTTCTTTTGCGCCTCGGCAGCCAGTGTCTTTATCTTGCTGTCAATAAAGTTTTTCTTATTTTTCCCGGAAAAAGCAGGGAATTCCCTCATGCTGAGGGTGTAGTGTGACCAAAACAGGCTCAGTGGCCTAGTGGTAGAGCGTCCGCCCTGAGACTGGGAGATCGGGGTTCGACTCCTGGTCGGGTCATACCAAAGACTTTGAAAAAATGGGACCCAATGCCTCCCTGCTTGACACTCAGCATTAAGGGAGTTGGATTGGGGGTTAAACCACCAAATGGTTCCCGAGCGCGGCTGTGTCTGCAGCTCACCGCTCCCCCAGGGGGATGGGTCAAATGCAGAGAACAAATTTGGCACACACACCTGTGTGTGTGACAACTAATGGGACTTTAACTTTTATTGAGGGCGTTTCTGTATGTAAGTGACTGGACGGACACGAGCACCTGGGTACGCACAGGTGGGATTTATCATCTGACGGTTGTGGAGGAACGTGCGTACGAGAGGCCGCCGCTTGTTTCATAAATCAGGTGTTTGTTCGTACGAACATTCTAAATGTCAGTGGATTAGGAACGTTTCTATGAACGTTTGATAAATGGCGGCCCTGGTTCTGTCGGTGTGTGCTAGGGGCCCTAGCCTAGGGCAGCTGTTGCTACCATGTAGCTCATCACCACCAGTGGGTGAAAGGCTCACGTTGGGGTCTGGAGGAGGAAGGCGATCTGTGATTGAGCCGTTGGGCCCTGGCCCATTCCCGGATGGATAAGTGATTTAAAATGGCTGAATGAGTAGAAACGTGTTTCTATAAAACCAAAGAAATTCAACATGGAGACAAACTAGGTGACGTAACTGGTGGATGGTTTCTTTTTGCTGTGTGAGCTTCAGGTGCCAGGGTCAGCGCGAACGCTGGCCGGCGCCTCAGTTCACCAGAATGTGTCATTGACTCAGAGAGCAGGTTTCTGACCCGGTGGGTCATCAGAGAGGAACCAGAAACCAGCTGAATACTGCTACAGGAAACTCATCACATCAGTTGCTCTGCCTTTCTAGTTCAGCGGTGGATCTTCTCATCGTGGCTTCTTCTGGACGTAGGCCGTCCTGTTGGAGGATGCTGTAATCAGAGTTGAGAGGACTTGTAAGTTGGAGGACAAAAAGGTGCTCGTTTCAAATCAGGAGCAGATTCTTCCCACACACGAGGCAGCCAGGTTCTCCTGGAGCGCTGGGATGACTGCTCCTCGTATTAGGACCACGGGGTTATGTGACATCCTCCTCTGAGCAGTATCAGAATCAGAATAGGTTTATTGCCATTGTCAGTGAACAAACAATTCACAAACTAGGAACTTGCTTCGGTACTAACGTGCTACATGTAACATGAATATTAAGATTGAAAATAGAATAAAATAACTAGAATAAAACTTTCAGCTATAAAAAAGGCAGGTAATGGTAATATGGCCGGTAACGTGACGTTATGTCGAGTACAGCAGACGAACATGGTTGTGTGTTTATAAGCTGTTCACAAGTCTAACGGCAGATGGAAAGAAGCTGTTCTTATGGCGGGAGGTTCTGGTCCGGATGGACCGTAACCTCCTGCCTGAGGGGAGCGGCTCGAAAAGTCTGTGACCCGGGTGAGAAGGGTCAGCTGCTATCCGACCTGCACGCCCCTGAGTTCTGGAGACGTACAGGTCCTGGAGAGATGGAAGGCTGCAGCCAATCACCTTCTCAGCAGAGCGCACAATGCGCTGCAGTCTATGTTTGTCCCTCACCGTGGCTCCAGCGTACCACACAGCGATGGAGGAGGTGAGGATGGACTCAATGATGGCCGTGTAAAACTGCACCATCATCTGGGCCGGCAGCTTGGCCTTTTTCAACTGCTGCAGAAGTACATCCTCTGCTGGGCCTTTTTGATCAGGGAGCTGATGGATGGCTCCCACCTAAGGTCATGTGTGATGGTGGTTCCGAGGAAGCGGAAGGAGTCCACAGTGGTGACGGGGGTGTCCGTCAGGACGAGGGGGAGAGATGGGGCTGTGACTTTCCTGAAGTCCACAATCATCTCCACTGTCTTCTGAGCATTGAGCTCCAGGTTGTTGCTGCTGCACCAGTACACCAGCCGTTCCACCTCCCTCCTGTAGGCGGACTCATCACCGTCAGAGATGAGCCCGATGAGGGTGGTGTCGTCCGCAAACTTATTTATTCCTGACCCTGGAAACCACACACATCATTAATGTTAACAGACCGTTCCGGTTCTGTTTGGTTTGGTTCTGACAGGATTTATCTCAAGCAGGCTGTCACCTTTTCAATCCTCATCCAGCAAACTGAAGAACTCCTGCTGGCCCTCTGAGGAGTGGATGCTCCCAAGAGGAGGGCAAATGGTGGGGTACCAAGTCAGACAGAAGATCAGTGGTTCTGTTAGAACAGAATCAGTCAGAGGATCCTCACAGAATCTTCCCATTCAGTCCAGATTCATTCTCAGGTTGTCCTTTACAGAGGAGAGCATTTTTCTCCTGCAGGAAAACACCACAGCTGGTTGGTCCAGAGGTTAGATAATCTGACTCTCAGTCACTGTTAAATCGTGATCCTCGTGACATCATTTGCTTACAGTCGTGGTTTAACTGACTGAGTTTGGTGGGTCACAGATTATTTTAAAATAATTTACTGAACCAAAACTGACAGACAGAAACTTAATTATTAGATTTATTCTGTCAGAGGAGGAAGGGTTAGGATCAGATGACAGGTTCTGACAGAAACCCAGAGTAAATACAGGACGTGGTTCTTTTTCATAAAGGGAAGGGGAAACTATGGCGTCAAAACGGGCTCAGCTCCATGTGAACAATAAAAACCGCCACATTATCGTGGTGGAGGAGTTTGGGTGCCCTAAGGATCCTAGGGGCTATGTCGTCTGGGGCACTTTGTGCCCCTGGTAGTGTCACCCATGGCAAATTGGTCCTAGGTGAAAGGTGAGACAAAGTGCGGTTCAGAAGACTCATGGAAGTGAAATCAAAAAGCCAGAGTACCCGGCCCGGAGGGTTACCGGGGTCCCACCCTGGAGCAGGCCTGGGGTTGGGGTCGGTGAGCGAGCGCCTGGTGGCCAGGTTTTCGCCCATGTGGCCCGGCTGGGCCCAGCCCGAACTGGATACATGGACTCATCCACCTGCAGAAGGAACATGAAGGGTCCGGTGCAATGTGGACCAGGTAGCAGACCAAGGCAGGAGCTTTGGTGGTCCGATCCCCGGACACTAAAACTGGCCATTGGGACATGAGATGTTACCTCTTTGGTGGGGAAGGAGCTGGAGCTTGTGGAAGAAGTTGAGCGGTACCGACTAGATATTGTCAGGCTCACCTCGACACATAGCATTGGCTCTGGAACCCAAGTCCTTGAGAGGGGTTCTCTTTTATGCTGGAGTTGCTCTGGGTGAGAGGCGAAGGGCTGGGGTGGGCTTTCTGTTAGCTCCAAGACCTGAATGTTGGGGTTTTCTCCTTGGCATAAAAGGGCAGCTTCCCTGCGCCTTCGGGTGGGGAAACGGGTCCTGACTGTTGTTTGTGCTTACACACCAAATAGCAGTTCAGAGAACCCACCCTTTTTGGAGTCCCTGGGATGAGTACTAGATGGTGCTCCGACTGGGGACTCCATAGTCCTGCTGGGGGACTTCGGTGCTCATGTTGGCAATGATGGCGTGACATGGATTGGCGTGATTGGGAGGAAGGGCCCGCCCAATCTGAACTCGAGTGGTGTTCTGTTATTGGACTTCTGTGCAAGTTGCAGTTTTGCCATAACAAACAGACGCACCTGCAGAAGAGCTGAGAGAAAATGGAAAAAGGACGTCCTTCATGTCTCGCTGGATATCCTTAGGGATGCTCGTGCTGAATACCAGTGTGCACTAAAGCAGGCAAAGACACAGTACTTTTCTATGCTTATTGTAAATAACTCCCATAGGCCTCAGGTCTTATTTGGTGTATTGAGTCGTCTTATCTCCCCTGGTGTGTCTTCTTGCCTAAAATCTTCTGATCTGTTCTGTGAAAAGTTGAAGAATTTCTTCACCGATAAGATGACCTCTCTTAGATTATCTTCCCTTCCTCTCTGGTGGACACAGCTTCTTCACAACCATGCTCAACTGCTTTTGACCAGTTTGAGCTGTTGTCTCTTTCTGACCTCTCTAAGGTGGTTCACCAGTCAAGATCTTCTTGCAGCCCACTGGATAGTATCCACCCGTCACTTTTAAAAAATGTTTTTTCTACTATTGGGCCGATTATTTTACTCATTATAAATACTTGTTTATCTGCTGGTCATGTCCCTGCCGCCTTTAAACGTGCTGTTATTCAGCCGCTCTTAAAGAAACCTAATCTCGATCCCATGGTGCTCTCCAACTACAGGCCTATCTCCAAGCTCCCTTTCCTTTTTAAGGTCATGGAGAAAAATGTCTACAGGCAGCTGCAGGACTACCTCGACCATTATGGTATTTTAGACAAGTATCAATCAGGTTTTAAGCAATACCACAGTACGGAGACTGCTCTTTTAAGAATATTTAACGATATTTTTTGAACTATCGATTCCAGTCAATCAGCTGTATTGATCCTTTTAGACCTAACGGCGGCCTTTGATACGGTGGACCATCAGATCCTTTTGTCCCGCCTAGAGCATGACGTTGGCATCCGGGGCTCAGTGTTGCAGTGGTTTAAGTCCTACCTGTCAGACAGGACTTTTACAGTAAATATTGGGCAGTGTTGTTTGACTCCAGCGAAACTTAGTTGTGGTGTCCCTCAAGGTTCAGTTTTGGGCCCGCTCTAGTTCTCACTGTATATGTTGCCCCTTGGCACCATCTTTCATAAGCATGGCATCTCGTATCACTTCTTTGCGGACAATGTGCAGATATATGTCCCACTACATTCTCGAAGGCCATTGTTTGACAAATTACTGAACTGTCTAAAAGATGTTTAAAAACTGGCTACAATTGAACCTTCTCACTTTAAATGACAAAAAGATGGAAATTGTCGTTTTTGGGGACCCTGGGCTGTTGCACGGGGTAAACAGTGTTTTTGGCCCTTTAATTCAATTCAGTTCAATTCAATTTATTTATAAAGCGCCAAATCACGACAAGAGTCATCTCAAGGCACTTCACATAATAAACATTCCAATTCAGGTCAGTTCATTAAGCCAATCAGAAAAAATGTTTCCTATATAAGGAACCCAGCAAATTGCATCAAGTCACTGACTAGTCAGAGTCTTTACAGCAATCCTCATACTAAGCAAGCATGCAGCGACAGTGGAGAGGAAAACTCCCTTTTAACAGGAAGAAACCTCCAGAGGATCCTGGCTCAGTATAAGCAGCCATCCTCCACGACTCCCTGGGGATCGAGAAGACAGAGCAGACACACACACACACACACACACACACACACACACACACACACCAAGCAATGTGTCCATGATTACACCGTGATTGCTTAGTAAATATTCTATTAGGTGAGAGATAAACTTTATTGTATTTATCCTAGTGGATCTATAATTAAACGGATAAACTAGTAGTAGCACATCCAACGTCAAGGGAAGCAAAAAGTTATTATCAGGAGAGGGAGAAAGTTTAAGTGGTTAGCAGCAGTGTGCTAGACGATGGCCCCCTCCATGAGGCCACCACAGCTCAGCAGAGCATCGTTGTAGCTTCTTCTGGGGAGAAAAACACTTAGAGAGAAAATAAAGTTAACAGCTGAAATTGCAGGAAATAATACAGTTAAAGAGCAGATTGTAGAAGAAAGTAGTAGAGTGTGGAAAGTGGTCAGTGTATCCTCCAGCAGTCTAAGCCTATAGCAGCACAACTACAGAGATAACTCTGGATAACCTAGCCTTTTTAGATGGAGGCATGTTGGAGGCAGGGCAAGTGAGAGCTGTCTTTACCGACTGTACACTCCACCTCCCTGTACTCCCCCACTTGTCCAGATCTAGGCTAACATCAGATTTTAACCATAGGCCCTATCAAATAAAAATGTTTTAGCCTAGTCTTAAAAGTAGACAAAGTGTCTGCCTCATGGACTAAAGCTGGGAGCTGGTTCCACAGGAGAGGAGCCTGATAACTAAAAGATCTGCCTCCCATCTTAATTTTAGATATTCTGGGAACCACCAGTAAACCTGCAGTCTGAGAGCGAAGTGCTCGGTTAGGAACGTATGGAACAATCAGATCACTGATGTATGATGGAGCTTGATTATTAAGAGCTTTATATGTGAGAAGAAGGATCTTAAAATCTATTCTGAATTTAACAGGTAGCCAATGTAGGGAAGCTAAGACAGGAGAGATATGATCTCTCTTTTTAATTCTCATCAGAACTCTAGCTGCAGCATTTTGGACAAGCTGAAGACTTTTAACTACATTCTGTGGACTTCCTGAGAGTAATGAACTACAGTAATCCAGTCTTGATGTAATAAATGCATGAACTAGTTTTTCAGCATCACTCCTGGAAAGGATGCTTCTAATCTTAGCAATATTCCGAAGGTGGAAAAAGGAAATCCTACAAACCCGTTTAACCTGGGATTTGAATGACATGTCCTGATCAAAGATAACACCAAGGTTCCTTACTTTGTTCTCTGAGATTAATGTAATGCGATTCAGGTCAGGTGATTGGCTAAGCAATTTCCTTTTCTGGATTTCTGGTCCAAAGATGAGAACTTCTGTCTTGTCTTGATTTAAAAGCAAAAAATTTGAGTCATCCAATTTTTTATGTCCTCAAGAAAAGCCTGTAATCTACCCAACCGATTAGGTTCATCAGGGTTAATGGATAAATATAGCTGAGTATCGTCAGCATAACAGTGGAAGTTTATCCCATGCTGTCTAATGATTTTACCAATTGGGAGCATATATATAGTAAAAAAATTTGGTCCAAGCACTGAACCCTGTGGTACTCCACAAGTAACCCTGGAGTATGAAGAAGATTTGTCATGTACGTTTACAAAATGAAATCTGTCAGACAGGTAGGATTTAAACCAGCCTAGCGCTGTTCCTTTGATCCCTACAACATGTTCAAGTCTTTCTACAAGAACATTGTAATCAACTGTGTCAAAGGCAGCACTGAGATCTAACAAGAATCCTTTTGCGTGTCTCAGGCAAGAAATCTGGGTTTTTTCATTGATGGTCATTTTAAACTTGATAAACAGATAAGTTCAGTGGTCCAGAGTGTGTTCTTTCATTTGTGTGTTCTTAATAAAGTCGAGGCCTGTTTACCACTCAAAGAGTTTGAAATGTTTATACACTTGCTAATCATGTCGAGACTCGACTACTGCAACTCTCTATATCGTGGACTGGAGCAGTCGTCAGTTCACCGCTTGCAGGTGGCTCAGAATGCGGCAGCTTGCTTGCTGACAGGTAGGAGACGTAGGGATCACATAACTCCAGTCTTACAAGCTCTTCACTGGCTCCCGATCACTTACAGGATTCAATTTTAAATGCTACTGCTCTGTTTTAAGGCACAACACAATTTGGCCCCTCCTTATCTGCTGGAACTTTTAAACACTCATGTCCCCAAACGAAACCTCTGACCATCCTCTCTACATCTACTATCTGTTCCCAAGCCTAGGCTGAAGTCCAGAGGTGACAGAGCTTTTTCTGTGGCTGCTCCTAAGCTCTGGAACAGAATTCCCCTACAGATTAGGTCTGCTAACAGCCTTTATACCCTTAAGTCTCTTTTAAAAACCTACCTTTTTACCCTTGCTTTTGAATAAAAAATGGATTTCTTCGTTCATCTGTTTTACCTAGGGTCTACTGGATGTTTCTCAGTGTTTTATCATTTTATTTTTTACTGCTTGTCTGTTTACAGCACTTTGTGCAATCTCTGATTGTTGGAAATGTGCTATATAAATAAACTTGACATTGACATGTTCAAACATAAGGATGCCCATCGGTATACCTGGTTCCAGGGCAGCCTAGGTTACAGGTCAGTGTTACGACCCCTGAGTTCCTGAGTTCAGTTTATCATGGTTCAGGACCTTGGACAGCACCCTCCAACCCCTTACCCTCTGCATGGCCCAAAGGATCAGCACCATGGAGAGAGACACGCTGAGGCTCACACCTGCCTGCAGACACCAGCTGCAGCGGATCAATAATCAGCCCTCAGTCGTCTACAAACAGGACCTGCACCAGAGACAGAGATTTTTTTGGGATTAGGAATAAAAACAGGACCTCTGCCATTTTTAGTTGAGTTTACCTAGGCCAGGGTGTAACAGTCAATGAGTCATCACAACATGCCCTATAGGTTATAAATTGTAAGTCGCTTTGGATAAAAGCGTCTGCCAAATAAATAAACATAAATGACTGACGTTGTAGTTGCATCATTTGACCTGAGACAGTGTGTTCTGGACACTCCAGTAAAGAGCAGATAGGATTTGCAACCTGGGGAGACAAAGTTCCAATGTAACTCCCCCCCAACACATACACACATGCACACACTCATGTACACCTACACAGACAATTGCAAGAGCCTTAACTAGAGCACAATCAGTTTGTGTAATTTTATCCATTGGCTTGCAACAAAACTAACACTATTATATACATATTTGAAGCCATTATGCAACAACGCTCTGCCAGATCAACGCTATCCAAGTCAGTCATCTGTTATTCTCCCAATCAGTTACTAACCAAAACCTCATGCTTTATGCAAAACATGGTTCATTTAAACCATAACTGATTTTCAGCATACCAATCTTTACAGAAAACATCAAAAGCCCTGTGTAAAAAAAACTGCACATAAATATAATAAAAAAGATATTCAGGGGTTCCCAAACTTTTCAGTCTCTGACCAACAAAATTAAAATTTATGAGGCCTATCATCCCGACACTTGGTATCTTGAAATACTCTAAAAAATAAATTCTGAGTTAGCTGAAAAAGTGGCACAATGGGAACACAATCAACATCAATAGCCAATATGTATTGACCAATTTATTTTGCTTTTATCATTTTGCTTTGATTTATAAAAAGCAGTCGCTTTCTAATTGCCATTAGAGATATTTACATTTCTGATATTCACATTGTTTTCTCAAGAGGATTTCAAGACCCCACACCTAGTACGTACATTTTATTTATATAGCACTTATCACATAGAAGCACTAAGTGCTTCACATAAACAAAATGAAACAGAGTCATAAAATCATAATGATCTAAAAACAAATAGATTCACATCAGAACTTACAAACATAAATGGTTGTGAGTCCAATTGGGGTCCCATCCCCAACTTTGAGAACTACTAAATTAGAGTGCCTTGCTTACCCATTCACAATATGTGTGTGTGTGTGTGTGTGTGTGTGTGTGTGCGTGCGTGCGTGTGTGTGTGTGCGTGCGTGCGTGTGTGTTTCACACAAAATGTTTCTGATCATCAAACACATTTAACCGTTAGTCAAAGATAACACAAGTAAACACAAAATGCAGTTTTGAAATGATGCTTTTTATTATTTAGGGAGAGAACTAAATCCAAACCTACATTGCCCTGTGTGAATAAGTAATTGCCCCCTGAACCTAATAACTGGTTGGGCCTCCCTTAGCAGCGATAACTGCAATCAAGCGTTTGCGATAACTTGCTACGAGTCTTTTACAGCGCTCTGGAGGAATTTTGGTCCACTCATCTTTGCAGAATTGTTGTAATTCAGCTTTATTCGAGGGTTTTCTAGCATGCACCGCCTTTTTAAGGTCATGCCATAGCATCTCAATGGGATTAAGGTCAGGACATTGACTAGGCCACTCCAAAGTCTTCATTTTGTTGTTCTTCAGCCATTCAGAGGTGGACTTGCTGGTGTGTTTTGGGTCACTGTCCTGCTGCAGCACCCAAGATGGCTTCAGCTTTAGTCGACGAACAGATGGCCGGACGTTCTCCTTCAGGATGTTTTGGTAGACAGTAGAATTCATGGTTCCATTTATCACAGCAAGCCTTCCAGTTCCTGAAGCAGCAAAACAACCCCAGACCATCACACTACCACCACCATGTTTTACTGTTGGTATGATGTTCTTTGTCTGAAATGCTGCGTTACTTCTATGCCAGATGTAACGGGACATTTGTCTTCCAAAAAGTTCAACCTTTGTCTCATCAGTCCACAAGGTATTTTCCCACAAGTCTTGGCAATCATTGAGATGTTTCTTAGCAAAACTGAGACGAGCCCTAATGTTCTTTTTGCTTAACAGTGTTTTTTTTTGCGTCTTGGAAATCGGCCATGCAGGCCATTTTTACCCAGTCTCTTTCTTATGGTGGAGTCGTGAACACTGACCTTAATTGAGGCAAGTGAGGCCTGCAGTTCTTTAGAAGTTGTCCTGGGGTCTTTTGTGACCTCTCGGATGAGTTGTCTCTTTGCTCTTGGGGTAATTTTGGTCGGCCGCCCACTCCTGGAAAGGTTCACCACTTGTTCCATGTTGTTGCAATTTGTGGATAATGGCTCTCACTGTGGTTCGCTGGAGTCCCAAAGCTTTAGAAATGGCTTTATAACCTTTACCAGGTACATATGTGTATGTATGTATGTATATATATATATATATATATATATATATATATATATATATATATATATATATGTGTGTGTGTGTGTGTGTGTGTGTGTGTGTGAGTTCTGCAAAACTCCACAGCTGATCTAGGTGTTTGCACAGAAACTTGCTCAGACAGTTTGTCACTCATGTCCTCTGCCTCCTTAAAGATTGCCTGAAAGTGTTCAGTGTTTCTTTTTGATTTCAAACTGTTTTTGACCAGGGAAACTGCAGAGAGCATGCCTTCCATCGTCTGAGTGTTTTTCTGGAGAGATGCATTCAGCATTTTCTCAGCTGCTGAGGAAAAATGGACCATGGAAACAGATGTAAGTCATCTGTTATCTCTGTTCTGCTGATCAGATAAAAAGAAGTTCAGCCAACAGATCTGAGGTTTTCCGTCAGGCAACATTAAAACACATGAGTTATGTGTCCGACTTGTTTTACCAACACGCATCATGTTTTCATGATTACAGTTCACTCGGTAAAACTGGAGAATCGAGACATAGTTGAAAGCAGTAACAGAGAACACATCGTGACTAAAACTCTCACATCACACTTGTTAAGATAAAAATTAAAAAAAAAATATTTTATAAATTAATCAATCAAAAGTTGCCTTTTCAGGGGCAATCTTGATCCTTTTTTTGACCCAGAGTTCAGTCGGTCTGGTTCTGAAATGGCCTGCTATCTATAAGTTTCAGAGTTGTTTCTAAATTTATGAAAATATTGTGAATGCGTGTAATTGGGTTCAAAATATAAATTAAACTTTGCATGTTGTATTTTTTTATCATCGGCATAATTTGTTTTATAATAATTCTATATAAAATTATATGCCTAAAGGACGCTTGACCTTTTTTGAATTTTATTTTTACATTTCCCCGAAAGCAAGTCTTTCAATAATAAAAGTAAAACTGAACCAGTTCGGCCATGGTGTGTTTGGTGTAAGTAGGTTCGATGGAAACCCCCAGTATTAGGGAATTCCCGCAATTTTTCAATCCCTCATGCAGAGGGAGGGGTGTTATTCTCTGATTCCTGCTTAATCAAATTTAAATCATTGCTCCTAAAGGTGACCTGGTTATTGATAGTGTATAAACATATGGAAATCATTTCTAGGCTTAAAACTGAATTAATAACTCAAACCAGAATGTTTTGTCTTCAACGAGTTTATTAAACTTCTCTTAAATCCTGCAGACCTGAACGCATCTCTCAAACCCGGAAACATGCCGTCACAAGCGGCACGTGACGTGACCTAGCTGCCTTAAAAACTCATGTTATTGGCTAACAGCGAGTTGTTATCGTTCAGGCTCGACTCATCCCGCGGTGGACCTGCTTGTGACAGCACACCGACGATACATCGAGTAGTGAACACCTTCATGTCCGAGTCGTGAGGCTGGTTGTCGGTAGAAGAGGAGAACTGTGTGCTCTTTTTCTCCGTAGCTCTACTTGCTAGCAGTCGCGACGTTTTGTTGGTAAATGGGAGACCCGTTCCTCTTTGTGTGTACTAAAAGAAGCGGTTCTGCTGTCTGTCGGGGGCTGCTGACCTGCTGAGACTTCCCCTAACACATAGCTATGGAGTCGCTCGGAGCTACGGGGTATGTGAACATCGGCAGCCTGACCAGCACCCTGCCCGTGATCCCCTACCAGAAGCTGACCGACCTGTACTACCTGAGCCGGGGAGGCTTTGGCACCGTCTTCAAGGCGCAGCACTCCGACTGGAGGACAACAGTAGCCATCAAATGCCTGAAGCTCGACTCTGTGGGAGAAAGGTACCCCTGCCCATTTAGAAAAGAAGTAGCTTTAAGCTGGTGGGCCGTATTTACTTGGTTATTGTTGTATCATAGTTGAATTGTGGACTAAAGTCAACTAAAACTCTCGGATGTAGAGCTCAACAGGTGCAGCTCAAGTGACCAAAGTTAATTTAAGGTTTTTAAAAGTGGAAATCAAAGTCACCTTTTTGTGCAGCTCTAACATGCAGATACCAGTTCTGACTCTGCTCTGGCAATAATGTGTTCACCGACTGGAGCAAAACAAGAACCTGCTGATCACATATCTATACCTTCACCTTATGTAGGCGCATGGACGTAATTTTTTTTTTTTGGGGGGGGGGGGGGGGGGACAAGGGGGACATGTCCCCCCCTTTTTTTCCAAAGTCAAGTTTTGACCCCTGCACATTTTACCATCCAAAAACAATATTACGCTATATTAAATAGACTCTGGTTGAGCTCCAGGACCAAGCGGAAAACAACCGTTTGTGTTGAAGCCTGTTTCCCATTAGAGCATACTGTAACCCCCCCCCCCCACACACACACACTTCTAAAGTGAAAATTATGTCCTTATTTAGGCGCATCTGTACAAAACAGACTTGTTCCAGTCCTTTACTAATAATTTCCTCATATCTGTCAGCACTTCAGTGTTGTTATTGTTTGCTTTTGCTATTTTAAACAGAGATCTGTTTTACCCACAACAGGGAATCTGGAACTGTTTGTTTCTGTGTACAAGCCCCTCTTTAAAGTGGCCTTGAGTACCCACTCCAATGAATATCGTGTTTTTTCAGTTTTTAACATGTTCTTGAGGCATTTTCATATGCTACAGGACACATTTAAAGAAATTTGAGCTCAAATTTGTATTTCTGGGTTATAATTGCTGTTAATCAGTAACAGATGAAAAAATGCAGCCTAAAACGGACTGGTTTTGTGATGTCACAAAGCCACTGGGCGGAGCACAAACTCTCATCTGTTCTGCCCCCTCACCCTGGCTTTCCACTGGCCGTGAAAGTGGTCGTGTAACATAATCGCAGCTTTCTACCCACAAGCTCATTCCCAACCGGGAGCAATTCTGACGCAAAATGGGAGCGGTAGCGTTCCACACAGCTGATCTCGCGATGTCACCAAATCACGAGAGAATTGCAACACCACGTGTGACATCAGACATCCACACACAATAAAGTCGGGCGGACACGGTGCGACTTTTTCACTTTTTTGAGCCGATTTTCCACTCGTGCGAGAATCCACGAGATCGGGGAGAGTTTTGCGCTGAGCGACGTGTAGTGCACAGGGGGTTACGAGAGGCGATTAACACCACGTGACCAGCTACCGATCAGCAATCGTGAGCTCGCACGGACTTCTGGCGTGTTTGATATTTTGCTCGTCCCTCGTGAGGGTATCGCACTGTTGATGCGGCGCTGTGAGCAGCTGCGTCCCAAAAAGTACCAGAACCGCTCACGGCGCATGCACAATCCTGCATCAACGCCGCTCGCCCGCTATTTCCCTAATAACACACGCTGTTCGTTTTTATTTCTACTAGGGCTGTACGATATTAGGAAAACCTGCGATATGCGATAACGGTGATTAATATTGCGATGACAGTATTACTTACAATAAATAAAAACTTAACTCAGGAACAAAAATAATCAAAAACAAAGAAATAAAAAATCATAAAATGAGAAAAGCAAAAGATGTGCGGAAAGGGAAAAAGAAAATGAACAAGAAAAGGCGATCAGTGGATCCCGGGAAAAGCAGAATCCGCAAAAGAGCAGAACAAAGCTAACTCAGGTGTTTGCTAACCATTAAAATTAAGTGTCTTCCGCCTCGGGGGCGGGCATCTAACCTACGAAAACCCACGCGATTGGCCAAATGGGTGAAGAGCTCTGTTTGATTTGTTAAAAATAAATCACGCTTCCGTTTGATTGACAGAAGGCATTATGTGTAGCAAACATTTGAGCTGACCGTTCATTGCGATATTTATCTGTTCTTTGCGATATGCATATTGTGCATGCTGATATCGCGATAACGATATATTGTGCAACCCTAATTTCTACACGTTTTTTTACTCACAAAGATTGTCAAGAAAGCGTGTTTGTCGTGTTCATGTCAAATTAAACTGATCACAAAACACAGATTTACTTTCTTTATTTCGTTTTCCTCATCCAACCCCCATAAATCCCTGCGTGTCCTCCTGCAGCACTCCCGAAGGACAACAGGCAAGACAAGACAAAAAAGTCTGACGTGTTGAGTAAAAACTGCTATTTTTAGCATATTTTTAGGGCCGACGTGTTGCTACCAGACGTACAGCGTGAGCAGTCAGGTCGCATCCGAGAACTGGGTCGTACAGTGTGAGCGCATGACTCGTGAGATCTGCCCTGCGAGGAAGTCGTACAGTTTGAGCTGAAGCTGAGTGCTACGAGTGAAAAAGTCGCACAGTGTCCGCCCGGCTTAATAAGGGAGAAAGACTGCTGCATGCATCAAAAAGGCCTGTGGGTTATTTCCTGTTCTATTTACATCGGTTACAGAAGTACATATTAATGTTACAATTAGGGATGTTCCGTTACAATATCAATATCGGAAGTAATTCAATATCAGCCCAAAACAGTGTATCAGATTATTTGGGACGGCATCAAAAATCTCCGATATAAGCGGTGCGTTAAGGTTCACATTTTTGCAACCAACGGTTAAGAAAAAAGTTGTCACTTTTTTCATACTTACTGTTATTGTCTCTTGTTCTCTGATTGAACTTTTCTGGATTACTTACAACCCCTTCTGTTTGTATAAAAGCAGCGTTGGAACATACTGTGGTACCATACTCTCGTGAGCATAATTTGAACAGTATTGTACTGCAGATAATGGTGTGTTGCTAAAAAAAATGGTGAGAAAAAGGCAATTAACAATAGTAGAGAGACGGACCATCATAACATTTAAAAATGTAGGTCTTTCCTACAGAGAAATTGCAAAGAAAGTCAAGGTGTCAGTGAGTAGTTTCCTTCACCATCAAAAGGCACTCAGAAACCGGTGCAAACTCTGACAGGAAGAGGTCTGGCAGGTCCAAAGCCACATCTGCATCAGAGGACAAGTTTCTGAGAGTTAACAGCTTGTGTGATAGGCGGCTCACAGGACAACAGCTTCAAGCACAGCTTAATAGTGGTCGTAGTAAGCAAGTCTCGGTTTCTGCTGTGAAGAGAAGACTTCGAGCTGCAGGTTTGACAGGACGAGTTGCAGCAAGAAAGCCGCTATAAGACGTCAGAATAAGAGAAAGAGGCTTGCCTGGGCCATGAAACACCACCATTGGACTACTGAAGACTGGAAGAAGGTATTATGGACTGAGTGAAATCTTCCGTTCATCACACAGGATCTTTGTACGCCATCGAGTAGGTGAAAGGGTGGTTCCACATCAACTGTCAAACATGGTGGCGGAAGTGTGATGGTCCGGGGCTGTTTTGCTGGATCCAGGGTTGGTGACTTGTACAGAGTGAGAGGCACCCTGAACCAAAATGGCTACCACAGCATACTTCAGCGCCATGCAGTACCCTCTGGTATGCGCCTAGTTGGTCAGGGGTTCATCCTACAGCAAGATAATGACCCAAAACATAAGTCCAAGCTATGCCAGAACTACCTCAGGAAAAAAGAACAAGATGGTAAGCTTGAAAACATGGAGTGGCCAGCACAGACTCCAGACTTAAACCCCATGGAGCTGGTTTGGGATGAACTGGACACTGAAGAGTGAAAGCAAAGCAACCTACAAGTACCACACATTTATGGGACCTTCTGCAACAGATCTGGAAGAACTTTCTGAAGAATATTTGATGTCTGTTGTAGAAAGAATGCCTCGAGTGTGTTCAGCTGTTATATCTGCCAAAGGAGGCTACTTTGATGAGTCAAAAGTTTAGAATACATTTTGGTCTATAAATTAATGCCATGATTTCTTTTTAAACTCTAATTGCTTATATGCACTGTGCTTTCATTTCAGAGTGCAATGTGACATTAAACCGCATAATTTCCATTAAAAAAATGAAAAAATGGGGACGTTCTAAAACTTTCCACCATTGTAATTGTTTACATGTCTGAGTCGCCTACAGAATGACTGCGTAACACAAGGACTGCCTTGTTAAAAATAACTCCACCCAGAAGTGTCTTTTCTCCGTTGCAATGGAAGCACGACCCTCACGTGTAGTGTAGACTAGATTAAACTAAATTAGAGTGGTGTCGCGCAAAGCAGGTACTAGTGGAATTTAAGTTTGTCACGGTGTGAAAATTTAACCTCACGGTTATTGTGACCAAAATTATCACGGTTTTCGGTATTATCGCGGTATTTTTTTTAAACATGTTATATTTTCAGACAACTAAATAAACCCTGTATGTCAGGAAATATTGTCCTCAGTTTGTGACTAAATTTTGCCTAAAATGTGTTGTTTTGTAATTATGTTTATTTGTTTACATTTTTTCCCTTTAGTCTTTAAAATACCAATATTTGCCCATAACTTCTTATTTTATGTCTGTTTGATGTCATCATTTTAAAAATATTAGTCCAGATGATACTCAGTACTCAAGTAGCCTTCTAATCAGATACTTTTTTACCCTTACTTGAGTAATAAACCCTATATCAGGAAAATATTGTCCTCGGTTTGTGTCCTTCCAGTGAGCTTTGCAGATGTGGGAAAATGTCATCAGGCAGTAATCGTTGTTAAATTCATAATTATTCTCGGAGAGAGACCAACTCTTATCTGCCCCTGGGAGCCCCGTAATGCATAGCGTCATTTCAACATGGCGGTGTCCGCGACACGGTTTATATGCAGGTAGCGGCGCTGCGGCTGCTTTATATAGCGACTCGTTGCGTTCTCCCTCAACCCAAATCCTCGGATCACGCATTTTAGCTAAAGCGCTAACGTTAGCTTGCCTTGCGTTGACTGTAGAGTTGTGGGTGATGGTCACGCAGATGTGTCATGAGATATGAAGCGTTGCTGCCTTTCACAGACACTTTTTCTGCACGTGCTGCAAACAGGATAGCCGTCTTCTATCAGCTGTCCCTCGGCATTCTTCAAATATCCAAAAAAATGCCTGTACTTCCCACTTTGTCTTCTTTGAGGGATAATAAATGTCCTCCTGAGCGCTGCCGTCTCCTCCTCTGGCCATTATTTCAGCTTTAGCTTCAAGAAAGTTTTGGTTGTAAACAACAACGTGTTCATGTGCCGCCGGCAACTTCAGCAGATGATACGGTGGCTGGTAAGGGTCACCGCGCCTACACCGCAGCCACGGTAATCCACCGAGATAATATGTTTTTTTTAAATTAAGACGGTTATTATTATTGTCAACTTTTTTTACCGGGGTTTACCGCTACACCGGTTACCGTGACAACCCTAGTGGAATTAAGGCTATGGATTGTCCATAATGAACACCATGTTCAGACATAAAGGTGTCCATATGTGCTCTTGGCACCAGGATACTGTACGCTGCAGCTCAAGAATTAACTTTCTCATCGTTTAGTCTGATCTGCGGCTGCATGTCTTGGACACTCGGGTAAAGAGAGGGGTGGAGCTGTCAACTGACCACTACCTGGTGGTAAGACTCGGATAGTAGGGGAGTATGCTTGTCAGACCTGGTAGGCCCAAAATGTATTGTGAGGATCTGCTGGGTATGTCTGGCAGAGTCTCCTGTCAGAAGGAGCTTCGATTCCCACCTCCAACTGAACTTACAAAATGTTCCAGGGGAGGCGGGGGACATTGAGTCCGAATGGGCCCTGTTCCGTGCCTCCATTGTTGAGGCAGCCGTCCAGAGCTGTGGCCGCAGGGTTGTCGGTGCCTGTTGTTGCCACAACCTCCAAACTCACTGGTGGACACCGACGGTTAGGGATGCTTTCAAGCTGGAGAAAGAATCCTATCAGGTCTTTTTGGCCTGTGGGACACCAGAGGCAACTGATAGGTACCTGCAGTCCAAGCGAAATGCAGCTTGGGTAGTCGCAGAGGCAAAAACTCTGGCATGGGAAGAGTTTGGTGAGACCATGGAGCAAGATTTTTGCATGGCTTCGAGGAGATTCTGGTCCACCATTCGCTGCCTCAGGAAATGGAAAGGCATTGCGCTACCAACACTATTTATAGTGGGACGGTGTGCTGCTGACCTCTACTCGTGACGTTGTGGATTGGTGGGCGGAGTACTTTGAAGATCTCCTCATTCCCACCGGCACGTCTTCCAGTGAGGAAGCAGAGTGTGGGGACTTTTTGAGTTGGGCTCTCCAATTTCTGGTGCTGAGGTCATTGAGGTTGTCCAAAAACCTCCTAGGTGGCAAGGCTCTGGGGGTGGATGAGATCCACCTGGAGTTCCTTCAGGCTCTGCATATTGTAGAGCTGTGTTGGCTGACACGGGTGTGCAATATCGTGTGGACATAGGGGGCAGTTCCACTGGATTGACAGACTGGGGTGGTGGTCCCTCTATTTAAAAACGGGGACCGCAGGGTGTGTTCCAACTCAATCCCAGTGACATTTGGACTCTGTCAAGGCTGAAATTTTGTAATCCTCACTCAAAGCATGGCTGACAGTTTTAATGGTCCTAGGGGGTGCTATTTTAGAAAATAGGCCACGCCTGCTAGATTTTTACATCGTTTTATTGGGGGTCAAACTAGGATAATTCACCAGAAATGTTGTGGTGATATCTTTAGAAATGATGAAATGGGAGGCAAATGTATGGCCACAGCATTGCCTGAATTTGCTGCACCGCCACAGCCCCGCCCTCTTTTGAACACTCCTATAAAGGGATGCCAAGCAACCCCAACATTTCTTCAGTTATCAGCTAAAAATTTGTAGTGATTAAGTGAAATGAGGTGATTTTCTTTCACAGTAGAACTTGACCTTTTCTTTTCTGAGAGGGTGGGGCTCAAGTGACACCATCATTGTACCATTTATTTTTCTTTGGGGGCGGATGAGAAATAAGCATAGAAAACTTGGTTACTCAATTCCTTTCTGTTGTGAAGTTATAACCATTTATATATATTTTTTGGCGAGTAGTCAAACTTTGAGGCCGGACCACGCCCCTTCAGCATATACAAAAACTCAGTTTCTTAGTTTCGTTTCAATCTCTCATCCCTTCTGAGCAACCTCACAAAATGTTCAAGACGATCATGTGAAAAATGACCAAGTAGTTAAATCAATTACAGACCCTACAACCAAATCCTCGGTCAAAATCGCTGTTTCAATCCAAAATGGCTGACCTTCTGTTTGATGTTGACAATTGGTGCAAGAGACTTTTCTGTGTAAACTGGTGAGTACTAAAAGTGTGCCAATTTTCATAACTGTTGTAGTGATCTGTAGTTTGTATATTTATACACTGTATTTAGATCTAAATATTATAGTCAGAAGTGGTTGTTTTTATCATCAGGGAGTTTACTTAAACACTCTGTATTGACTGAGAGACAAGAAAAGAGAGAGTTGGGATCGTTTAAGAATCTTTAATTTCTATAATTATAAATTCTTACAATCTACCAGGACTATCTCAATGATGGATTCATATGGATTTGAATGTTATAGTGTTGGTGTGTGTGTGTGTGTGTGCGTTTTGTTCAGAAAACTCTAGGCTGACGTAGCGAATCTGGTTGTTATGACTAGGCTACCACGAGGCTTCAGAAGCTGATGACATGAGCCGCCATTTTGTGCCGTGACTACGTACCCATGGAGTCTCCCGTGTTAGATCAGGAAATGCCAGGTCCTCGGACCTTCAGATGTACTGGAGCTGGTAGAACAGCGGTCACAGCACTACAAAGCCCGTCTGCGGATCGACTCCCAGTAGTATCGGCAGGCGTCAGCGAGTTCAGCTCTTATTTTGAAGGGACGTCGTCTTGTTGTTCAAATGACAGAAATCTCCAGCTTGACAGTTCTCAGTTTAAAGTAGGAAAGTGCATCTGGCCAGTCTGCAACTTTCTTAATGATGACGATGGAATCCTTAGGACCTCCAACTGAACAGAACTGAGGTTAAAATGGAACTGAGTATAAAATGGCGTTGCCTTGTTTTATATCTCCTAGTTGTTTACAAATCTTAATAAACCGGATTGGACAACTTCATTAAACAACCCAGATTCTCTCTACGACAGACGGAAGTTCTGATTGGTTGAAAACAATGTGTCATGCTTTTCCATGTCAATGCAGATCAGTCTGTCTGGTGCAGTCCTGTTTATTCATTAAACACATAACTCATGACATCTTTATTTCACAGATCATTCACCTGATTATTAATGATCAACATATGCTCTGATTAGCTTTATCACGAATAAAGTACTTTGATTAATTAATGGAAAGCATTCTTCTTCTCTTCTTCTGTCTCTTCTCCTGGAATGTAAACATACTGAAACCAGCATCCGACCTTGGCGATTTCAACACGTTACTGTGTGAAGGGGCAGCTGTTAAGGGCAGACAATAGGATCTTAATAACGCTACACTGTTCTATTTATTAAAAAAAAGTCAATGGGGAGGCTGATTTTTCACATTCTAGAGGGCGCTGTTGAGCCAATATAATTGGGATTTTTTTTAGGACCTTTAAAATAAAAAAATAAATTACATCACAAATGTGTATGACATGTCTGCAAACAACTGTGGGCTTTTGAATATGTTAAGGCCTTCAAAAAGGCAATTCATTTGCGGGAAGAACTATGAACAAAGCAGATACAATCGGCCTTTGCAGCTTTGCTGCTCGGGCCTAAAAGAAAAGCATACAAACATTACATTGTCCAGTAATGGCCCTGCCTGAATGGCAGGTCCCTTAAAAATATTACATTTGAGGGTGCCTTTCTAAAATCCCAAGGTCACATTACAGAGAGAACAGGAACATTCAAACAGACATTAATACAACAGTTAAGAGCAAAGCAGTGCATACGAGCTAAAATCGGTTAAAATGTCTTAAATGGAGTAAAAAGAGTCGGTATTCCTAATCATTGTAGGAAGTGAGTTGCATAACTGATGGGCAGTGCGGCAGGATGTTTTTGGAACTTTTATTCCTATTTAAACCAAATGACTTGCTTTGTTGCAGAGAGAGGAACTGCCTGCTGAAGGAAGCCGAGGTGCTTCACAAAGCCAGGTTCAACCACATCATCCAGATCTTTGGGATCTGCAACGAGCCAGAGTTTTTCTGTATAGTCACAGAGTTCATGAGCAACGGCTCCCTGGACCTGCTTCTCCATGAGGTATGAACACGTCAGCCAACCTATATGGTAGAATTCAAGTCATGAGCTCATCTTGGTTACCGTAGCAGGGCAGCAGCAGCTCAGGAGGTAGAGTGGGTCGCCCAGTAATCAGAAGGTTGTAGGTTCGATCCTGGCTTCCGCAATACGCACCTTCCGCTCTAACCCCATGCTAGTTACCTCTGGAGTTCCTCAGGGCTCAGTCTTAGGTCCTACTCTCTTCATAATCTACTTACTCCCACTTGGCAATATCTTTAGGAAATGTAATATTCATTTTCACTGCTACGCCGATGACACCCAGCTCTACTTCTCTACCCAACCCCCCGCTCCCTTCATCCTCCCTTCTCAGCTGCCTCACCGAAGTCAAATCCTGGTTTTCTTCTAACTTTCTACAGCTCAACAGCAATAAGACTGAGATCCTCCTCACTGGCACCAAGTCCTCTCTGTCTAAGACCAGTTCATTCTCACTCAGCTTCGACAACACCACACTTCTCCCCACCGCCAAAGCTAAGAGCTTGGGTGTCATCTTAGACAACACCATATCATTCATTCCTCATATTAACAACACAATAAAAACTGCTTATTTTCGTCTCTGCAGTATCAATCGGCTCCGCCCCTCCCTCAGTCAGCACTCCACTGCTATTTTGGTCCACAGCCTGGTCACCAGTCGCATCGATTACTGTAATGCCCTCCTCTCCGGTCTCCCTCTAAAATCACTCAACAAGCTACAGTTGGTCCAAAATTCAGCTGCCCGGATAATCACTAAGACCTCCACTTTTGATCACATCACCCCTGTCCTGCAACAACTTCACTGGCTCCCTGTCAAACACAGAATTGACTATAAGATACTTCTTCATGCCTTTAAAGCCATCCATAATCTCGCTCCCCCATATCTTTCTAATCTCCTCCACATTGTCACTCCCACTCGCTCTCTCCGATCATCATCTTCACCTTCCCTGTCTGTTCCTCGCACTCGTCTCAGTACTATGGGAGCCAGAGCTTTCAGCCGCTCGGCTCCAAAACTCTGGAACGCTACCGCCTGACCTCCGCAGTATAAACTCCTTCTCAACCTTCAAGTCTCAAGTCAAAACTCACATGTTCCGCCTGGCTAACTGACTGTAACTGTCCTCCTTCCATCTACTCTTCTTAGTCTGTTATCCATCGCACTGCTCCGACTCTACCCTTGGGAATTACTCTTACCAGTTATTTCTTGTTGTTTGTATTGCTTGCTGTTCCTTATATTTTGTCTTGTACGGTGACCTTGAGAGCTTTGAAAGGCACTTGAAATAAAATGTATTATTATTGAGACAAGTCTTGGTTCAAGACACTCAACTCCCTCTGCATGCTGGTGGAGGTCATGGCGCCCCAGGGCAGCTGTGGATAATGGAGCTCTTTGCTCTCAGAGTGAATGTGTTATGATTCTGAGGTGAAGCTTTTTGAGGGTTGTAGAATTCTAAGGAGGCGCTATACAAACACAGGCCACTGCCATTTATCGCCATTACTATTTATGCTGCGTTACCTGTAACTCTTTTGTGCATCATTCATCATGAACCAAGATATTTCTTCACATCTTTCCTGTAAGTAGGAGGGAAAGTGAAAGTAAAAGCTTGAAACAAGTGTCCTCTAGTGAAACAGACTGGGGGAATTCCTGTTTCTGTTTGGGGAGTCGATCCTTTTTTAAACTTGTATAAACTCCTATTATTTCTCTCTTTTCTCTCCTGACATTTGTCCACCTGCAGAAGGACATGTATCCTGTCCTCGGCTGGCCTTTACGTCTGAAGATTCTGTATGAGATCGCCCTGGGAGTGAACTTCCTTCACAACATGACCCCGCCCCTCTTACATCACGACCTGAAGACACAGAACATCCTGTTGGACGGGGAGTTTCATGTCAAGGTCTGTGCTTGAGAGAAGTGAGCATTTAGTCCCACAGTGGGTTCCTTTCTGTGACGTAGGGGTGAGCATGGAGGGTGTTGTGCGTTAATCATTCAAATATCATGATCCCCCTCTCCTGGTCCTCAAATTGTTACGCCCCACACACGTTTTCCAGTCGGGCTGGGCTGTTGGTTCGACTACTCCCAGAGCTGAGCAGCAGGAGGACAGAATGACAGAGGTGTGCTGCTGAAGCAGTACGTAGCTGCAGCTCGTCACCTGACCAGAGTTTAACAGCACTTGTCCCAGGCGGTGGACGTAGAAAATGCTGGAAAAAAAAATCAAAGCTTTTGCTGCATTTCACTAAAGTTAAAGGACGCCGAGCTAAATGATGTCTCTAAAGATGGAAATGCCAGCGGTTTAATGAAGCACCTCGTTATTCATGGCATCAGTCTGCAGCAGAAGCATGGGCCGTTTTAATATTTAATCAACAACACACCTTTTTGTAGCCTAATTCCTGTTAGATGGCAACAATTCAGTTGATCCTAGTCCAAATATTATCCTTACTAGTTATCACTGAAATTAAAGGAGCCAACAGCTATTTTGTTACTAATTTAATATTTTTTTATATTAACAACTGCAGGAGTAGGATTTAAGTTTAAGAAATCTCAAATCCTTGAAAACCTAATCGGTAGTTGTTCTATCTTTTATTAGGCAGACTGGATAGTTAGTGTGGGTTCTGAAAAAGCACGGATGGTTGTGAGACTAATGATATCTAAACTCCACAAGCAGAAGAAACGTTCCCATAAGTTTATTCTTAGCTGTCTGCTGCGGAGCAGAACCACTGCAGTCAGGTTGCTGGTTCGAGTCTGCTCTGCCCAACACCGCTGTAGGATTACGGCAAGCCACTGTAGCATGTAATTCACAAACGCATCTGTCAACATAATTTAAACTGGATAATTGCTAACCCGTACTTAATAGATACATCACCATTACATTTTTAGCAGCAGAAATTAGGGATGTAAGAAAATGTTGATTATGGCAATATATCGTGATATTTTCCCCAGCGATATTATATCGATATTCAAAAGCTGTGTATCGAAAATATCGATATCGCAATATATCATGATATTTTTGTCTTGCAAAAATGTATTGATATTCAAAAGTCGTGTATCTAATTTTTGGAAGAATTTACATGGAAACATTTGTGTATTTTCTTTTCTTGTGGTGCAATTCAAACGCCGACCACTAGTTGGCAGCAGTGTGCAATGGGTTTTGTTTCTACCATTGAAATGCAAATCCCTCTGTTACGGTTAAACATGTTAAGTATCAGTTTGGACTGTTTATTGAATTTTCCTATAATAAATTTAGTCAAAAAGATCGCCAAAATCGTCTGACTGAATGTATCGCAATATATCGTGATATATTGTATCGTCTCCCCTGTATCGTAATACATATTGTATCACCAGAATTTCACCAATACACATCCCTAGTAGAAATAAAATGTTAGCATTTCCAGTAGCTGCTACTGAACATGCTAATGAAATACACCACATTTTACTGATCATAGTTTAATTATGGATACATTTAAGTGATAGCTTGTTGTTTTACACGCTATTGAACAGCTTTCTGATCATGTTCTGTTGTTAAATAAAGTAAAGGAATGAGAGAAAAGATGTTTCCCTAGCAGTTTTAAAATGTTCCCATTTGAAACCCTATCCGATTCATCGATGATGCAAATAATGGTTTGTTGCCGCCCTAACTGTGACTGACTCCTATTCCACATGCAGTTTTAACTCCCATGTGCTTGATCCAAGTCATAGCAACGGTAACAGGGTATCTGCAGGTCCTTAAAAAGTCTTAAAAAGTCTTACATTTGCTTTTCCAAATTTAAGGCCTTAAAAATCCTTAAAAATGACAAATAATCCTTAAATAGTTTCCAAAGGTCTTAAATTACCAAAGACCCAATAAACAAGATTCTATTATTTCTATAAAATTTTCGTGAATTTCTAGTTAGTCTTCAGCATTTTTTGTGTATGGTGTTGGCGTTAGCGGAACCGTACACATTCGGTGAAAGGGGGCTATTTTTGGATGAGCATGTTAGTGGGAGTTTGCGCCATGGGGAAGTGCAACATTAATGGTAAATGGATGGCTAATCCCACGTTCACGATGTGGTTAGCACCGGTTCCAGGCAATAGCTGGAAATTATAGCTTAAATTTAATTAAAAAAAATAGTTTAAATTTGGTCCAAGTGGCCTTGAAAAAGGTCTTAAAAAGTCTTAAATTAGGCTCCGATAAACCTGCAGATAAGTTTGATAAGTTGAATCATCTTGAATCCGGTCAACTCCAGTTAATAACGAGCGGATGACTGTTCACCCAGAGACTTCCCTTCAAACCTGTTTTGAGAGATAACAACCAAATGTGCCGCTGACACAGTAAGACTAGCACAGATGGGCAAAACCATTATCGTCTGTCATTACATCATAATTACACCATATCCTCTATCCGTTCCTGTCTTTCCACCAACCGGCTGCTAAACCTCTCTCCAGATTGCAGATTTTGGTCTCTCCAAGTGGCGGCAGCTGTCGGTCAGTAAAGGTTCTGGGTCCAAGCCCACTGAGATGGAGGGCACGGTGATCTACATTCCCCCTGAGGAGTACGAACCCTCCAAGAACCGCCGGGCCGACGTTAAACACGATATGTACAGGTGAGAGGTCAGAGTGGGCGTTAGCTGGGTTTGTTATGTTTGGGTTCATGACTTTGTTCTGAATATTATCAGCGGGGAGGTGAAAGGCAGATTTTTGACCTGTCACGGTGAGCTGGAGACGAGGCATCCAGTCAGATTTCTACCTTCAAACCAGAACGCTGCAGGAGGCGGGTTACATTCTGTTCATTCCAGATGAGTTGCATCATTCAAATAAAATGCAAGAGGGGAAGTGATGATGATTATTACATAAATCCACTCCTCTTTGTGGCTGTTAGTCCCTCCTTTTTATAGTTTCTAGCTTTTGGCCCAGAGGGACTGACTGTTGCAAAAGATCTGTCTATCCTCATATTTCCCCTAAGTAGTTTTTCTGCTCATGTGTGAATGCCCCTCTCTCTGGGGGGAGTACCGCCTGAAAATGGTGACATAACAGTGTTTCCCCTAGGAATTTTTCCAGCTGTGGTGGTGGTGGAGGGGGGATTATGACACGTCTCACCTTTATGTTAATATCGTTTTATTTGATGCACTCCACTTTGATCAGCACCGATCCAGCAACTGCTGCATTTTAATAACTAGTATTAAAGGTGAGTACACCAATATTTGCACAAGAATAAATTTTGTTTTAAACTCTCAGTGACACACTGCAGGGGGGGTTGGCATAAAATTTTTCTTGGCGTCTGGAAAAACATCTCCTTCTGCCCCCCTTTATTTGACTTTCTGCCCCTTTTATTTTGGTCCAAGATCATTACTGGGCTGGTCCTATTAAACACATTCTACACCCCTGCTTAGTAGACTTAATGAAGTATTTTTAAGCCAGTGTAAAAATGACTGAAACACAAATTTACATATTTGGCATTATTGACCAATATCTTTGATTTAATTTATCTGTTTAGAACATTAAGATGCCGTCGTCGTCGTCTTCCTCCACTTATCCGGGTCCGGGTCGCGGGGGCAGCATCCCAACTAGCGAGCTCCAGACCGTCCTCTCCCCGGCCACCTCCACCAGCTCCTCCGGCAGGACCCCAAGGCGTTCCCGGACCAGGTTGGAGATGTAACCTCTCCAACGTGTCCTGGGTCGACCCGGGGGCCTCCTGCTGGCAGGACATGCCCAAAACACCTCCCCAGGGAGGCGTCCAGGAGGCATCCTGACCAGATGCCCAAACCACCTCAACTGGCTCCTTTTGATCCGGAGGAGCAGCGGTTCTACTCCGAGTCCCTCCTGAATGCCCGAGCTCCTCACCCTATCTCTAAGGCTGAGCCCGGCCACCCTACGGAGGAAACACATTTCGGCCGCTTGTATCCGCGATCTCGTTCTTTCGGTCATTACCCAAAGCTCATGACCATAGGTGAGGGTTGGGACGTAGATCGACCGGTAAATCGAGAGCCTGGCTTTCTGGCTCAGCTCCCTCTTCCCCACGACAGATCGGCTCAGCGTCCGCATCACTGCAGACGCCGAACCAATCCTCCTGTCGATCTCCCGATCCTTCCTACCCTCACTCGTGAACAAGACCCCGAGATACTTAAACTCCTCCACTTGAGGTAGGACCTCTCCCCCGACCCGGAGTTGGCGAGCCACCCTTTTCCGGTCGAGAACCATGGTCTCAGATTTGGAGGTTCTGATCCTCATCCCAGCTGCTTCACACTCGGCCGCAAACCTACCCAGCAAGAGCTGAAGGTCAGAGCTGGATGAAGCTAGGAGGACCACATCATCCGCAAAAAGCAGAGACGAGATTCTCCTGCCACCAAACTCGACACACTCCACACCACGGCTGCGCCTAGAAATTCTGTCCATAAAAGTGATGAACAGAACCGGTGACAAAGGGCAGCCCTGGTGGAGTCCAACCCTCACTGGGAACAGGTCCGACTTACTACCGGCTATGCGGACCAAACTCACGCTCCTCTGGTAAAGGGACTGAATGGCCCTCAACAGAAAGCCACCCACCCCATACTCCTGGAGCGTCCCCCACAGGGTGCCCCTGGGGACACGGTCATAAGCCTTCTCCAAATCCACAAAGCACATGTGGATTGGTTGGGCAAACTCCCATGCCCCCTCCATCACCCTTGCAAGGGTATAGAGCTGGTCCACAGTTCCATGGCCAGGACGAAAACCACATTGCTCCTCCTCAATCTGAGATTCAACTATCGATCGACCCTCCTCTCCAGTACCTTGGAGTAGACCTTTCCAGGGAGGCTGAGGAGTGAGATCCCCCTATAGTTGGAACACACCCTCAGGTCACCCTTCTTAAAGATGGGGACCACCACCCCGGTCTGCCACTCCACAGGAACTGCCCCCGATGACCACGCAATGTTGCAGAGACATGTCAACCATGACAGCCCTACAACATCCATAGCCTTGAGATACCCAGGACGAACCTCATCCGCCCCCGGGGCTCCGCCGCTGTGTAGTTGTTTGACTACCTCAGCAACTTCTGCCCCCGAGATTGGACCGTCCATCCCCAGGTCTCCCGGCTCTGGTTCCTCCTCGGAATGCGCATTGGTGGGATTGAGGAGGTCCTCAAAGTATTCCTTCCACCGTCCGACTATAGTCCCAGTTGACGTCAGCAGCTCCCCATCCCCACTGTAAACAGTGTGAGCGAGTTGCTGCCTTCCTCTCCTGAGGCACCGGACAGTTTGCCAGAACCTCTTTGGAGCCGATCGATAGTCTTTCTCCATGGACTCACCAAACTCCTCCCACGCCCGAGATTTTGCCTCGGCAACTGCCACTGCTGCACCCCGCTTGGCTATCCGGTACCTGTCTGCTGCCTCCGGAGACCCACAGACCAGCCACGCCCTGTAGGCCTCCTTCTTCAGCCTGATGGCTCCCCGAACCTCTGGTGTCCACCAGCGGGTACGGGGGTTGCCACCACGACTGGCACCGGCCACCTTGCGACCACAGCTAGCAACAGCCGCCTCAACAATCGCAGAGTGGAACAAGGCCCACTCAGACTCAATGTCCCCACTGCTCTCGGGACGCGGTCAAAGCTCTGCCGGAGGTGGGAGTTGAAGACCGTCTTGACAGGTTCTTCTGCCAGGCGTTCCCAGCAGACCCTCACTATCTGCCAGGTCTACGCAGCATCTTCCGCTGCCATCTGATCCAACTCACCACCAGGTGGTGATCAGTTGACAGCTCCGCTCCTCTCTTCACTCGGGTGTCCAAAACATACGGCCGCAGGTCAGATGATACAATTACAAAGTCTATCATCGACCTGCGACCTAGGCTGCCCTGGTACCAAGTGTACCGATGGGCATCCTTATGTTTGAACATCAAGATGCATTACAGTGAACATTATAATAAAGTTTTCTAGTGCAGAGAGGAGACAACCCATAGAAGCACTGATTTGATCTCATTTCAGAGAAAAATAGAACAGGTCAGATGCACCTAATAAATAAAATTACTAACATAAACTCAGGAATCTGTTTCTTTGCTTCATTGTTCTGGTGCTGAAAACATCACTAATGCGGAACAAAGGAGACACACAGATGAATGTACCTCCTTATTTGTTATTTGGAAATTATTTTAAATCTGAAATTGATGTGGATTGATCAGAAGTTACTATGTGTATTGTTTATTAGAAAACTATTTACAGAGCAGCCTCAGAATTGAGATTAAATATTTTACATCACAACAGTAAAGGAACTATTACAGAACAAGTTTATCAATAAAATCAGAACATTAATATTTCAGTGCATGAATTAATGCATCTGAACTCATGCAGTAGGAACTAGGAAATATGAAATGCTAGAACCATTTTATTTTCATTTGATTAAACTGATTTTTTCCTAACGTTTTCCCACACACAGTTAAACAAAACAGTGTTTATTAAGGTGTGTGAGTGAGTGACAGAAAGAAAGAAAGACAGAAAGAAAGAAAGAAATTTAAAAACCCCGACCGGAGCGGAGGCAGTGACCGACGCAGCACGAGCCGTTTTCAGCTCTGTCTTGTCAAATGCACCACGTACGTTACGAAAAAAGTCACTATTCAACCAAAAAAGAGGCGATCTGAAGAAATGTGAGCAACAGTGAAGCAAGCACAGAGAGATGTGTGTGTGTGTGTGTGTGTGTGTGTGTGTGTGTGTGTGTGTGTGTGTGTGTGTGTGTGTGTGTGTGTGTGTGTGTGTGTGTGTGTGTGTGTGTGTGTGTGTGTGTGTGTGTGTGTGTGTGTGTGTGTGTGTGTGTGTGTGTGTGTGTGTGTGTGTGTGCGTGTGCGTGTGCGTGTGCGCACGGGCCGGACTGAGCTCTCGGCTGCAGATTTTGTGTGTAGGGAGGGGCGGGCGCTCTATGTGACTGGCCAATCACAGAGCGTGAAGACAGTCAGTTACCCAATGAGGATTTTCCTTCAGCACGATTACAGAGATTTACGAGTTTTACTCGTGTCATGCTCATGTTCGTCAAATGCTTTATCCGTACCGGATACTCGTCTGAAATGAGTATCCGGCTCATCCCTAGCTGTAACCACCCTGCCCTTCCTCCTCCTCCTTGCTGCCTGCCGGCTGTGATCACAAGCAACAGCAGAGTAATTCCCGCTGCTTCTTCGGGAAACGGCGCCAAAAAAAACTAGACGTTGGGTTTTATCCCTGATGATGCGCTGGGATTTCAGCCATGGCGGGCCACCACGGCTACGCCTGTGTAAGGGAAACAATGCATAACTCTCACGTCTCTGTCATCACAGCTATGCCATCATCATGTGGGAAGTTCTGTCCAGGCAGATCCCTTTTGAAGGTAAGTCATCACCTGTTACAGTTCTGCTGCTTTCTCATTCACTTCACCTGACTCTCTCTGTTTAGAGGTGACCAATCCCATGCAGATTATGTTCAGCGTGCTGCGTGGAAAGCGTCCCGACACCAGCCTGGACAGCTTGTCTGCTGACATCCCGAGCAGAGACACGCTGATCAGCCTGATGACCTGCGGTTGGACAGCCAACCCAGACGAACGACCTTCCTTCCTCAGTAAGCTCAGACCAATACCTCCACAGCTATTCGTGGACAGATGACGCTTTACCTGTTAATGGTTTTGGAGTGTCCTGTTTTAGAGTTTGGAGCTAAATATTTTTTCATGCTGAGTTTTGAAATCAGATGTTCTGACTACGCATCAGCTTCCTGTAATGTTTAATTCTTTCTGTGGTCTGCTGCTGGACCAAAGGACAAAAATATTGCAATAAAATAAAAGGTGCTTGGCAGATAGTGTTATTGATGTCAGTAACTTGATAGGGTCAGGGCTTATAGGAAGTCACGGCTCACAAAAATACTTTTTTAACCTGTCCTGTCCTGGCAACTGAAGTACAGAATGGTTGATCTGGGTGCCGTAACATGCCAGGGGTCTCATTCATCAAACTTGCTTACACACAAAACCCGGTCGGAAAACTCCGTAAGCAACTTTCCAAGCAAACTTTGGGATTTATGAAAGAAAACTTAGCAGAAAAATGTGCACAACTTTAAGTTGACTAAGGACCTGGCTTACACACATGCTGGACATGGAGAGCACCTGCAGCGCTGCTGCTGAGAAGATACAGTTATGAAATCCTGCAGCATTATCACTTGTACCGCTTCGATTTCACACAGAACAAGACCCCCCACATGCACACGCGCACACACACACACACACACACACACACACACACACTCACTCACTCACACACTCACTCACTCACTCACTCACACACACACACACACACACACACACACACACACACACACACACAGCCTGAAGCACAGAATAAGGAATGCAGAGGATCAGCAGGGGGACCGATTGAGACAGAACATCATGCGTCTGTGACAGTGTGTGTCCTGTCACTGTGACCCGGTTGATCATGCGCCCTGGCTACCTGAACAAGGGAGATCTCCGTTTGGGTGACTGGTTAGCGTGCGTGACTTTCACCCGGGAGTCTGGGGATCGAATCCCGATTGGACAATTTTTTTATATCCGCCACAGATCTCTCTGAAGAACTCAGCATTGACGGCTTCAGCAACGCTGTGCCACTCGGTGGATTTTCTCTTATTTGTTTTGCAAAAGCACTTCCTTTCATTTCTCCACCTCACTCACACGTACCTCAACTTCTGCTTCTGTGAAATCGCGCTTCCTTGATCTGCCTTGATCTACGGTCGCCATGTCATTGGCGGAGCGCTGCAACAGCTGGCTTATGTATATGCATGAGGTCCACAAGGCACTTTGCATTGACTATATATGGCAGTAAGTGGGCGTGGCGAGGGCGGGATGTGACAAAAATGCAGCTGAGAAACATTCTGGTTAGTCTCTGATTTATGAAGCGGAGATTGTGTGCAGCTGAGCGTCCTCCATGTTTGATAGATCACAAACCTGCTTGGTGTAAGTACATTTGTTTTGCTGAGCTTAAGTACGGTTTTAGTAAGGATTCTACGCAGTGTTTGATAAATGAGACCCCAGAGCAGTTTTACTCTACAGCCAGAGGGATGTGTGATATTCTTCCTGTTGCGCCATGGCCTTTATTATGTTTGTGGCATGTTGGACTGTATTCGCTGGAGTGGACAGGCAGGAAGAAATGAGACGTACAACACAAACAGGGGTTGAGAGGGACAAAAATAGACAGGCAGGACAAAACAGTGGAGTCATCATAATGAAACTAAATGGAAAAGGAGCTGTTAAATGGTTTTGTCTGTATTTGTAGTAGCCCAGGACCCCCTATAATGACCACCCAGGGTTTCCCCCAGCGCCTTATAAGCCTGGCGGGCAACCAGGCTTTGCTTGCCCACCCGACAGGCTAAGTGTCATGCCCCGCCCCCCTCCCCGACCCTACCGTGTTCGCTGACACGAACGGCACAGCAAAACTAGAGCCCTCCATCAGCTGATACTGGTGAGAAACAGCAGTGGAACGTGCGCAAACACCCCCACCCCTGCTCTCGAGTCATACAAGCCAAAAAGACCTGATAGGACTGTTTGGTTCAGCTTGACCGCATCTCTAACCGGCGGTGTCCACCAGTGGGTTCAGGGGTTGCCACCATGGCAGGCAATAACAACCCTTACTTAATATCAGTTTTAATTTAAGTGTTGGTCAAAACACATTTCCCAGCATTTGGACATGTTCATGCTAAAACCCAACGAAGATTCAGACACGGACAAGGTGCTGGGGTTGCCATTCAGATACATACAAGCTAAACCCCTTTAAAGCACATCTTCCTTACATGTTTTCTAGAAGAGATTTGAAATTAGTAAGAAACAAACTTATGTTTTCAATGAGATGTTGATATTATAAATAAACAGAAATCGATCTAAAAATATTACTGGTACTTTTACTATCATTCTCCTGTGGAAATTCGGCACAAATATTCAATGAAAAGTCAGAAAAGATGCTCAAACCTGCATTTTTAAAATTGTGGTCCTACAATCAGGTCCATAAATATTGGGACTGTGACACAATGCTAACATTATTGGCTCTATACACCACCACAATGGATATCAAATGAAACGAACAAGATGTGCTTTAACTGCAGACTGTCAGCTTTTATTTGAGGGTATTTACATCCAAATCAGGTGAACGGTGTAGGAATTACAACAGTATGACCCAGCTTTGACCCAGCTGAGTCCAACACCACCTTTGTGACAGAAAACCCACACTTCCTCACGTTACATATATGTGCCTCCCACTTGTTAGGGGACCAAGAGTAATGGGACAGAATAAGAACCATAAATGAAACGTATACATTTCAATACTTGGTTGCAAATCCTTTGCAGTCAATTACAGCCTGAAGTCTGGAACACGTAGACATCTCCAGACGTTGGGTTTCACCCCTGGTGATGCTCTGTCACGCCTCTACTGCAACAGTCTTCAGTTCCTGCTTGTTCCTGGGGCATTTTCCCTTCAGTTTTATCTTCAGCAAGTGAAATGCATGCTCAGTCGGATTCAGGTCAGGTGACTGACTTGGCCATTGCAAGACAGTCCACTTCTTTCCCTTCAAAAACTCTTTGGTTGCTTTTGCAGTATGCTTTGGGTCATTGTCCATCTGCACTGTGAAGTGTCATCCAATGAGTCCAATGAGTTCTGAGGCATTTGGCTGAATATGAGCAGATAATATTGACCAAAACACTTCAGAATTCATCGTGCTGCTTTTGTCAGCAGTCACATCATCAATAAATACAAGAGAACCAGTTCCACTGGCAGCCATACATGCCCACGCCATGACACTTCCAGCACCATGCTTCACTGATGAGGTGGTATGCTTAGGATCATGAGCAGTTCCTTTTCGTCTCCATACTCTTCTCTTCCCATCACTCTGGTACAAGTTGATCTTGGTCTCATCTGTCCGTAGGATGTTGTTCCAGAATTTTGAAGGCTTTTTTAGATGTTGTTTGGCAAACTCTAATCTGGCCTTCCTGTTTTGGGGCTCACCAATGGTTTACATCTTGTGGTGAACCCTCTGTATTCACGCTGGTGGAGTCTTCTCTTGATTGCTGACTTTGACACAGATACACCTACCTCCTGGAGAGTGTTCTAGATCTGGCCAACTGTTGAGAAGGGAGTTTTCTTCACCAGGGAAAGGATTCTTCAGTCATCCACCACAGTTGTTTTCCGTGGTCTTCCGGGTCTTTTGGTGTTGCTGAGCTCACCGGTGCGTTCCTTCTTTTTGAGAATGTCCCAAACTGTTGTTTTGGCCACGCCTAATGTTTTTGCTGTCTCTCTGATAGGTTTCTTTTGTTTTTTCAGCCTAATGATGGCTTGCTTCACTGATAGTGACAGCTCTTTGGATCTCATCTTGACAGTTGACAACAACAGATTCCAAATGCAAATAGCACACTTGAAATGAACTCTGGACCTTTTATCTGCTCATTGTAATTGGGATAATGAGGGAATAACACACACCTGGCCATGGAACAGCTGAGAAACCAATTGTCCCATTACTTTTAGTCCCTTAACAAGTGGGAGGCACATATGCAAACTGTTGTAATTCCTACACCGTTCACCTGATTTGGATGTAAATACCCTCAAATAACAGCTGACAGTCTGCAGTTAAAGCACATCTTGTCATCTTGTTCGTTTCATTTGATATCCATTGTGGTGTATAGAGCCAATAATGTTAGCATGGTGTCGATGTCCAAATATTTATGGACCTGACTGTATCTATAGTTTTAAAATGAGTTGTTTGTTTAAAGTCAGTGGAGCTAAACATTTCTTCAGCTGAATGAAGACAAGACTGAGATCCTCATCTGTGCCCCAGACAAGCTGGTTCCCAAAGTCAGAGACTCTCTTGGTCAGCTTGCTTCCCACACCAAACCCTCCATCAGGAATCTTGGCGTGACCTTTGACCCAGCTCTCACCCTGGATTCTCATGTCAATTCTCTTGTTGGCTCTTCCTTCTTCCATCTCAGGAACATTGCTAAGCTGAGTCCCATTCTGTCCCGCTCTGAACTTGAGACAGTTCTCCACACCTTCATCTCCTCACGCTTAGACTACTGTAACTCTCTTTTCACGTGTCTGAGCAGAACCTCCCTGAACCGTCTACAGGTGGTTCAGAACGCCTGTGCTCGGCTTCTGACCAAGTCCTCCAAACACACCCACATCACCCCGCTTCTCCTCCAGCTTCACTGGCTGCCAGTCAACTTCAGGGTTCATTTCAAGATCCTGGTTCTGGTCTATAGGGCCTTACATGGACAAGCACCATCTTACACTGGTGATCTTCTTAGTCCCTACACCCCCAGCAGGTCCCTGAGGTCCAGTGATCAAAGCCTACTGGTTGTGCAGCACCAGGCTAAAGGTCAAAGGTGACAGATCATCTGCTGCTGTGGCCCCCAGACTCTGGACCTCTCTCCCCCTGAGCCTGAGATCAGTGGACTCAGTGGTCTCCTTTAAAAAGCAGCTGAAGACTCACTTGTTCAAGCTGGCTTTTGTATGACCTTCTTCACCTCTCTCTCTTTATTCTGCTCTCCCCACCTATTCCACAGTATTTAGAAATAATATATGAGTGTTTAATGGTTTATTAGTTCACTGTTTTATCTTTAGAAGGTCTTAAAAAGTCTTTAATTTCATTTTGAAATCCCTGCATATACCATATTATTATATGGTATATGCAGGGATTTCAGTACAACATATAAATATTTTGAATATCTGTCAAATCCATGTGTATCCACAAGGTCCTAAAATGGTATCAACTAAGCACCTTGGATTATTTACTCCTAGGTGGATATTTTCCTTTTCTAGCTGTGAGGTTCAAAACTTTTTTGTGTTGCAATACGTCCGGCTCGCTCCAGATGGGTGCAAGTCCACAAGAAAAGACCTAGTGATTTTAGGATATTCCCACCAGACTGACAGTCTCTAATGTGTTTTCATATGGAGGTAATTGTGTTTCTTTATTAATCAATCAAAAACAAAGGTACTTCTAACAAAAAAACCAAAGTTCAAAGCAAATGTAGAAAAACTGCAATTTAAAAAAAAAAGGTGTAAACAAAATCCAAAACGTAACTTAAAAATATTAATTTTTCTATTAAAGACCGACTTACTGATCCACTCAGTGGTTCATATTTAGTTTTAACCTAAATGTTTTTCTTTCAAACAGAAAAAGTATAATTTTGACAACCGCACATTTTGTTTGTCTCCTAATTGTTTCTTTTCGAAACTTGTTTTTGTTTGTTTGTAAACCAGATTTTTGATTGATACAAAAATTGCTTATTTTGTTTCTTTATCAACTGACCCAAGAAAAAGGAACTTACAAAAATAAACTTCTAAACAAATTTTGAAAAGCTGCAATAAAAACAGTTGTCAACAGAAAACTAAATCCCAAACTTTCTTTCTGTTTAAGGCTGACGGGTCCAGTCAATGGTTTATGTTTAGTTTTAATCAAAAAAATTTTTCTTTCAAAAAGAAAAAATATGTAATTTTCAAACATTTGCTTTCCATCCAGGGCCTTGGTGTCTGTGATGAAAGACCTCTTCACTGGCCAGCGTCACAGAAGTAACGTCTGCTTTTATTTAGTTTGAAAGTTTGAGCTAGACGTCTGTGTTTTCATCATTTACATATTTAGGTAAATAAAGCCGCTTTACTCGCGTCACTGGCAGCGTTTGTTCTTACGGCGGAGAGATAATCAAACCCAGGTAACGTAATTGTGTTTAGGCCACAAGCTTTAAGGACTTACACGCTAACTTTAGCTAGTTTTTATTTATATAACTGAGTAGCCACTGGTTAATTGTAATTACTCATTACCATAGTATTTTAGCATGTACAATAGTATCAACACACACTTATAGATGTGTGTACAAATTAAATATTAAACACAAACCCTAATGGGCTCGACACATGGGAGGCGACCCGCGGCAGCGGCCAGCGGCAAAGCCGTCTACGCGTTCTGTTCCATGGCGAAATCGAAACTTCCGTTGTTTTGCTTGGCTGTGTCAGGTTGGAGGGAATTAAGGTTATTTAAGCGGTTCAGAGTTAATAAAGTGGTAGATATGATGTTTCACAAGGTGCTGCTAGAGTTATGTGAAATCTCACTTCTGATTTTACTATAAAACATAATAATAATCAACTTCTCCTCCATGTTTGCTCGGAGTTGTACGGAGCATCCTGTCCGCTCATTGGTCAGTGAATGAAACCTCCGCTGATTGGTCCTCGTCCGAGCGACAGCGATGAAAAGTTGAAAATGTTTCAGCTTTCTGGGATCGCGTCGCTGGGTCGCCTGTGCACGACACGTGCACGAGCACAAAATTTCACACGCACGTTTTTCGCGTTTTGCTTGGTAGGAGGGAGACCCGCGATTATCGCTTTGTCGCGCACGTCTCATTGAAACTGAATGGAGGAGAGGCGATGTCGCCTCCCGTGTTTCGAGCCCATTACCCTATCCCCGCAGCTCTTAAACCTTTAAATGAGGCTCTAATGTGATGTGGTATGTGTGTTGTTTTTGTGTTTTTTCTTGGTTTTCCACCACTGACTGTGAAAAAGATTTTATTCTGTTCTATTCTCTATTACAGGTCATAACTGCATGCACCATTCTCCACATCTGGCTCAGTGCTGGTGACCTCAGGAAGATGGTGCAGAAGATGGGAGGAGGCTGTGCCCTCTGGCGGGACCGTACTCTCTCCTGAGATACAGCCAGACCACTGCTACTGTTAAGCGGCATGTCTTTTGTACTCGTGAATCCATCTTCTGATGCATATTTTTGAATTTGCCTTAGTGGTGTGACGGCTATCAATTGAGCCAGCCCAGCAAACCCAGTTGATGCAGTGGTCAGTGAGAGGAAGCGTCCTTAAGCACTGTCTGCAGACCGCCCTGTATGACGTTTCACCGTTCGACATGAAAAACCCAGCCACAGGTTTCAGTTCCAGCACGCCGCCCATGTCTGGGATCCTTTTTCAGCAGGTATAGCAACCTAGCAGAGTTCTTTCCCCAACGCTTCATCCATGAGGACAAATCGGGGTGAGGTTGCAGCTGTGAGCCTCCCCTGACCCTGGATACTCTCAGTCCTAAACACAGAAAATCAGAAATTGCAGTTGCTAAAAAAAAAAATTAAGAAATTTACATTTGTTAACATATAGAGAGAAAACTCGCTCTACTTTGTATTTGATTTATGAGCTACTGTGAGGAATCGTGGAGGATAAATTATTATAACATCTTACCAACTTGTGGTATTGGTGTTGACAACAGGTGAGGCAGCAGGAACAGAATATTTTCTTCTTGCAATCCAAGACAACTGGACCATCCTGACAACTATTCCAGCCGCACTGACACGTCACGATGACGACTTTGCTCTTCGCCAAAGGAGTCAATGCACCATTGCTTGCAGAGATCCTTAAGCAAGCCTGGAGCCTTCACTGGGCATTCTGGTTGACGGATAGAAGATGCACCAGCTCTAGGAATCAGCCATTTTTAGTGAGATGAGCTGTGAGTGGATAACAGAACTAGTTCCATCTGACTCTGCAGTAGTTGTTGTTGCACAGCCTCCTGGAACGAGATATAAGAAAAAAATAACAGTTAAAGGGGAAAATATTCTTTTAAAAATCTTCAGATGTATTCAAAATATAAGGAATAAGAAAAAAATCACGTTAAAATAATCGTATAAAGTGGCAATAATAAGAGAAATATTAGAGAACCCCTTCCTTTCACCACATCACCCCGGTTCTCCAGCAGCTTCACTGGCTCCCAGTTAAATTCAGGTCCATCTTCAAAATTCTCCTTCATACCTTCAAAGCACTCCACAACCTCTCTCCTCCATATATCTCAGACCTTATAAGTATTCACACCCCATCCCGTTCACTCAGATCTTCTTCTTCCATCCATCTTGCGGTTCCTTCTGCCCGTCTCGCTACCATGGGGAGCAGAGCTTTCAGCCGCTCTGCTCCTCGTCTCTGGAACTCACTTCCCCCAGACATCAGGAACATCGACAGTTTTACCCTTTTCCAATCAAAACTCAAAACACACATGTTTAAATCTGCCTACAACCTCTGATTTTATTGAACTGTTTCTCTCTTTGTTTTTTCTTGTTTGGGTTTTATTATTGTTTTATTGTATATTATTAAGTATTTTCTGTAAAGTGACCTTGGGTGTTCTGAAAGGCGCTTTTAAATAAAATTTATTATTATTATTATTATTATTAAATAGCTTATATATATACAAGTCGTGTAGGTACTGATCAGAGCGGTTCAGGTACAAACATAACAAAGGGTCATGTGACTGAAACAAAGCGACTGGAGTGGGAAGTCCTACAAGTCCAACTGCAGAGGAGAAAAAAAAGTTCTTTTGGCGAGAGGTTCTGGTCCAAATGGATCTGAGCCTCCTGCCAGATGGAGGCAAGTCGAAAACACTGTCCAGTCTAAGGCGGGTCAGCTGACCTGCGCGCCTCAATACCCTGGAGGTGTATATTTCCTGTGTCAGGGGGAGTTTGCAGCCAATGACCTTCTCAGCAGAGCGTGCAACACAAAGCAGTCTCTTCTTGTCCCTGGTGGTAGCTCCAGCGTACCACACAGTGACTGAAGAGGTGACGATGGACTCGATGACTGCGGTGTAGAACTGCCTCGTCAACTGTGCTGCCAGGCTGAATTTTATCAGCTGCTTCAGGAAGTACGCCCTCTGCTAGGGCTTTTTAATGATGGAAGTGGTGGTGGGCTACTGCGTTTGAGGTCCTGTGTGATGGTGGTACCCAAGAAGCGTCATGAGTCCACCAAGAAAATGTCA